>NC_060119.1:1131031651-1131338026 GCF_021461395.2 Schistocerca americana
CTGTTAAATGAATATTAAGGTGGAACATCAGGACCGTGAATTTAGGTTTTCGAGAATTGGTAATAATTCAACAAGAGGTGAAATCCCTGGGCTAGCAGGACAGAGCGGATGAGATTATATTTGTGGAAAAGGGCCAAAATAAGTTACTGTCAGTTGCACTCAACATATAAGCTTTATTTCTTAAATCACACAGTCACACGATCAAGAATAAAAAACTCTCAAGGTTTTAACGAAAGAGGTCCTTTGATTTAATTTAGATCAGCTGAAGGCCACATCGGAAATCCAAGGCACAAGGCCTAAGCAACGAATCGAGGTACAGGAGTTCATCTGGAGGTTTCACTTGTTTAGAAAAAAAAAAATATCTTCAATATAAATAGGCTGAAAGCCTTAGCTTAAATTTTTCCCATAGAACTCGGCTGAAGGCCTCACATCAATCAAGAACAGTGTTACGGCTTAAGACCGAGACAAAGATTTTCAATGTTTAAATAGGCTGAAAAACTCGGCTGAAGGCCTCATATCGACAAAACAATTTTACGGCTTAAGGTCTAGGAAAAAGAGCTTTCAATTTGAAAAGGCTGAAAGCTGTATCTTAAAATATTTCGTGTGAAACTCTGCTGAAGGCCTCATACTAAAGAATAACAATCTTATGACTTAAGGATATGACAAGAATTTTGAATTTTTAATTTAAGAGAGATTAAAACTCGGCTGAAGGCCACACACCATCCAGAAAACAATTTTACGGCTTAAGGCCTAAAAGAAAAGCGTTGCAATTTTAATAAGCTAAAACACGGCTGAAGGCCTCACAGTGTGAAACTTCCTGGCAGATTAAAACTGTGTGCCGGGCCGAGACTCTAACTCGGGACCTTTGCCTTTCGCGGGCAAGTGCTCTACCAACTGAGCTACCCAAGCACGACTCACGCCCCGTCCTCACAGCTTCTCTACTGCCAGTACCTCGTCTCCTACCGTCCAAACTTTACAGAAGCTCTCCTGCGAACCTTGCAGAACTAGCACCCCTGAAAGAAAGGATATTGCGGAGACATGGCTTTGCCACAGCCTGGGGGATGTTTCCAGAATGAGAGCGTTTCTGCCCCACAGAGTACCTACGACTAAAAAGGAAATCGCTATGTAAAACACAATGAGTGGCTCTCAGAAGGTTCGAAGGATCGGCCTGGGAAGATAACACTAACCTACATTTACATGAAACAGGCAGCCAGACCAACAGTCTCTTAATCGGAAGGCAACTCAACCGAAAGCCAGCGGATGAATCAACCAACAAGGTCCGTTCTGCTCCACCCGACCAGCAAAACGACAACAAGATGTCAATAGCACAACGTTCTGGATACTGGTGCCCAATCCAGCCAAGTCAGAATAAACGCCCAAAACTACCAACAACCTCAGCTGTCGAACTACGGGCCATGCTGGAGAGCATCAACACAGTGAGGAAAATACACTGCCGAAAACTACGTCAGCGACCAGAGCAGGTCACCGGAACAACGGCCAGAAGGCGGAAGATACCACTGGTACACTTCATTAATGAAGGGATAAATTAAATTAAGTTAAACACCACACAGGAAGACGGCTGCAATTCTAGCCACCTTCAATGCACACAGGTTGTTGCTCGCGGGGATCTCCCAGAAAGTGTGAACCAGGATCAAACCAAAGGATGTGATGCCAGTTGAGGCTTGAAAGTGAGCACTCAACTTTAGTGTCCAGGATCGGTGGGCGACGAACTTCGTAACCCTCGCAAGAAACGCCTCACAACTCCAATCGCAGGGGTACACTGCCAGCGGCTCCGGCCTGACTAGGCGCCACGGAGACTTCCTCGGTGCTCCGCCCCAACCGACCGACTGCCTCACACACAGAAACGGTCAAAAGACGAAATACATGTCGGCCGATGAGACGACCGACCGTACGACCAACCAACGGTCGTTCCCGATCCAGTCTCCTTTCGCCAGACAGTGCATGTGTGTCCCCAGCGTTCGGCAAGTACTGTCTGTCAGCACCTCTGGCGCTCTGTCCCCGACGCTGCTCCGTGCCCGACTGCACTTCTGGTCCGTCTCCAACTGAACTCCAGACACACGATGACCCAGAAATACTATCGGTCGCTCCAGAGATGGTATGAATGTGCACTTATCGATAAGCGCTGCTGCTACCACTCACAGGCAAGTAAGGCAAGAAGTTAGTGACGCCAGTAAATGGAATAAGAAAACGAGGCGGCAGTACCATAATAGAAGATGACAAACAATAAATGGCATGAACACGAACCGTGAACGGCTCAAGAGGTTATGGTATATTTCTATTGATAGACTTCAAATGAGAGTATCCCGTTAAGGCCGAAGCAGTTTGTGATACAGTGAGAGAAAACAAGAAGCCCGCGTGTAGTATTTTCCTTCAAACAGTTGAAAATGGTTCAAATGGTTCTAACCACTATGGGACTTAACATCTGAGGTCATCAGTTCCCTAGACTTGGAACTACTTAAACCTAACTAACCTAAGGACATCACACACATCCATGCCCGAGGCAGGATTCGAAGCTGCGACCGCCGCAGCAGCGCGGCTCCGGACTGAAGCGCGTAGAGCCGCTCGGCCACATCGGCTGGCCTCAAACAGTTATCACGGCTTTCGTACGAAACTTCATTCGCTACTCTCGCTAAAAGATTTGTGTGTATAACTGTCTGTGTACAGAAATGTCGCAGTCATCTGTAAAAGCTGGACAGAAGCATCTATTTTCGTTTTTCTTCACGTAAAATTTACATTTCCATGCTTTAAAATCACTGGTTTCGTTATTTGTTCCAAGTGAAATCAATCTAGCTACGATACGGGCTGCAGATGGGAAAATCCGCTCAGACGAGCGAGTTGGACAGAGGGCAGATTGTTACGGCTCGGCGCCTGGGAACCAGCGAAGCCGGTCAGCTGTTGGCGTGCCGCTGACGTGACCATCGATGGAAGGCGCGCGGAGGACACTGTGTGCGACCCCCGAGGTGCTGGGCGTCCAGGCCTCACCATAAGAGGTGGGGGTCGCTCTGGACAGCAGGGTAGGCGGCGGTCTGTGTCAGGGTGCAGTGCTGTTGTAGGTACGAGCGTTTCGGAGCACACCGCTCAGAGTACACGGTTGAACATGGGGTTTCGCATCAGACGACGTTTACATGATAACATATTGGCCCCCCGAAATCGTCAGTAACAGTTGCAGTTCATCGGAGTCGAACCATAGATCAAGGCAAATGTGTCGCACCTCCGGATGTATACCGTTCCTTGTTACACCACGTCTCTCGTTGTGTCCAGATACACCGTCTTCCAGGCGAATGGCTGCTAGAAACATGCGCTGCGCCACAGACGCAGAACGCTGAGGTGTCGTACTGTGCGATCACCGGGGCTTCCGTGGGGCCTGTGGGGGTAATCGAAGCCGCAGACTACGTCAACTTTATTGCACACGACCTGCATCGCTTCAACTACAGCAGTAGTTATTCGGATATGAAGAGGCTCACACGGGATTGAGTAGCATGGAGAGATCCTTCTAACCAGTCTTCGGACTGAAGACAACAATAGCAACAACAATAAAAACAACACATTACAGAGCGAGGATTTGAAACGCTGGGAGGAACTTCTTGTACAGAACTAAAGTCACTAGATAACCTTTCAACACAGGTTTGAAAACCTGGGATCCATCCCTTTTTTTTAACTGTTTTTTAACTATTTGAAAACAAAGCTGTAGAAAACGCCAAGTTTTTCTGTACAGCAGTTATAAAAGTGCAAATCGTTTATCTGTTGGGTCTCTGCTGACAGTACAGCAGTTTATTTTGAATGAGTCAACCAGGAATCTCACGAGGGAACGAGTGCACATGAGTACAGAGCCGAGAATTCAGAGAGACTTGAGCAACAAAGGCCTACACGATGCTCGCGAACTGACACCGCGAATCATCATGACTGTCCTTTTCTGGGCGAAGAACAGTAAACTCACACGACTACCGTAATATGTCATACCATAAGAGGTGACACAGCGAAAGTACTCAAAGTAAACAAGCATTCAGAGACAGAGGGGATTACGTTAACAATAAAGTTAGCAGTACTTAGTTTCTGCACAAGATCTTCTTCTTTTGGGCGTTCGTTCTACATCTGCATAGATACTCCGCAAGCCACCGAGCGGTGCGTGGCGGAGAGTAGCCTCTACCAGTAGTAGTCGTTTCCTTTCGTGTCCCACTCGCAAATAGTGCGAAGGAAAAACGACTGTCTGTATACCTCCGTAGGAGCCCTAATTTCCCTTATCTCCTCTTAGTGATACTTAGGCGAAATGTGCGTTGGCGGCAGTACAACCGTTCTGCAGTCAGCTTCAAATGCCGGTTCTCTAAACTTTCTCAGCCATGTTTCTAAAAGAAAAAGTCTCTTCTGTCCGCCTGCTTTGCTGGGTGGTAACGTGCTCGCCTCGCGTGCAAGCGGGCCCCGATTCGATTCGCGGCCGAGTTGGAGATTTTCTCCGCTCGGGAACTGGGTGTTGTGCTGTCATCATCATCATTTCATCCTCATTACCGGCGCGCAATTCACCCTATGTGGCGTCGACTGAAATAAGACTTGCATTTAGCGGCCGAACTTTCTCGGATGGTGCCTCCCGCCAACGATGCAATACGCTCATTTCATTTCACAACGTCTCTTCTGTCCAGGGATTCCCACTTGAGTTCCGGAAGCATATCCGTGATACTCGCGTGTTGACCTAACGTACCAGTATTAAATGTAGGAGCATGCCTCTGAGTTGCTTCGGTGTCTTCCTTTAATCCTACCTGTTGGGGATCCCAAAAACTGGAGCAGAAATCAAGAACAGGTCGTACCAAATTCCTGTATGCGGTCTCCTTTACAGATGGACCGCACTCTCCTGGGATTCTCCCAGATAACCGAACTCGACCACTCGCCTTTCATACCACAGTTCTCACAGGCTTGTCCCATGTCATATGGTCTTGCAACATTACGCCCAGATATTTAAAGGACTTGACTGCGTTAAGCAGGACACTACCAATGCTGCGTCCGAGCATTACGGGTTTGGTTTTCCTACTCATCCGCATCAACTCACATTTTTCTACAGTTAGAGCAAGCTACCTGTCATCACACCAACTAGGAATTTTGTCCAAGTCGTCTTGTATCAACAGGCAGTCACTTATCGTCCAAACCTTTCTTCACACTACAGCATCATCAGCGAACAGCCGCAGATTGCTGCACATCCCGTCCGCCAAATCATTTATGCATATATAGAATAACAGCGGTCCTATCACACTTCCCTGGGGCACTCCCGACGATGCCATTGTCTCTGACGAACGCTTGCCGTCGAGGAAAACGTACTGGGTTCTTTATTCCGTATCTGCGTGGAGACTGGTTTGAAGCCGCTCTCCATGCTACTCTATCCTGCGCGAGGCTCTTCATCTCCGAATAACTCCTGCAACCTACATACTTCTGAATCTGCTTACTGTATTATTCCTTTGTCTCTCTCTATGATTTTTAACCCTTAACCCTCCAACACGAAATCTGTGATCCTTTGATGTCTCAGAACGTGTCCCATCAACCAGTCCCTTCTTTTAGTCAAATTATGCCACAAATTCCTTTTCTCCCAATTCTATTCAGCACTTCCTCATTAGTGACGTGATCTACCCGTCTGATCTTCAGCGTCCTTGTGTTCTGCCACTTTTCGAAAGGTTCTGTTCTCTTCTTACCTCAACTGCTTAACATCAACGTTTCACACTAGATAAAAACATTCAGAAAAAAAAACTCCCTAACACTTAAATCTATATTCGAGATATACAAATTTATGTTCTTTAGAATAAGTTTTCTGGCCATTTTACATCCTCTCTGCTTATATTTTATATTTTTTTATGTTTTGTATGTCATGTTCTGTAGGACTAAATTGAGGAACAAGTCTCCATGGTCATGGAGCAAGTCGGTACGTGAAATTATAAGAGAAGAGTGCTAATTAATAGATCAAATGAAACGTATATGAATCTCATGCAAATGACAAGCCATAAGTTTAAATAAACATAACCAACAACGTAACACAGGAGTTAGCTTAATTTTTGTAATTTTTCCAGGTGCTCCACGACAGAATATAAGGAGTGAGCCATGAGGAAACTCTTCAGTTTAGATCTGAAAGCGCGTGGATTACTGCTCAGAGTTTTGAACAGTTGTGGCAGCTTATTGAAAATGGATGCAGCAGAATGCTGCTCGCCTTTTCGCACAAGAGTCAAGGAGGTGTGTTCCAAATGCAGATTGGATTTCTGCCTAACACTGAACGAGTGAAAGCTGCTTACTTTTGGAAATAAACTGACGTGGTTAACAAGATGATGATGATGATGATGATGATGATGATGATGACTGGTTTGTGGGGCGCTCAACTGCGCGGTCATCAGCGCCCGTACAAAGCCCCAATTTTTTCACAGTCCAATTTTTTCACAGTCCTATTTTTTCACAGTCCAATTTTTCACACTGTCCAATCGAGCCCCTGTCACAAATGATGATGATGAAATGATGAGGAGAACACAACACCCAGTCGCCAGGCAGAGCAAATCCCCAATCCGGCCGGGAATCGAACCCGGAATCCTGTGATCCAGAGGCAGCAACGCTAGCCACTAGACCACGTGCTTCGGACGTGGTTAACAACAAACAACGTTAAGGGAAATGCCTGTTGAGAGGCAAATTTCAGAATTCCCAGACTGCTGAACAGGGGCCGACAAGAGGTAAGCGAACTTAAGCCACATATTGCTTGAACCACCCATTTCTGAGCAAAAAATACCGTTTTTGAATCAGAAGAGCTATCACAAACAATAATACCATACGTCATAAGCAAAGCAGATTAGTTTCCGCGTTGAAGTATCGCTTATTTCAGATACTGTTGTAATGGTAAACAAAGCAGCATTTAGTTTTTGAACAAGATCCTGAACATGGAATTTCTACGAAGACTTACAATCCACCTGAACGGCTAGGAATGTGAACTGTTCAGTCTCACTAATCATATGTCCATTCTGTGTAATCTAATTGTTAATTTTTGTCGATCTATGGGCTAAACACCGTAAAAACCGAGTCTTACTGTGATTTAGCAAGCTATGAACTTATGTCGAACTATCAGTTTAGTAAGTCACAGCTGCAAAATACTAACGCGAATTCTTTACAGACGAATGGAAAAACTGGTAGAAGCGGACCTCGGGGAAGATCAGTTTGGATTCCGTACAAATGTTGGGACACGTGAGGCAATACTAACCTTACGACTTATCTTAGAAGAAAGATTAAGAAAAGGCAAACCTACGTTTCTGGCATTTGTAGACTTAGAGAAAGCTTTTGATAACGTTAACTGGAATACTCTCTTTCAAATTATGAAGGTGGCAGGAGTAAAATACAGGGAGCGAAAGGCTATTTACAATTTGTACAGAAACCAGAGAGCAGTTATAACAGTCGAGGGGCATGAAAGGGAAGCAGTGGTTGGGAAGGGAGTGAGACAGGGTTGTAGCCTCTCCCCGATGTTATTCAATCTGTATATTGAGCAAGCAGTAAGGGAAACAAAAGAAAAATTCGGAGTAGGTATTAAAATCCACGGAGAAGAAATAAAAACGTTGAGGTTCACCGATGACATTGTAATTCTGTCAGAGGCAGCAAAGGACTTGGAAGAGCAGTTGAACGGAATGAACAGTGTCTTGAAAGGAGGGTATAAGATGAACATCAACAAAAGCAAAACAAGGATAATGGAATGTAGTCAAATTAAATCGGGTGATGCTGAGGGAATTAGGTTAGGAAATGAGACACTTAAAGTAGTAAAGGAGTTTTGCTATTTAGGGAGTAAAATAACTGATGATGGTCGAAGTAGAGAGGATATAAAATGTAGGCTGGCAATGGCAAGGAAAGCGTTTCTGAAGAAGAGAAATTTGTTAACATCGAGTATAGATTGTAGTGTCAGCAAGTCGTTTCTAAAAGTATTTGTATGGAGTGTAGCCATGTATGAAAGTGAAACGTGGACGATAACTAGTTTGGACAAGAAGAGAATAGAAGCTTTCGAAATGTGGTGCTACAGAAGAATGCTGAAGATAAGGTGGGTAGATCACGTAACTAATGAGGAGGTATTGAATAGGATTGGTGAGAAGAGAAGTTTGTGGCACAACTTGACTAGAAGAAGGGATCGGTTGGTAGGACATGTTTTGAGGCATCAAGGGATCACAAATTTAGCACTGGAGGGCAGCGTGGAGGGTAAAAATCGTAGAGGGAGACCAAGAGACGAATACACTAAGCAGATTCAGAAGGATATAGGTTGCAGTAGGTACTGGGAGATGAAGAAGCTTGCACAGGATAGAGTAGCATGGAGAGCTGCATCAAACCAGTCTCAGGACTGAAGACCACAACAACAACAACAACAACAACATGAACTTATGTCTTGAACTGCATAATCCGATACTGTGTCGATATTACACACAACATCCTCCACTACCCAGGCGGTGTAAAAGAAATATTTTAGAATATTTTAGAAACATATTTTAGTGACCATACTAGGAGGCATATCTTTTACATATATAAGAAATAGCAGCGGCCCCAGCACCGACCCCTGGGGCACCCCCACTTAACTGTGCCAATTTGGGGTTGAAAACATCGTAGCCACCCTCAGTCTTGCCGAGAATGACCTTCTGCTGTCCGTTCTTAAAGTGAGAGGTGAGCGAGTTGTGACCTTCTCCCTTATTCCATAATGGTCCAACTTCTGCCGTAATATTTTGTGATCAACACAATCAAACGCCTTAGTTAAATCAAGGAGGACGCCTAGCCTTCCCTACCCTTTATTTAATGCGTCCAGAAAAAAGAATATATCATATTCAACTGTTAAACAACTTCTACCACCAAACTGTACATCTGACAGTGAATTCTGTGAAATGAAAAGATCAACTACCCTTGTATATATATCATTTTCAATAACTTTTGCAAACACCGATGGCGTAGAAAAAAATTTCAAATTGCCTACATTAGCCCTTTTTTTAAAATGAAGTGGCTTCACCACTGAGCACATTAATTAGTCAGAAAACCGACAATTCCGAATGAAAAAGTTACAGATATGGCTAAGTATTGGGCTAACGTATGCATACCAGTTCATTAGTATTCTACTGGATATCCCGTCATATCTTCGTCTTTACTGATTTAATTATTGACTGAATCTCCCCATTGTCAGTATCATGGAGGAGTATTTCAGATAACAGTCTCGGAAAACTCTTTTCTAAGAGAGTTATATGATTCCCTGTGGGAACTAAGATTCTGTTTAGTTCACTTGTTATATTCAGGAAGTGATTGTTAAATACTGTACATATATCCGACTTATCAGTAACTGAAACGCTTCTGCTACACACTGACTTGGCCGGCCGGCGTGGCCGAGTGGTTCTAGGCGCATCAGTCTGGAACCGCACGACCGCTACGGCCGCAGGTTTGAATCCTGTCTCGGGCATGGATGTGTGTGATGTCCTTAGGTTAATTAGGTTTAAGTCGTTCTAAGTTCTAGGGGACTGATGACCTCAGATGTTAAGTCCCATAGTGCTCATAGCCATTTGAACCATTTTTGAACACACTGACTTTACATCCTCAACCTGGTGCTGCTGACCAGACACAGCCTCCATGCCTGTCCATACGGTTTTAATTTTATCCAGAGAATTAGCTATTCTATTTGTGTATCACATACTTTTTGCCTTCCTGTTAACATTTTTAAACAGCTTTCAATGGGCTGCTGCAGGTTGATTGTGACTGCTTCTAACATTCTCATATAATTTCCACTTTGTTCCAAATGATATTTTTATCCTCCTAGTCAGCCACCGAGGGTGCCTGTTGGCATTATATTTCTCGTCTACGTTATCAACACAATAACATCTTGCCACTCTTCTTTATTAATGAGGTTTAAAAACGTCTCTATCGCAACTGGATTAGTTTTTCTAAATAGTTTATAGTTATATTTAACATGTGATTGAGCAAACAAACCTTTTTGCGATAAAATTTACGCATCATGCTCTGAAAGGCTATTCACCTCTTTGATAACAGAATGCCCCTCTAGTAATGTAGAATGAACACAGATGTTGTCAGTGGTTGTGCTATTGTTCCCCTGCACTCGCGCTGGAAAGAGCACGGTTTGCATCAGATGATATGAATTAAGGAGATCTACCAACATTCTCTTTAATGCACACTCACGCAATTAATTTTGAAGTCACAATATACAACTAATTTTTTGTACTTCCTGTAAAGTGTACCAAGAACCCTCTCCAGCTTGAGCAGAAGGGTTCTGAAATCAGAGTCAGGGGACATATAAATAACAATAATTAGAAGTTTAGTTCGACTAAAATCAACCACAAGTGCACAACATTCAAAAACGTATTCCGTGCAGTGCTTTGAAACATCATGGACTTCAGCCATCATCAGTTTATTTACTGCCGAAAATAGCAAATTCCATCAACTACTTCAAGTGTCTCGCTCCCTAATCTAATTCCCTCAGCGTCGCCTGATTTAATTCGACTACATTCCATTATACATATTTTGCTTTTATTAATGTTCATCTTATATCCACTTTTGAAGACACTGTGCATCTCATTCAGTTGCTCCTCCCAGTCCTTTGCTGTCTCTGACAGAATTGCAATTTTCATCGGAAAAGGTCAGAGTTTTTATTTCTTCTTCCCAAATTCTCTCTCCACAATTTTTATTTGGTTCCCTTTACTGCTTGCTCAATGTACAGATTGAATAACATCGGGGATAGGCTACAACCCTGTCTCACTCCCTTCTCCAGTGCTTCCCTTTCATGCCCTTCGACTCATTACTGCCGTCTGGTTTCTGTACAAATTGTAAATAGCCTTTCACTCTCTGTATTGTACACCTACCACGTTAAAAATTTGAAGGAGTGTTCCAGTCAACATTGCGTAAGGCTTTCTCTGAGTCTGCAAAAGCTATAAACTTAGGTTTCTCTTCCGTTAACTTACCTTCTAAGAGAATTCGTAAGGTCAGTATTACCTCGCGTGTTTCAACATTTCTCCCGGAATCCAAACTTATATTCCCCGAGATCGATTTTTACCAGTTTTTCCATTCTTCTATCAATAAATCGTGTTAGTCTTTTGCAACCATGACATATGGAACTGATAGTTCGGTAATATTCACACTTGTCAGCACTTGTTTTCTTTGGAATTGAAATTATTATATTTTTCTTGCAGTCTTCAAGTATTTCGCCTGTCTCATACAGCTTGCACACCGGGTGGAATAGCTTTGTCATGGTTGGCCCCCAAAACGATATCAGTAGAATTAACGGAATGTCGCTTAGTAATGTGTTTCTTTCATATTATTATATCGCAAATCTTTTGGTTTTGTCTTTCTTAGTTTTTAAATTTCTTATCGTTATTCTGTTATGACCTGTACTGCGACCAAGTAGGTACGGCTCATATGCTCTCACAGATCCAAGAAAATCTAACATCGTCTTGCGCTCGTGATGTGCATCATCCATTGAGTTTCCTTGGACAGACAAGCTAGTGGAAGCACGAGCGGTTGATGTATGAGACACTCTTGTTTACAGCCAACGGACGCCAACAACGCAATCGGTACACTCTGGCTAGTTTCGTAAGGAAGTCAAAGTCTTGTTTCGATTGCAAACGTGACCACCTCGTTGCCAATTTGAATGTGCTTCCGATCCGAGCCTGTGAAACAGGCAAGGCGTCTGATGGACTCTAGAGCCAAGTAACTGGTACTAAGTTGACTACTGCTTATTCGCTGCATGTGGTTTCCATATATCCTCCCTGAAGGTAAAACAACGTACAGTCTGCGAAACTATGGCGACATAATCGACTAGTGCATTTACAATTGAAATTTAACGAGACTTCTAAGAACATAAGCAATGTCAACGCATCGTTATCTCAGTTCGCCTCTTAATATTTACTAACACAGCGAAATTATGTCGATATAATCGACCAGTGGATTTATAACTGAATCTTGACGAGAGTTCTACAAAAGTAAGAATTGTCTACACATCATTATCTCAATTCGCCTCTTAATATTTACTAACACATCCTCATGTATAAACGGACATCTGGACTTACTGTTTGAACCAATAGTTAAGCGCAAAATAAATTAAAAAGTTTGGGTTCAGGGTCCCGCCAAAATCAAAGTTTTTAGAGACAGAGAACTAGATTGGAAGGGACAAGTGTAAGGAAAGAAATCGTCCGCGTTATTACCGAAGGAAACAACCTAGCATTCGCCTAAATCGAATTCTAAAAATGTGGGTGCCCGACCAGACGTTCGAACGCGAATCCAAGGCAACAAAAATCACTGCCGAAGAATTAACGTTGCAAGTAATTGTATTGTGATTTTATATGTTTCACATTTTGTACACTGATGTTAGTTGGACGTCAGTAGAACAATAACCAGCAAACCACCAATTCTTTCAAGAACCGAACTCCAATACAAAAAAAAGGGGTTCCAACACTTGATTAGATTACAAATGAATTAGTGTGTTAAATATTTGACGTTAAGCATATAAGAGAGAAAAAGTTTAGGAAAGATTTGAAATTATGTGTAAAGTTAGTCGAAAGTAGTCTCATTATGAAACACTGGATGAATACAGTCTTAGTAATTTGTGGTCGACTTTAAGCAGAAAGTAATTTTTCACGCATCTCAATGTTTATGACATTATATTTGCTTACCTGTATGTATCCTTCAATGATATAATATTGCAGGTGTATAAAGTGATAGAATGATACTGTCTATAGTAAAGTGTGTTACGAGTAGTTAGCAGAAAAGAAGTAGTAAATTAAAACGTTAGCAGAAAAGAAGTTATAAGTTACGGTATGAATGAAGTCCTATCTTACGGCAAACACACAGTAATACTTGTTTTACTGTGTTAAACTTGTAACATAAGATGATACCTCTGCATTAACACAGCATTTAAAATTTTTAAATTCTTTGAATAATTATGCGAAATGTTGAAAATCAAATTATAGTTGTCCCTGGTAACAGATAGATAGGCAGTCCGCCACTGGTACTGGCTTCTGCGACGGCCTTTTAATAGCAGAGATGCCAATGAAATAAAATAGTCGTCAGTATAACGCCAAGAAACGTTTCATTTTGCTACTCTACCAGTCAAACAGTGTCATACTTCAAAATTCCCTACAAATCGTGATGTTTGTTTAATAAATCCTTCTCTTCTTTCATTTCATTCATCTCTACATGTATGTACGACCCTTCTAACCCAGAAGTGTGTAACATGTTGAATTTCTGATGTTCCTATTTAATATCTCGTTGATAACGTTGAGCAAATATTAAAAGAAAAACATGCATCCTTACAAGTTGCGTAATTTCTCACCTGTCTGTCTGTGCAATATTTTCCTCTTTCCCTTGAAATTTTTTTCTGTAACAACAGATACCAATACAATAGAGCTGCAGTACTCTAGAGTACAAAAAATTTTGAAGAATGACAAAACATTTTTGATTATGAGCAACCTTTCGCAGCCTGCAGTTTATGTAACAAGGGAGACAGAGTAACAGTATTCTTGTCTTTATCTGAAGTAATTAATGGTGTTAGCCATAACCACATAAACGTAAGCGTTACATATGACGACCAATAAATAGCGTCCCTCTCTGTTTTAAGGTCTGCAGCACATGAGAGCAGAAACAATCGATTTGGCTAATTTAGTTGATTTTGCAAAATGTAAAATAGCGCAATATTTCTCCACAGTGTGTGCGTCTGTTTTCGCCAAGGCGGTTTCTCCGAGTTTTGTGAGGGAAGCGAAGCTGCTCTGTCATGTTATGGCGGGAAGGGAACGAACGAGATGTAAGACTGTTTATTTCGCTCTCTCTTTCTGTCTGCTTTACTCTTTCCTAATTGAAACATCCGATTGTTATTGGTTTCAATGTCCTGGTACCGTAGTTAAAACTGACTACGAAAAGAAAACGAAACTGCACATTTTCACAGAATCTTTCATCCCTCGCATTCGGTTGTAACGGAAAACCTGTACATCGTTGTTTAAAAGATGTGTAGCCTATGTCCGTCCGAATAAATGTGAGTATCGTGTTAAGATTTGAAGTAAATCGGTTTAAGAACTTTTCGAGAATTTTGCTAAAACGTTTCCGTTTTGTATATTATATATACAGGGTGTTACAAAGAGGTACGGCCAAACTTTCAGGAAACATTCCTCACACACAAATAAAGAAAAGATGTTAGGTGGACATGTGTCCGGAAACGCTTAATTTCCATGTTAGAGCTCATTTTAGTCTCGTCAGTATGTACTGTACTTCCTCGGTTCACCGCCATGATTTCATACGGGATACTCTACCTGTGCTTCTAGAACATATGCCTTTACAAGTACGACACATGTGGTTCATGCACGATGGAGCTCCTGCACATTTCAGTCGGAAGTGTTCGTACGCTTCTCAACTACAGATTCGGTGACCGATGGATTGGTAGAGGCGGACCAATTCCATGGCTTCCACGCTCTCCTAACCTCAACCCTCTTGACCTTCATTTATGGGGGCATTTGAAAGCTCTTGTCTACGCAACCCCGGTACCAAATGTAGAGACTCTTCGTGGTCGTATTGTGGACGGCTGTGATACAATACGCCATTCTCCAGGGCTGCATCAGCGCATCAGGGATTCCTTGCGACGGAGGGTGGATGCATGTACCCTCGCTAACGGAGGACATTTTGAACATTTCCTGTAACAAAGTGTTTGAAGTCACGCTGGTACGTTCTGTTGCTGTGTGTTTCCATTCCATGATTAATGTGATTTGAAGAGAAGTAATAAAATGAGCTCTAACATGGAAAGTAAGCATTTCCGGACAGATGTCCACGTAACACATTTTCTTTCTTTGTGTGTGTGGAATGTTTCCTGAAAGTTTGGCCGTACCTTTTTGTAACACCCTGTATACTTATATATTAAATATATTACGATTTTAAACATGGCTGTGAGAAAGCAACCGTAAAAGAAGTGTTTATATAACACAGCCAACCGGCTGCAACGAGATTTTACTTGAACCTAGTTTCCACACCGACTATGGGTGTCTTCGTCAAAAAATCAAAGCAATTACCTGAAAAGGCCATAGTAACACAGAGAGAAAAAAAACAAGAGGACATGATTATTATACCGAGGAGATTTATGAGGAAATTATACCCACATGTAATAACAAATGAACAGATTTAAGAGCAAAATGCTCTCGTCATACTAATTATTAGAGTGTGCTGTATAAATTTGAAGTAAATCAGTGGAAAGCTTTGCGAGATTTTTGGAAACAACGCATTGGTGTAGTTGAGATGTCCAATATTCGTATAAAGTGCTCTACGGATAAATAAAAGAAGGATGGTATTTTCCAGTAAGTAGCTAACGGTTGCAACGATGAAAAAATGGTTCAAATGGCTCTGAGCACTATGGGACTCAACTGCTGTGGGCATCAGTCCCCTAGAACTTAGAACTACTTAAACCTAACTAACCTAAGGACAGCACACACATCCATGCCCGAGGCAGGATTCGAACCTGCGACCGCAGCAGTCGCACGGTTCCTGACTGCGCGCCTAGAACCGCGAGACCACCGCGGCCGGCTTGCAACGATGAGAGATGAGTCACAGAGAGGAGGCAAATTTAGTTTGCAGCAACGGATTTTTCATGCTGTACTCCTGTATCAGAGCCAAAGCTGTTTTCTGTGTCAGATCGTGTCTCCATTACGCAGACACAAGCAGTGATAACTGTACCAACGTGACGTAGCAGTGCAGTTGTGTAAACATGGCGTGCCGCATTAAGTGCAGATGGGTGTATAGGTAACGGTACTCCGGAATTTCCGCCGTGTTCCATTAGCACTTTGAACGATGGTATACTGAGAATTTGCCATTTCGAAACCTAACAATACCAGACCGACGCTGTCAGTAGTTACACTGTTGACTCGTAGCGACCGTAATGGCGAACAAAAGGTCACATCTGCCTCGTGAATCACCTTCAGCGTACCGTAATTTGTGATTTTTCCTTGCCCGGAAAAGTGTACGAAGCTACCCACCGAACTACTGTGGAATGGCTAGACTCTTTGCAGAGAATAGTTGTTGAATAGAATACAGGCTTTTCGGTAAGGACATCGAGACTAAAATCATATGAGAAGTAACGTAGCTTAGTACAGGAACGGGTTCATACCACCTCGTACCTGAGCAAATAAAGCGCTTCATGAGGCAATTACCTCGGAACCCGTGCAACCGCATTCTTAATATAGCTCGATGACTGACGAGAAGAAATTTCTTTTAAAACCCATTCGTGTTAATATTTTCTTCGCCAGTGAAGACCAAAGTAGTTCGAACATCGGAAAAAATCCTGTATTCGCTAATTTTTGTACAGTGTTCAAATGTGTGTGAAATCTTATGGGACTTAACCGCTAAGGTCATCAGTCCCTAAGCTTACACACTTCTTAACCTAAATTATCCTAAGGACAAACACACACACCCATGGCCGAGGGAGGACTCGAACCTCCGCCGGGATCAGCCGCACAGTCCATGACAGCAGCGCCTGAGACCGCTCGGCTAATCCCGCGCGGCTTTGTACAGTGGTAGGAGGGAGTGTGATGAACGCTATACTGGTGGGGGCAGCGAGGTGTGTGTGTGTGTGTGTGTGTGTGTGTGTGTGTGTGAGAGAGAGAGAGAGAGAGAGAGAGAGAGAGAGAGAGTGAGTGAGGGGGGGGGGGAGGGGGGGGTGGTGGTGCATTTGGAAGTCACTTTTGTGCGTTTTCCCTGAGTAACGGAAAATTAAAATACACTAAACTTCCTGCAAAGAGTGTCCTATTCGCTTTCCTTTTTTTTTCCTTTCTCTGGGAATAATAGTTTTGGCGAAGAGGGGGAGAGAATGGTGAAAATCTCGGGCGACGCGTACACGCCGGTACTTGGTTTTTGCAGGCCAATGTGACGTAGTTTACCGATTTGCTGGACCTAAAGCGTCTTGTATCAGATTGTCCGTCTCAACTCCTTGCACACCACAGTGTTCCAATGCAAACATTTAATGTTTACAGTCTCTAGAAGTGGAACTGAGTCAATTACTGGCAGATGATCTTTCACAAAATCCAAATAAATTCTGTTCGTATGTACGGGCTGTTAGTGGCACGGAAGTTAGTGCCTAGTCACTCATGGACGAGACAGGAACTCAAATTGAGGGTAGCAAAGCAAAAACTTAAATGCTTAACTCCGTTTTCAGGTGTTCGTTTACAAAGGAAAACCGTGGAGTATTGCTTCAATTTAATGCTCGTAGCACTGAAATGATGAGGGAGTTAGATATTGGTGTCAATAGCGTCGAGAAACAGCTGAAATCTTTTGAACTGATCAAAGCCCAAGGGCCCAGTGGAATCCCTTCAAGATTCTATACTCAATTTTCCCCTTTGTTACCTCCTGTGTTAACCATAATCTATCGTAGATCCCTCGAACGAAAAACCGTGCTCAGTAACTGGAAGAAAGCACAGGTCACATTCCTCTACAAAAAGGATAGCAGAAGTGATCCACAGAATTGCCGACCAGTATCCTTGACATCGATTTGTTATGGAATCTTAGAACATGCTGTGAATTAAAAAATAATGGGGTTCGCGAACAGAATGATCTTCATGCTACCCAACACGGATGTCTGGAACATCGGTCATGTGAAAACCATCTCACACTTTTCTCACATGACGTACTGGAAGCCACGGATCAAGACAGTCAGGTAAATGCGATATTTCTCTATTTCCGAAAAGCATTTGACTCGCAAGGGAAACCCGCCGTAGTCGAAACTTGGCAGGACGAAAGAAGGTTGAAAATTAAGGGGCACCCATTTCGGTTTAGGAACCAACACTCAATAGTTGTCGAGAATATGACATTCAGACTTTGACGCGGCTTCATTAGTCCATTCGCGCATCGTAAAAGCAAGTTGTAGAAACCGCATTGGCTAACAGCACAGATTCGAAATTTCGGTCCACAGGGTTCGTATCATTGGGCCTTCAAGGCCTGTTCGAACGGTATTCGTTTGTGTTAAAATCCGGTCTCACGTTTTCTTCTTTGTTGTCGCGGAAGTATTGAAACGTCCCCTAAGAAAAATTATACATGACTGTGCTTAAACTGACACACAATATTTTTTAGCGCAACGCAATCTGACTTTCAGTAATCCCTACAAAAGAATGGCCCTGACTAACATTAACCTATACCTTTCATGAATCACTTACCTCACAAAAATCATCATTACTCGAACTACTGCAATACAGCGAGCGCCACTACTGCCAGCTAAATAAAAGATTCAAACTACTGAAGGCACTAACTACTGATAGGCATAGTTAGCAAATGAAAGATTTTGATAGAGAACAAACAATGTATTTACCTCAATAGTGTTCAAAAGTCATATATATATCAGTTCATGGCATCCAGTCTTACAAATGTACTGTCTCTGTCCAAAATTCCACCATCTCTCTCCCCACATCCACCACTGCTGGCGGCTTATCTCCAACTGCGCAACGCTAGCCGCTGTTAACATCCAGCTGCCCAACACTACAATGGCAGACAACAATGCAAACTAGCCACAGACTGCACACAGCACAGCGAGTGATTTTCATACAGAGCGCTACATGGCGTTACCAATATAAAAACCTAAACAGCCTACTTACAGTATTTCACATCAATATTTTTTTTTACATCGTAAAATACAATGGAATTATCGCCACAAGAAATAAGAATTTCAGATCTTATTAAAATAGATTGTATCGTCATATCTCTTATATAATATTATATAATTAACAGTAATTGAAAATTAAAAATATAAAAAATATTGTATTTCAATTTTTTTCTTAGATTTTTCTCAGTTATGCTGCAGAAGAACTAGTGTATTTATATAAAAACATTCTAAGCGTAAAGATTTGGATCGCGACGAGCAATGTCCGAAGGCACATATACGACAGTCACATTTTTTGTGTTAATATCGTTGGGAAAACAACCTTGCGAAAACTTCGCGGTAAACCACGCATATCGAAGCATTTTCTCGAAAGCTGGAGCCTGCAACTGATAATAGATCAGAGAGTGTTTTAAGTGCATCAGATACATGTCGCAGGGTTTACATAACTTCATACACTTTGGCGGAATTATTTTTAATGAAGACGTCGGTATTCCGATTTCAGCGAGAAACAGTCCACTGTATAAGGCGTGTTCGTTTCGTCCACCACGCGAATCAGTAACTTTCAGAAACGGCTCAGTTTTTACATAAGGTCGCAAAACTTTGTCGAGAAACTGATGATAGGTTTCTCTTGTGAGCTTTCCAGATTTAGTGGCTGTTGCGTGCACATTCTGATGTCGTTTCATTAATTGGTTTACGTCTTGATGGACTGGGGGACCAAGTTTGTCACTGACGTCTTCAGGGTAATGGCAAACTGTTGGTAGTAGTTTTCTGAAAGGTGTTCATCTGCGTCAGCTATGATAAAAGATTTTTTTAAATGAGGTCATCAAGAAATATAAGATGTGCAGATGATCGCGTAGACAATGGAAACCGATCATCTAAAAATAAAAATAAACAAATACGATCACGACTGTGTGTATTTAAATTAATTATAATATTAGAGATTGCTGTTTTTCCTGGAACAATGTTCCAAAAACTTTTTATGTAAGATTGCATTTGAACACGGGCCCCAAAATTTCGGAACTGTGCTATTTGCCCATTGCGCAGGCTATGCACCTAGATTTTAGTCGAGCGAGTAGCCTGATGAAATCGTGACAAGACTTTGACTGTCATTTCCTCGGAAGCTATTGCTTGTTGACACCTAAGCCGAAATAAGTGTCCCTTTATTTTCATACCTCTATCTCCATGACAGGTTTCGACTGGATCAGATAGCGGCCTATGGCGGGTGCCCTTTGTCAGTACCACACCTACGCATATTGTCAAAATTACGATCGCATGACGTATGAAGCGAAATTTGTGCCTGGGTTGAGGATTTCTTCGTATGGAGGACGCAGTAAGTTATGTTGGAGAGAGAGTCATCAACAGATTTAGAGGTAATTTCGGGTTTACCCGAGGGGAGTGTGTTGGGTTCCTTACTATTTATGTTATATATCAATGATCTTGTGGACAATATTAATAGTAACGTCATACTTTTCGCAGATGATGGAGTTATCTGTAATGAAATACCGTCAGAAAGCAGCTGCATAAATAATCAGACAGACCTAAATGAGATTTCAAAGTGATGCCAAGATTGGCAAATCGCTTTAAAGATTCAGAAATATGAAATTGTGCACTTCACAAAGCGAAATAAACGTAATATCCTATGACTACAATATCAGGGATTAACACCTGGAATCGGTAAAGCTGCGCGGAGTGGCCGCGTGGTTTGACGCGTCCTATTACGGACTGCGCGGCCCCTCCCGCCGGAGGTTCGAGTCCTCCCTCGGGCATGGGTGTTTGTGTTGTTCTCACTATAAGTTAGTTTGAGTCGTGTGTAAGTCTAGGGACCGATGACCTCAGCAGTTTGGTCCCTTAGAAATTCACATACATTTGAACATTATTTTTGGATCGGGAAACCCATAAGCTTTCTAGGGACATGAAATGGAACAATCAGTTAGGCTCAGACATGGCTGAAGCAGGTAGAAAAGATATCTGTATGGTGTGAAAATTTTAAATTGACCCTAAATAATGAAAAGTGTGAGATCATCCACATGAGTGCTAAAAGGAATCCGTTAAACTTCGTTTACATGATAAGCCAGTCAAATCTAAAGGCCCTAACTTCAACTAAATACCTAGGAATGACAGTGACAATTACAAACAATTGGAAGGAACACACAGAAAATGTTGCCGAACCAAAGACTGCGCTTTGTTGACAGAATACTTAGAAAATGTAACAGATCTACTAGAGAGAATGTCTACAATACGCTTGTCCGCCCTCTTTTGCAGTACTGGTGTGCGGTCTAGGATCCTTACCAGATAGGATTAATAGAGTACATCGAAAAAGTTCAAAGAAGAGCAGCACGTTTTGTGCTATCACGAAATAGGGGAGAGAGTGTCACGGTCATCATACAGGATTTGGGGTGGACATCTTTAACACAAAGGCGTTTTTCGTTGCGGCAGAATCTCCTCACGAAATTCCAATCACCAGCTTCCTCCTCCGAAGGCGCCGAATGCGCCGACCTACATAGGCAGAAACGATCACCATGACAATGGGAATAAAGGAGAATTGTGAAGGTGGTTCGATGAACCCTCTGTCAGGCACTTAAATGTGATTTGCACAGTATCCATGTAGATGTAGATGTAGCAGGCTTCGATTTATTGATGGAATACTGGCAAATTCTATCAAAGGAAATTTCTTACGAATCGCACGGTTGATCGGTTCTAGAATATTGCTCAAGTGCCTGGGACCCGTACCAAATAACACTAATAGGGGATATTGAAAATACACAAAGAAGGGCAGCACGAATGGTGACAGTTTTGTTTAATCTCCGAGAGTACGTCTCAAGGATGTTGAAAGAACTGAGCTGGCAGACACTTTTGAAGATAGGCGTGAACTATCCCAGAAAACATGCTAACAGAGTTTCAGGAACCGACTTTTAAATGGTGACTCTAGGAATACACCGCAACCCCAAAGAATCGCTCCATTACTGATCGTGAGGACAAGATCGGATTAATTACAGCGCCCTCAGAACCATTTAAACAGTCATTTTTTCTGCGAGTCACTCGTGAATGGAGCAGGAAAAATCCCTGACAACGAATAGAATGGGATGTAGTCTGTCGTGCACTTCACTGTAGGTTGCAGTGTATGGGTGTCCGCCTCGGTAGCTGAGTGGTCAGCGCGGCCGAATGCTGTGCAAAGGCAGCCGGGTTCGATTCCCGGTTGCGTCGGAGATTTTCTCCGCTCAGGGACTGCGTGTTGTGTTGTCTTCATCATCATCATCATCATCATCATCATCATATCATCCCCATGGACACGCAAGTCACCGAAGTGGCGTCAACTCAAATACTTGCACCAGGCGACCGGTCTATCCGACGGGAGGCCCTAGCTACACGACATTTCATTTCATTTCAGTGTATGGGTGTAGATATAGACGTAGAAGTGACCAAAATGTGGGACACATAATAAAAACGTAAATAACGCACTATTAGGTTCATTTGACACGATACCTGCTACAAAGTACTACTGTTATGAGTAAAAGTACCACTTGAGAAGTTGTTGTTGTGGTCTTCAGTCCTGAGACTGGTTTGATGCAGCTCTCCATGCTACTCTATCCTGTGCAAGCTTCTTCATCTCCCAGTACCTACTGCAACCTACATCCTTCTGAATCTGCTTAGTGTAGTCATCTCTTGGTCTCCCTCTACGATTTTTACCCTCCACGCTGCCCTCCAATACTAAATTGGTGATCCCTTGATGCCTCAGAACATGTCCTACCAACCGATCCCTTCTTCTGGTCAAGTTGTGCCACAAATTTCTCTTCTCCCCAATCCTATTCAATACTTCCTCATTAGTTATGTGATCTACCCATCTAATCTTCAGCATTCTTCTGTAGCACCACATTTCGAAAGCTTCTATTCTCTTCTTGTCCAAACTATTTATTGTCCATATTTCACTTCCATACATGGCTACACTCCGTACAAATACTTTCAGAAATGACTTCCTGACACTTAAATCTATACTCGATGTTAACAATTTTCTCTTCTTCGGAAACGCTATCCCTGCCAGTGCCAGTCTACATTTTATATCCTCTCTACTTCGACCATCCTCAGTTATTTTGCTACCCAAATAGCAAAACTCCTTTACTACTTTAAGTGTCTCACTTCCTACTCTAATTCCCTCAGCATCACCGGACTTAATTCGACTACATTCCATTATCCTCCTTTTGCTTTTGTTGATGTTCATCTTATATCCTCCTTTCAAGACACTATCCATTTCGTTCAACTGCTCTCCCAAGTCCTTTGCTGTCTCTGATAGAATTACGATGTCATCGGCGAACCTCAAAGTCTTTATTTCTTCTCCATGAATTTTAATACCTACTCCGAATTTTTATTTTGTTTCCTTCACTGCTTGCTCAATATACAGATTGAATAACATCGGGGAGAGACTACAACCCTGTCTCACCCCCTTCCCAACCACTGCTTCCCTTTCATGTCCCTCGACTCTTGTAACTGCCATCTGGTTTCTGTACAAATTGTAAATAGCCTTTCGCTCCCTGTATTTTACCCCTGCTACCTTCAGAATTTGAAAGAGAGTATTCCAGTCAATATTGTCAAAAGCTTTCTCTAAGTCTACAAATGCTAGAAACGTGGGTTTGCCCTTCCTTAATCTAGCTTCTAAGATAAGTCGTAGGGTCAGTGTGGCCTCACGTGTTCCAACATTTCTACGGAATCCAAACTGATCTTCCCCGAGGTCGGCTTCTACTAGTTTTTCCATTCGTCTGTAAAGAATTCGTGTTAGTATTTTGCAGCTGTGACTTATTAGACTGATAGTTCGGTAATTTTCACATCTGTCAACACCTGCTTTCTTTGGGATTGGAATTATTATATTCTTCTTGAAATCTGAGGGTATTTCGCCTGTCTCATACATCTTGCTCACCAGATGATAGAGTTTTGTCAGGACTGGCTCTCCCAAGGCCGTCAGTAGTTCCAATGGAATGTTGTCTACTCTGGGGGCCTTGTTTCGACTCAGGTCTTTCAGTGCTCTGTCACACTCTTCACGGAGTATCGTATCTCCCATTTCATCTTCATCTACATCCTCTTTCATTTTCATAATATTGTCCTCAAGTACATCGCCCTTGTATAGACCCTCTATACACTCCTTCCACCTTCCTGCTTTCCCTTCTTTGCTTAGAACTGGGTTTCCATCTGAGCTCTTAATGTTCACACAAGTGGTTCTCTTTTCTCCAAAGGTCTCTTTAATTTTCCTGTAGGCAGTATCTATCTTACCCCCAGTGAGATAAGCCTCTACATCCTTACATTTGTCCTCTAGCCATCCCTGCTTAGCCATTTTGCGCTTCCTGTCGATCTCATTTTTGAGACGTCTGTATTCCTTTTTGCCTGCTTCATTTACTGCATTTTTATATTTTCTCCTTTCATCAATTAAATTCAATATTTCTTCTGTTACCCAAGGATTTCTACTAGCCCTCGTCTTTTTACCTACTTGATCCTCTGCTACCTTCACTACTTCATCCCTCAAAGCTACCTATTCTTCTTCTACTGTATTTCATTCCCCCATTCCTGTCAATTGCTCCCTTATGCTCTCCCTGAAACTCTGTACAACCTCTGGTTCTTTTAGTTTATCCAGGTTCCAGTTCCTTAAATTCCCACTTTTTTGCAGCTTCTTCAGTTTTAGTCTACAGTTCATAACCAATAGATTGTGGTCAGAGTCCACATCTGCCACTGGACATGTCTTACAATTAAAAACCTGGCTCCTAAATCTCTGTCTTACCATTATATAATCTATCTGAAACCTGTCAGTATCTCCAGGCTTCTTCCATGTATGCAGCCTTCTTTTATGAGAAGTATCCAGTAAAAAAGTATCGGGATTGAATTGAAAGCACTCGTTGCCAAGTAGAACCGATACTTTTCCCGAGTGTCTGATTGAAATGTAACTGGCTTCTAGTGAGACGGACTGCCGGCGGGGCCGCAGACCGCATCCGCCTTTGACAAGGCCGCCGCGCGAGAAGTCGGCAGTGACCCGACAGAAGGTCGCGCGCGCCGTGTTTGGGCGCGCATGCGCGCTGCGGCCCGCCGGCCCCCTGACCTAGGCGGTGCGGGCCGAATTTAGCGCGGGTGGCGTGATCCGCTACAGAGCAGCGAGACACGCGAGCGGCGCGTGCACGCGGCCCCCGCACCAGCTGTGTGTTGGCAGAATCTCTGGCGAGCGCTGACGCGAAGCCGGCGCGCGGTCGGCTGTGTTGCTACCAGCAGGTCGAAACGAACAGCGCGGCGGACGTCAGCGCACTGGCTTGGCGAGTTGACAACCGAGCCCCGGAATTAGCAGTCGCAGACCGGCGTGGGTGGAATTGTGGCCGAGTACAGGGTGCCGGCGTGGAGCCTACAGACGCTTTGTCTGAGTGCTAGGGCGAGTGGAGCTCCACGTCGCGTCGACGACCGCTTCATTAGCGACTCACCTGGAACTCGCACTGCACACTGCGGCGTGCTCTCCAGGACTGCCTCGTACACATCAAGTCGCGGAACGCCACATTTTTAGGATTCCGTAACTCTTACAGGATTCGAACGTGCGGGCGTAGCGGTCGCGCGGTTCCAGACTGAAGCGCCTAGAATCGCTCGGCCACACCGGCCAGCTATTGGATCACAAAGTTTATTTGTAATCAGATAATGATCACCTTAAGACCTGGAAATTATAAGCAGCGTAG
Source organism: Schistocerca americana (assembly GCF_021461395.2). Classification (NCBI taxonomy): domain Eukaryota; kingdom Metazoa; phylum Arthropoda; class Insecta; order Orthoptera; family Acrididae; genus Schistocerca; species Schistocerca americana. The sequence goes on from NC_060119.1 coordinate 1,131,056,948, forward strand.
AAGTAGCCTAATTTACGAAACACTCCTACCTATACGAATATAAAACGCAAAACACCTGTACGACATATCCGTACCTGAGTAAAAACACGTTGCACTACAGATATCAGGCCATTACATGTGATGGTGCAGTCACAATCGTTAGCCAATTCGGCTTCGTAAAAAAAAAAAAAAAAAAAAAAAAAAAAAAAAACCACACACATTATGCCATGTAAAGAACACCACTGAAGCGTAATCACTGCACATATAGAGAGACCTAGTTGTAATGCCGTGCAGCTATCTCTGTGTGTGTATATTTTCTAGATCTTAAGATGCTCCCTACCGACCGAAATTAATAATCTGATTACAGATAAACATTGTGATCCTAGACTTGACTTGAATCAGGAGCTGAGTTGGATCATGGTATGGCATGTGAGATCCTCCGAGTCATGAATGAGCGGCAACAGGCTGATTCCATATTCATATATTTCCGCAAAGAATTTGACACGGTGCCATATTGCCGGCTGTTAACGAAGATACAAGCATACACATTAGTTTTCCAGGTACGTGAGTTGCTCGAAGACTTCATAAGGAACAGAACCCAGTACGTTACCCTCGATGGCGAGTGTTCATCAGAGACGAATGTATCGTCCCCAAATGCCCCAGGGAAGTATGATTGGACCGCTATTATTTTCTATATACATAAATGATTTGACGGACAGAGTGGACGTAAAACTGCTGTTGATTGCTGCTGATGCTGTCGTTTACGGTAAGGGGTCATTGTTGAGTGCCTGTAGGAGGGTACAAGATGACTTAGATAAAATGTCTAGTTGGTGTGATGAATGGCAGCTAGCTGTAAATGTATAAAAATGTAAGTTAATGTGGATGAGTAGGAAAAACAAACCAGTAATGTTCTAGTACAGCATTAGGAGTGTTCTGCTCGACACAGTTACGTCGTTTAAATACAGGGCTATTACAAATGATTGAAGCGATTCCATAAATTCACTGTAGCTCCATTCATTGACATATGGTCACGACACACTACAGATACGTAGAAAAACTCATAAAGTTTTGTTCGGCTGAAGCCGCACTTCAGGTTTCTGCCGCCAAGGCTCTCGAGAGCGCAGTGAGGCAAAATGGCGACAGGAGCCGAGAAAGCGTACGTCGTGCTTGAAATGCACTCACATCAGTCAGTCATAACAGTGCAACGACACTTCAGGACGAAGTTCAACAAAGATCCACCAACTGCTAACTCCATTCGACGATGGTATGCGCAGTTTAAAGCTTCTGGATGCCTCTGTAAGGGGAAATCAACGGGTCGGCCTGCTGTGAGCGAAGAAACGGTTGAAAGCGTGCGGGCAAGTTTCACGCGTAGCCCGCGGAAGTCGACGAATAAAGCAAGCAGGGAGCTAAACGTACCACAGCCGACGGTTTGGAAAATCTTATGGAAAAGGCTAAAGCAGAAGCCTTACAGTTTACAATTGCTACAAGCCCTGACACCCGATGACAAAGTCAAACGCTTTGAATTTTCGGCGCGGTTGCAACAACTCATGGAAGAGGATACGTTCAGTGCGAAACTTGTTTTCAGTGATGAAGTAACATTTTTTCTTAATGGTGAAGTGAACAGACACAATGTGCGAATCTGGGCGGTAGAGAATCCTCACGCATTCGTGCAGCAAATTCGCAATTCACCAAAAGTTAACGTGTTTTGTGCAATCTCACGGTTTAAAGTTTACGGCCCCTTTTTCTTCTGCGAAAAAAAGGTTACACGACACGTGTATCTGGACATGCTGGAAAATTGGCTCATGCCACAACTGGAGACCGACAGCGCCGACTTCATCTTTGAACAGGATGGTGCTCCACCGCACTTCCATCATGATGTTCGGCATTTCTTAAACAGAAGATTGGAAAACCGATGGATCGGTCATGGTGGAGATCATGATCAGCAATTCATGTCATGGCCTCCACGCTCTGCCGACTTAACCCCATGCGATTTCTTTCTGTGGGGTGAAAGATTCAGTGTTTAAACCTCCTCTACCAAGAAACGTACCAGAACTGCGAGCTCGCATCAATGATGCTTTCGAACTCATTGATGGGGACATGCTGGGCCGAGTGTGGGAGGAACTTGATTATCGGCTTGATGTCTGCCGAAACACTATAGGGGCACATATCGAACATTTGTGAATGCCTGAAAAAACTTTTTGAGTTTTTGTATGTGTGTGCAAAGCATTGTGAAAATATCTCAAATAATAAAGTTATTGTAGAGCTGTGAAATCGCTTCAATCATTTGTAATAACCCTGTATTTGGGCGTAGCGTTGCAAAGCGATATGAGGTGGAACGGGCGTGTGAGAACTGCGGTAGGGTAGGCGAATGGTCGACTCCCGTTTATTGGAAGAATTTTAGGGAAGTGTGGTTCGCCTGTAAAGGAGATCGCCTATAGGACGCTGGTGCGAACCGTTGTTGAATACTGTTCGAGTGTTTGGGATCCACACCAGATCGGATTAGAGGAAGACTAGATTTGTTACAGTGGAACATCAAGCGTTACAGAGATGCTTCAGGAACTCAAATGGGAATCACTGGAGGGAAAGTGATGTTCTTTTCGAGCAGCACTATTGATGAAATTTAGAGAACCGGTATTTGAGGCTTACTGCACAATGATTGTACAGCCACCAACGTACATTTCGTGTAAGGACCATATACGATACGAGAACTTAGGGCTCGTACAGAGGCATACAGACAGTCATTACCCCTCGTACTATTTGTGAGTGGAACAGGAAAGGAAATGACCAGTAGTGGTATATGGTACCCTCCGCCAATCACTATACGGTGGCTTGACCGAGTATGTATGTAGATGTAGATGTGTAATACCGGACGGTTATAACCAAACTTTACCTATTTAACACGCTATAACACGCAAACTAATTACCGTAGGAGTACCAAACTTGGTAGCATTGATGTCCAGAGTATGGAGTGCATGATTTCCATGCGTCACAGCGCCTCCGCCCAGTTCCAACTATAGCCACCAGGTGCCGTGATCAGTTATCGTGATTCAGTCTCACTCACCGACCAGTCGCAGCGCAACTCTTGATGCCAACATGAGCTTGGACAAAAGGAGCAGGGCATTATTGGTGGAGCTCTATTTTCAAAACAACAGTAATGCTGCAGCTGCACTTTGAGAATATCGCCGGCTGAAAGGATTACGGATATGTCCTGTTTCTCCACCTGCTGTACGGAGCATGATGAAGAAGTTCGAATCAACTGGAGAACCGGTGCGTGGTAAAACCACCGTTGCTATGGCAGACAACGATGCGCGAAATTCCCGATCGTCAGGCATTGCACGTATTGTGTCACGACAGTTGAACATCCCGTGGTCCATTTTCCTGAAGATACTTCGAACCATTCGCAAATGGTATACGTGCAATATCCATATCGTACAGCAGCTTGCACCGCAGGACGCACAACGACATGTTGACTTCGCTCTCCCTATTCTCCAAAGGATTGATGTTGACGTGGGCTGGCCCTGGACCATCCTACTGGCAGACGAAGCTCATTTTTCTCTGATGGGTGAGGTGAACACACAGAATTGCCGAGTGTAGGGATCTTCACCTAGTCACTGTGCATGAAGTTCCTCTGTATGGTGAACGTGTCACCGCATGGTGTGGCTTTACGGCTACGTTCATCATTGGCCCATTCTTTTTTGAGCAGGCTGGCGCTCAAGGACCAAAGACGAGCAGTCTGACTGGCCAGCGTTACTGCGATATGCTTCCCCAGGAAGTCATATTTACCCTACAGGAGAGAGACGCATTGAACTCAGCAGTTTTCATGCAAGATGGGGCCCCAGCACACACGCTCGCGAGGTTCACCTGCTACTTCGAAACACGTTTGGCCGGCACGATCAGTTGATCTCACCCCTATGATTTCTGGCTGTGGGGTTACATGAGGGACTGGATTTACCAACCGAACATTCACACATGTGCTGATATGAAGCGCAGCATATCAAGAGAGGTAGCCAGCATACCTACGGACATGCTTCGTTCTGCTGTTGGTTGATTGGTTGATTCGAGGGAGGGGACCAAACAGCCAGGTCATCGGTCCCGTGGGATTAGGGAAGGTTGGGGAGGGAAGTCGGCCGTGGCATTTCAAAGGAACCGTCCCGGCATTTGCCGGAAGCGATTTGGGGAAATCACTTCGTTCTGCTGTGCAGTATGTTAACCTGCGCTTTCAGACTCTTCTGGACACTGATGGGCGCCATATTGAGCTCCTTTTGTAGCAGTAATGGTGCCGGTATGCAGTGGTATGATGTACCGTAGCAGTGCATTAAAAGTGTTTCAATTGAATTGATTCTTTCCTACGCCCTTAACATTGATTCTACCAAGTTTGATACTCGTACGGTAGTTAGTTTCCGCGTTATAACGTTTTAAATAGGGAAAATTTAATCATATCCTCCCAGTACTGTTTCTAGGAAGGAAAATCATTTCACTGATCTTGATTTACGTATGTTCTTACCGAAAAATCTGTTTGTTTTAAAAAATGTTGAAAGTAACATACTCTTTTGCATCAGGCTGATCTCTGCAATCTCCAAGTATTTAAAAGTTGGTATCTCTTGAATGCCGGCATTGTTCTGGTTAAATACCGAAAAGAGGCATGGTCCACTTTCAGTTAAGGCTCGGCATCCGGTATTTTCTGGTTCTCGCGAGATAACTGCTCTCAAAGGTCAACGTGCCAAGTAGCGTTAGACGCTCTCTGATCGGTGATTGGATTCTTTTTTTTTTTTTTTTTTTTTTTCGTGGCGTTCCAAAATTTATTGCAGTACTATTGCTACATATCCACTGAAAACTGTGTGTAGCTTTCTCTGCACTAATTTATCAGTTTCCGCACTGGCCAGGAACAACGTAAGATTTCTCAAGTTTAATATATTTACGAAGCGTGTTTTCTAAAGTACTGTTTTGAAATACAAGTGAAAGAAGTAGACTTTTCTTAGCAATTTAATTCCACGTGGAAACCTGTACTGTAATCTACTTTTCTAATTCCCACCAATATTAAAGCACTTACTGTGTCGTACAACCAGCTTTTGAATACCATCCTCGTATAAATCTGCCGCCAGATTAGGCAACAATTAAATAAAGCACACACACACTTCTTGACACCTGAGAGAACTTGTAACGTCGAAATCGTAAAGTGGCCGTTCTCTCTCACTTTTTCGTCAACTTTCTGCGCCAAATTGACAGTAATGACTGAAGTTCGCCCACTTCGTTCCTCATTATAAACATTCGTTCGGCTACGAACCGATGCATCGCACATTCTATTTTCTCCATACACTTCACTGATCTTATGATGCCGGCCCGAGTGGCCGAGCGGTTAAAGGCGCTACAGTCTAGAACCGCACGACCGCTACGGTCGCAGGTTCGAATCCTGCCTCGGGCATGGATGTGTGTGATGTCCTTAGGTTAGTTAGGTTTAAGTAGTTCTAAGTTCTAGGGGACTTATGATCACAGCAGTTGAGTCCCATAGTGCTCAGAGCCATTTGATCTTATGATGACTTTCAGTCGCTTCCATGCTTTTAGCACTAAGAAAACGAATCGTAGCGCATATTTTACAGTCCGCAGGATTCTTAGTCGGAGAAGGCATTTCAGATACAAACGAACAAAAGTAAACACGCCGTATATTGATGGGAGTTGTGTAGAAAACTAGATTAAAACACGGGCTTTTATGCAAAAATAAAACTGCTAAGAAAAGGCTGGTTGTTTTATTTTTATTTCGAAATGGTAGCCTACTTAAAAACCAATCAATGTCTCCAACACTTGTACAAAACGAGTTTTCCACATTTACATACCGCTGGCTGTTGTTTTAATAGAAGGGAGAACCGATAGAGGTACTCAAGGTACCCTCCGCCACACACCGTCAGGTGGCCTGCGGAGTATGGATGTAGATGTAGATTGTGGTGTTTGTAAGACTCATACAACTGTACAACTAAAACTATAAACAAAAGCCAAAGAGAAAATGTCCACTCTTCTCCCATTCTGGTTTACGTTTCCTGTGGTTTCCTCAATCTCTTCAGACGAATGCGCGTATGATTCCTTCGACGAAGCTACTACATGTAGTACCTTAAGGGTATACGGAATGAGTTTTTCGATGAAAAAAATCGATTTTTGGGTAAATGCATTTTCGAAAAATTTAGACTCTCCCGTTTAATACCATGTATAAAACATTTGGATGACGTGAATAGAACTATTTTAAATAATTTTTTAAAATACTTTCGACACACGATGTTCCGCACCTTGTATATGAGATGCGAAATATACCTAATATAGACAGCCTTGCCAGAGATATAATTGAGCACAAGAGAGTTAGCTTTTCTGTTGGCTACACTGCTAGACAGTTGACAATAGATTCTGCGCCATTTGTATTGTTTCCTTTGTGAGTACATCCATGTCATTGTTGTGAAAGTCGTATGTGGAGAAGTCATCGAGTTTTCTTTCCTTCAACATGCCAAGACCTAGTCTGAAGGTATTTAGAAAGCGTGTACATTGGCGCAAGAAAGTAAAGTGTACTAAAAATTCGTCTGATTCATCTTCATCAGTATCTGATGTCCCAGTAGCGACTAACCTCAACACTAGTAGTGATACATTGAGTGACGCTGCTGCCACTACACCGGAAAGTGCTTCAAGAAGAAAACTAGCTGGAATTGAAGAAGAATACAAGAAACTAAATGCTGGGACTACAAAATATGAGGTAATTAACGTCTCTTTATTATCAGACGTTTTGGAGAACAATGTGTGCTGTAAACAATGAGGAAAATGTGGTGTTTCATTGAAAACAAACTTACATGTAGGACTTGCTTGTGAATTAGAGTTGATGTGCAGCTATTGCAAACACAGTGTTACTTTCTTCAATTCGTCACATGTTACTGCAGATACAGGTAAACTATGCGATATATATATCAGACTGGTTTATGGATTACGGTGTATAGGAAAGGGCAGGGCAGCAGGTGCCATGTTGTGTGGTGTGATGAACCGCACTCCTCCACCTTCAAAATTTAACAAACACATAATTGCAACAGGCTCTGCTGTAGAAGATTTGGCACAGGAAAACATGAAAGATGCTGTTGAGGAAGCAGTTGTTGAAAATAATAATAGCAGAGACTTGTCCATAGCTTTTGATGGAAGCTGGTAGAAGAGAGGCCACACATCTCTGAATGGTGTAGTAACAGCTACATGTGTGGACACTGGTAAGGTAGTTGATGTGGCAATACTTTCCAAGCATTGCAGATGCAAGGAGAAAATGAAAACTAAACATGAAGAGGAGTGCATGGCAAATTACTATGGGTCAAGTGGTGGTATGGAAGTTGCTGGTGTAAGAAGTATTTATCAACGCTCAGTAAAATGGTACAACGTTAGATACATAAATTATCTTGGAGATGGTGACTCAAAGGCTTTCAAAGAAATTGAGGAACTGAGACAGCATGGTAACGATGTGAAAATTTCCAAACTGGAGTGTGTTGGCCATGTTCAGAAAAGGATGGGATCAAGACTTCGACGGCTCAAGGCTAGCATGAAAGGCAAGAAATTGAGCGATGGAAAAACTTTAGAGGGGAAAAAATAGACTGACAGATGCTACAATAGATCATATTCAGAAGTGCTATGGTCTAGCAATAAGACAGAATACAGCAGATGCAGAATTAATGAGAAGAGCAGTCTGGGCTCTGTTTTTTCATACAGCTTCAAACAATGAGAATCCCCAACATGGGCTATGTCCAAAAGGAAACGATAGTTGGTGCAAGTACAACAGAGGCAAGGTAACTAAGAAACAATACAATCACCCTCATCACCTGCCACCTGCCATAATGGATGAAATAAAACCAATATTCCGAGACCTCGCAGATATTAGTCTACTAAAGAAATGTCTTCACGGCCGGACTCAAAATCCAAACGAGTGTGTGAACCATGTGATATGGAATAGACTACCTAAAACTGTGTTTGTGGGTATAAACACACTTCACTTTTGCGTTTATGATGCTGTTTCATCATTCAATCAGGGCAATATAACAAAGTGCAAAGTTCTGCAGAAGTTGGGGCTCTGTGTAGGACTACGAACTGCCGCAGCTATGCTTTGTTTGGACAAGGAACGGGTCTGGTCTTCAGATAATGCCATAAAAGTATATTCAAAGATGGCTAGACAGCATAGCAGAGCCATCATGAGGAAGCTGTTGGACGATTCTGATGATACAAGCTATGGAGCAGGCTTGTACTGAAGTAAAAACTTTGAAGCTAATTTCCCGTAACTTTAGTTTTTTTGTGTATAAGGTAGATTTTCTCAGGGCCTATTTGTAGTAGAAAGATGAAATTTTCTGTAGTTGTTCCTTAAGACCTTCTAATATATCTGAATTAAAAGATATGTGGAATTATTTTGTATTAATGGACGTAAATTTAAAAAAAACTTGTTAAAATGTATAACTTTTTTAACATTTACAAAAAAATCTGAAAACTATACATTATTTTTTCAAAATTAATAATTCAGCATAAAAGCAGAACATATCTCTGCGTTCTGTGAAAAAATCAAGAGTATCGTCCAAATAACAATTGAGAAAATGTTCCTAAATTTTAGCTCAATTTAACATTGTAAGCATAGGGCGTTCCGTATACCCTTAAACCCCGTGTCTACGTTAAGCAGGGGCTCCGTCTGTATCGCAGTGTTGAGGGGGCGTCCAATCCAAACAAGATGAAGTATTTCATAAATGATGTCGTGTTGTGCAGCATGAGCTGTACTTCAAGAGTACGTACGGACCTCAGAAAGTAAGTTACGCATGGTGTCCCTCACTGTCAGAAGGCAATAAGTATTCTGAGTTTCTTGTAGACGCAGTTTTGCTGCGGTGCGGATAACAAAATTCAACGTGAAATTACGTAAATGGGCGAAGTGCGACGTCACGTCAGTCATAGTGAAATGAGTGAAATGGTGCCAACAATTTGACCAGGGCCACACGGACGTGGGTGATACGGAAATCTATATCTTGCATCGCGCGATTTACATCTTCGTGGCAAGGTGAAAGAACATCGGAAAGGTGAGGGTGGGAGGAGATTTTGCAGTGGTGACGACGTTCATACATCGGACCTCTAATGGCTCTATGACCCAGTTGCGCATTTCTCAAATGGCTCTGAGCACCATGAGACTTAGCATCTGAGGTCATCAGTCCCCTAACTGACCTGAGGACATCACACACATCCATGCCCGAGGCAGGATTCGAACCTGCGACCTAGCGGTCGCCCGGACGTATTTCTCCGTCGAGGAGTTGAACGATTGGTACAACGCTCCAGTCGATATTTAAGGAGCCTTTGTGGCTATGTTGAAAAATAGTGTCATATGTCCGTGTCACTCTGAAGTGTAAAGCGGCATTTAATAAACGTGCCTGGGCCTGCCATGACAATGTGTAACTTAGTTTTTAAAGTCCCCTCTTATTCATTTGCCAGCCCCGTATCTGGCTTCTGATACGGTGGATCAGGAAACAAAAATTAATGCAGTTCTATGTGGATAACATAGGAAATTTCAAATACGCAAATGTAGAGACGCAAGATGACGTAAATTTCGTAAAGCCTACGTCTACATCAAACAACGTGTCTGTCAAGTACAAAATCTTTATGGTGGTCAAAAGAATTCGGGTCTAGAAAACAAGGAATATCTAAAAGTCTGCGAAAGCAGTATGTAAGAAATCTTATCTTTCTGCTTTAATGTGTAGAGAATGTTCTTGCGTTATCGACATCGAAATGCAAACATTTAATTGTTTGTTTATCTTTATCCTCTCTATCAGATGAGCTGAAGATGGACTGTTTGGCCACACACGTGTCTGGAAAATAAATACTACTGAAGTGCAGCCTGTGGTGGGTGTACAAAAAGATGTCCTTTATAAAATACGTACAAGCTGCGGACCACCCAACCAAACATACAAGACTGTCACAAAATAGGATATTTTCCGAAATTGCACGAGTTTGGATGGCCAATAACATTTGTCGCTGTATTTATTTTGTTGTATGATGTCCACTGTTATTTAATTTAAATTAACCAATCCAGAAAAAGAGAAGAGATTGACCGTAATTTGAAATTCTTGACGTAATGCGCTGTAGTTAATACATACCACTTTTGGCTTTGTATATGACTATTTGCTGTAGCTAGTATTCACCTTGAACTAATTTGTGTTGTTTCATAAGCATGACTTAGAGCACTGTTACTCATGGGAACCAATAACACATCCCGATCGCAAATGAACAAAGAGACTGCGAGGAGACATCTTTATTTTCGGTGCCTGTGAGCAGGAACAAGCTGAAGTTTTTCCGAATCCTGACGTGCGGCCGACAGAAGACGATCGCCTGTCCGAAATTAGAGCGGGGATTTCCTGTGACACAGAGGCCAAGCCTGCCGACTTGTAATCCGGCTTCCCCCTTTGACAAACTTGCCTGTTTCGACGCTGAACACGGACGAAACGTTTGCGTGTGCATCTTTTCCGTGATGAAAGAACGCCCCATAAATGAACACTATTATTATTGCGTCCGATACCAGTCTGTTTAAGAGACCACAGCTGCGGTATTCTGACTAGAAATTATCCTTCATCTGCGCAAGAATATCTGACTATTAAAAGAGATTGATTCTGTACTCGGCTGATGCTATCCCTGGTATCAACGTGAGAACGTCTTTTCTACTTTCATGGTCTTAGTTTTACTAAATTTTATTGACGCAATACTTGTAAATCTAACCAGACTCATGGATAACAAACACAACATGTTTGACTTCAGTTAAGTTAGCAACGATTATCTGACGAAATCGAGAGCTGTTCTCTGCTAGAATTTTAATACTTCTTTTTATTGCGTAGTTACTTCGCAAACGTTCTCGTTTTGTTCTCTCTCAGCAAAATGATGATGACATGTCAGTAACATCTGTACCAAAAATTATCAAAGTAAGTTTCTGAAAACAGCCACAAGTCGCATTTTGTATTTTTTGTTCATTGGTTTCGCTCTTCAAATGATCAGGAGCATCATCAGAATATTCACTGTAAAAGATACAAATTGGCAGGATTTTAGAACATATATTGTGTTCGACCATTATGAATTACCTCGAAGGAAACGGTCTATTGACACACAGTCAACATGGGTTTAGAAAACATCGTCCCTGTGAAACACAACTAGCTCTTTATTCACATTAAGTGTTAAGTGCTATTGACAAGGGATTTCAGATCGATTCCGTATTCCTGGATTTCCGAAAGGCTTTTGACACTGTACCACACAAGTGGCTCGTAGTGAAATTGCGTGCTTACCGAATATCGTCTCAGTTATGTTATATGTTACTGGATTTGTGATTTCCATGGATGTGTGTGATGTCCTTAGGTCAGTTAGGTTTAAGTAGTTCTAAGTTCTAGGGGACTGATGACCTCAGATGTTAAGTCCCATAGTGCTCAGAGCCATTTGAACCATTTGATTTGTGATTTCCTGTCAGAGAGGTCACAGTTCGTAGTAATTGACGGAAAGTCGTCGAGTAAAACAGAAGCGATTTCTGGCATTCCCCAAGGTAGTGTTATAGGCACTTTGCTGTTCCTTATTTATATAAACGATTTGAGAGACAATCCGAGCAGTCGTCTTCAGTTGTTTGCAGATGACGCTGTTGTTTATCGGCTAATAAAGTTATCAGAAGATCAGAACAAATTGCAAAACAATTTAGAAAAGATATCTTGAATGGTGCGAAAAGTGGCAGTTGGCTCTAAGTAACGAAAAATGTGAGGTCATCCACATGAGTGCTAAAAGGAACTCGTTAAACTTCGGCTACACGACAAATCAGTCTAATCTAAAAGCCGTAAATTCAACTAAATACCTAGGTATTACAATTACAAACAATTTAAATTGAAAAGAACACACAGAAAATGTTGTGGGGAAGGCTAACCAAAGGCTGCGTTTTGTTGGCGGGACACGTAGAAAATGTAACGGACCTACCAAGGAGACCGCCCACACTACACTTGTCCGTCCTCTTTTAGAATACTGCTGCACGGTGTGGAATCCTTACCAGATAGGACTGACGGAGTACATCGAAAAAATAGAAAGAAAGGCAGCACGTTTTGTATTATCGCGAAATGTGGGAGAGAGTGTCACAGAAATGATACAGGATTTGGGCTGGACATCATTAAAAGAAAGGCGTTTTTCGTTGCGACGGAATCTTCTCACGAAATTCCATTCACCAACCTTCTTTTCTGAATGCGAAAATATTTTGTTGACACTGGCCTACATAGGGAGGAATGATCACCACCATAAAAGAGGGGAAATCAGAGCTCGTACGGAAAGATGTAGGTGTTCATAATGAGATTTTCACTCTGCAGCGGAGTGTGCGCTGATATGAAACTTTCTCGCAGATTAAAACTGTGTGCCGGACCGAGACTCGAACTCGGGACCTTTGCCTTTCGCGGGCAAATGCTCTACCATCTGAGCTACCGAAGCACGACTCACGTCCTGTCCTCACAGCTTTACTTCTGCCAGCATCTCGTCTCCTACCTTCCAAACTTCACAGAAGCCCTCAGTCGCGAACACAATTTGTGACCTAGGTTTCGGTGTCACAAGGGACATGTTCTTCGGACAAAATTAAAACTAAATGTTACACCATAACGTACCAAAAAATACGAAAGCTGCGGTCATACCTGACAGCGCCAGATAGTCAGAATTAAAATGGAATGCAACAGAGGTGCAAGCCACTAGTGGCTGCCATGTGTCCTCTGCTGCTGTCGACACAAAACAGAGTTTTGACGCCAAATGACACACTGCGCCTTCTCCTGCCCTGTCGACATTTTAATGCAATCCAAGCAAAATCTGCAACAAAGGACAAAGGAAATAAGCTTTAACAGCTGCTAAATGTCTCTAATAGTGTACAGGTTATGATTTTTTTTAAAATGATTATGCGGCTTTAAGGAACGCTGTTTATTTTCCTACCACAAATTAATGAAAACAGCCTACAATGAGTCAACAAAAACAGGACTGATAAAGAACACAATGAAATTAAAGCATAGAACGAATGGGCACTGGTTACATGAGTTGTTGCTAGTAACTGCAGGTGAAGGGATGTTAGACGGAAAAGGCGGATTTGATTGGTCAGTTGAAACAACAACAGCAGATCATTGTTGCTCGACTGCAGTAGTAGTGGGACAACCTGCACATCACCCCACTCTGCATTGTTGCCAAATTTATTCAAGATGTCGGATCCAAGATGGCGGCGATAGATATAAAAACATCGCAATGACCTCATGGCATGAAGTTCAAATTTTGGCGGGAAATTCAAATTTTGGTGGGAAAATAGGTCAGTTGGGTTACCTCCACTAACCTAACTCTCCCCCTCCCTCCCCCCCCCTCCAGAAAATGGCGGGAACTTCATATTTTGGTGGAAAAAACGTCACTCGGGCTACCTCCACTAACCTAAGTCCTTTGACCGCCATCTCTTCCTTGGTATTGGCGGGAAAAGGGCTCAGCCTCCGCTGGGCTGCTGTATAGGATGGACATAAGTCTTTATTTTGCAGGCAGTCTTTATTTAAACAATTTGAGGCAGTAATTACATCCAGTGTGTTCACCATGAGGTGCAGAGTCCAAGTGACTTAGTAGACAGTACTGCCACCAGTTGGTGCTATCATCCCATAGCAGTCTGGGAAAATGTAGTGGGGAAGGACTCATCCTGTTCTGGGCTGTTGGGTAGGAAGGAGTGTCCTTTATTTATTTTGGAGCAGTTTATTTAGAGATGGATTTCACTGATACAAAACGCTCGACCTGACGTATCTGTACATCTGTTTTACTGCATTATTTTGGTGATTTACGAGTAGTTTGCAGGTCTGTAGACTCTTTACTGTGACCCCAAGCATGTCAGCTTGAGTGTTTTGTATTAGTGTAAGAAATAAACTACATGAAATCCATCCCTAAATAAACTGTTCCAAAATAAATAAAGTATACTCCTTCCTATACAGCAGCCCTGAGCAGGCTGAGTCCTTTTTCACGTCATTTTTCCCCAGGTCGCCATGGGACGATTGCACCCTCTGGTGGCAGTACTGTGTACTAGGTCAGTTGGACTCCAAACCTCGTGGTGAACACACTGGATGGAGCCTCAAATTGTTTAAATAAAGACTGCCTGCAAAATAAAGACTTATGTCCATCCTATCCAGCAGCCCAGCACAGACTGAGTCCTTTTCTCGCCAATTCCAAGGAAGAGGTGGCGGTCGGACGAGTTAGGTTCCTGGAGGTAGCTCAAGTGACCTATTTTCCGCCAAAATTTGCACCTCCAGCCATTTTGTAGGTGAGGGTAGGGGGGAGGGTTAGGTTAGTGGAGGTAGCCCCATTGACCTGTTTTCCTACCAAAATTTGAACTTCCCGCCATGTTGTCATAGGGACATTGCCGTATCTATCTCCGCCATTTTGGACCCGACATCTTGATTGAATTTGGCAACAATACAGAGCGGGGTGACGCACAGGTTTTCCTACTACTACTGGCAGCCATCAGTCACCGTACCTGTCCTCTAGAATTTTTGTTCATTCGCTACACTTAAATGTGAAAAATTCACAGTTATAAAGGTCACAAAGCATTCAACATCCCAAAAGAAATTACAAGATACTAACTAATTTTTTTTTGCAGTGTTCCAGTATTTGAAATGTGATGTACAGAACATTCGATACCACTCTGTTACATTACAGAAAAAAAAAAGAAAATGGAATTAGTTCATCAAAATGAGCTCACATCCCAGGCACTTCGTATATGATCAACAGACAGCAAAGAAAGAAAAATATCCTTTATACACCGAAGAGAGACACCCATTTTTTTTTTTTTTTGTAAAATATGATAATCTTCCAGAGAAAATAAGCTCCTGTTGCAGCCTTTTCCGTTTTTACGAATAAATTTTCTCTTTTTTATAATTACCAAATTGTGAGATATGTTATCAGCGCCTTTAATAGTGATTAAAAGTATTTTAATTACTTGACAAATGTAGCATATGTGATTACAATGGTAAGAATAAGCAATGAAACTTCGTTTATTAACGCGCAACGAACGCGCTGGACTGAGCGCCTGTGGTTCACCGTATCTGGATTTCATATCTGACGTTTCGACTGCAGCTGCGCTGCATATCTTCAGCGGTTTCCTGTTACTCACTCTATTTGTAGCTCATTACATTACTGCTGCCACGGCGATGAAAGACTAGCACGTATGAGAACGTCGGAAAATATTTTTCACTCGTTACGACCTGGACTAGAAGTAAGTCGCATACTATTTCTACAGTATTACATTTTTGGCGTGCACCGTTTTGTGATTGAACTATGTTGTTCGACCAAGTGGCGTCTACGTTTTTAATACCGTCTGTAGAATTGAAATCGTCTCTGGTCCTGGAACGGCTAGTCCATGAAGATAGAAAATACATAAAAACTTTTTAGAACATTAGGGTTTCGTATACACTCGATATGTGCTTCCAAATAATCATCGTCGAAGTCAGTACGTTTTGTAAAGTTGGAACCAGTTTTCTCAATACAGCGTTGCAGAAGAAGATATGGATAGTCCAGTGCAGTTATAAAAAACTGCAACACTTATTGTACAGCGGTTCGACAAAAATACGGAAACACGGCGAGGAATGTATGCTTGAACGTAAATGCTGACGGTAGCCAAGCCTGAAGGTGACGCTGTTGCATTTGACCAGGAATGGCACCTGTGCAATGCCTTCAATACGCTGCAAATGTCACTCGTGGTCAGAACAGTGTTCTGTGTAGTGGTGACTCCATTATGTCGGAGCTGCGTGAATTCGAATGTGGGCAAACAGTTGGTGCTTTCTGATGGGTGCCTCCGTAGTCAAGGGAGGCGAAGTGTTTGGTGTTTCAAGAATCACCGTTTCGGAGATTTATAACACATGCATGCAAAACAGAAAACGTCATCTGCTAAGTCACTACACGGACGAAACTGCATTTCGACGGTCATTGAAGAGAAAACATAAGCGGACGACAGCTGCAAAAGTCACTGCAGAACTGAATGCCGCATTCGCGAACCCTAACAGCACGAGGGTAGCACCACAAGCACGGAATTTCACGGCGAACTGGAATTCCAAAATCACTGATGCAAATGTCGATAATAGCAAAACGTGGGCTATGAAACTATGGCAGAACGTAGTTTGGTCGGATGAGTCTTGTTTCACACTGTTTGCCACTTCTGGCCGAGTTTACGTTCCAACAGCGAAACATGGCGGGGGTTGGGTGATGATTTGGGCGGCCATATCGTGGTATTCCATGCTCCCCGTGGTTACTCTGCATTGCTGCCGAGGAACACGTGACCATTTTGGCTGCTCAGGTCCATCCCATGGTACTGTGTTTGTTCCCCAGTGGTAATGCCGTGTTCCAGGACTATAGCGCTGCAGTTCACACAGCTCGCAGAGTCCAGAACTGATTTTTTGAGCACGAGGGTGCATTTTTGCAGCTCCCCTGATCACCAGATATTAGTTACTGAGCCTTTGTTGTCTAGTTTGGAGAGAAGAGTGTGTTATCGCTATCTACCTCCATCATCTTTACCTGAACTTGCCACTGTTTTGCAGGAAGAATAGTGTAAGACCCCTTGCCATCCATATAGCACCTGCGTTCATCCATTCCGAAATGACTGTTTTCAATGCCAACATATTTCTTACAGCGTAATATGCATGGTAACTGGCCGTGATGTCGATTTTTCCATATCTTTGTCCACCTTTTGAACGTCTCCTCCGATGTGCGATGGACGTAGTGCAGTAAGTTAACCGCAAATGAAACAGAGGCTTATTGATTACTTTACGTGGATAAACGATGGTAGCCACTCAAAACGCTGTCTTAAGTATACTTATTACTAGCAATACCGTCAGAAACTCCACCTTCCACGTTACATCCGCAGCTACTGGACAAGATGGCACCACAGTCCAAATGATGAAGCTTATTTCTGACCCAATACCGCCCACTGTAAGAAATATCTTCAACCTTTCCTTGAGGACAATTATTTCATCTGAGGTCTCACAGCCACGTGGTAAGCTACTACCTAAAAAGGATGTTGCCAGAGTCCCTTCTGATGACCAACCTATTTGCATTCTCTCAGCAGTGTCCAGGCCTTAGAATATATAGTCCACGCCTACAGTTCACCAACTACTTAACTTAAACAAAAAACCTCTAGAAGAATATCATTCAGGTTTACGCAAACATCGCAGCACAAAATCTACCTTAAAAAAAGTAACAGACAACCTGAAGCTTGCCATGGATAGGCAAGAGGAGACTATCATGTGCTTCTAAGAGTCCAACAAAGCCTCTGACATTGTCAAATTTGACATTTTACTTGTCATACGCAGCAGCCTAAACTTCTCTCCGTAAGTCACATTGGACAGAGTATCAGGTGTTCCTCAGGGATCAGTACTAGGTACTATACTATTTTCACTGTACGTCAAAGATGTGTCATCAGTTTTGTCCTGCTGCAGATACCAGATGTGTGCTGATGACCTCCATTGGTATCTAAGTGCGAAATCAGTAAGTATAGAGACAGATATCGAAAATGTCAATACTGATCTGTGTGCACTATCAAAATGGGCACAGAGTATAAAGTTCGACCGACAAAAACAGAAACGGTCTGTTTGGTTATTCTAGGTTCATTATCCCTAAATATCTGGAATCTGTACCACATTTAATCCTAAATGAGACAAATATCAACTTCTCTCCTTCAACAAAGAGGAAAAGTTAAATTGGGCTGAGCACATAGTTGCAAAGTGCAAGAAGACATTAACATTTCTCCACACTCTACAAAAATATAAAAAGTTCTTCCCTATCGACCTGAAAAAGAAACTAATCCAAACGCTTACACGAGTATTTCCAGCTATTGATTACCATGATGTTATCCTGAAAGGTCTTTCCCAGGAAACCTCAAGACACCTGGAACTGGCGATGAACCCTTGCGCTCGATGTGTTATCTGTGAAGTTCGACTCTTTGATCATATTTCACCATATCAGTTATCCTGGATACGCGCAGACAAGCGCAGAGATTACCGTACACTCTTATCAACGTACACTGTCCCTTATATCTTTCGTTGACCTTGATGCTCACGCCTGAACCAACATATCAGAAAGACTCGTTCCCGTCGGAGCAAAATCCTTCGTATCTCATTCCATCACACAATCGCTTTCTCGAAGTCCTTTTTGGTAGCAGGAACCCGATTCTGGAATGACTTCCCTCAATATATCAGAGAACTGGATAAAATCTCCATCTTCCAAAGGCAGTTAACGATCTCTATACCGAAGCAACGATAATTACTTCATCTATCCCTACACGCACTCCGCTGTTTTCCACGCCACTTGTTGCTGAATGAATCTGCGGTTTTTGTTGGTTTTTGGCAGTAGAAATCGGTGTAGCGAGTTTGACTTCGAGACAACACTTCAGCTCCTGTTTATATAAAAAAAATTGCAATGCTTTTTTGTTGAGTGGAGTGTGTCTTGTATTCCCAGGTATGGTCACCTAGCATGATATTCCAAATTTCATCACCAGTCACAATGCAGTTTGCAAATACATAAAACTACAACCAGTCACTTTTATGAATAGTTATTTATTATTCCATCAACCGGTTTTCTAACCTTCTCAGGTTCGTCTTCAGATGGTTTTCTGGAAGTTACATAACTATTTCTAGCATGATGCTGGTTGCTGGCTCTGTGACAAGAACAGAAATAAGTCAATATTTCATTTAAAGCGTACGGTCTTACAAACAACTTTAGTTTATTACAAACATCTATAACTATTATACATATTACCTTTACCTAAAATAAACAGACTCTACTCTTACTAACCTTCCAGATTTTATTCCTGTAAGCACAGAAATAAGACAGCAGTTCATTTGAAGGTTTGTTATTTTTACAAATTTAAATTTTCAATCTCGATTAAAATATTTGCTCTTAAATTGACTTTATTATACGTTAATATATGAATAGAAATTACGCATCAGATCACTTGAAGTTTGTTCTTCCAGTAATTCATTTATTTATTTTGTTTTGTGCTCTCATGTTATCGCCAGTGTGATTAAAATATTTGCCCTTACATTGACTTTAATACATGAAAACAGGAACAAATTACAGCTCTGAGGAAAATCGGCCTATGCCACATCTTTTTGTCAAGATCTTTGTTACATGCAACAGTTGTGTAGCACATGCTGAATGCTGGCAAAGTTCCGCTGTCACAGAGTAAATGAATACAAATTACGCAAAAGTGTGTGAAGTGATGTACTAACTGGCCATCAAAATGGAAGCAGACAGATTGACACTAACGAAAAAAGGCGCCCATTCTGCCGCAGTAAGTAAAAATCTTTTTTTTTGCATTCATATCGACAGATAAACAGTAGTCATGGCGATACATTGAAGCGTGTTCCATCTTCTTGTCACAGAGCCTGCAACCAGCATTATGCTAGAAATAGTCATCTAGCTTCCAGAAAACCATCTGAAGGTGAACCTGAAAAGGTACGAAAACCGATA
Source organism: Schistocerca americana (assembly GCF_021461395.2). NCBI lineage: Eukaryota > Metazoa > Arthropoda > Insecta > Orthoptera > Acrididae > Schistocerca > Schistocerca americana. Next base: position 1,131,076,421 of record NC_060119.1, read on the forward strand.
CGTGGAATAATAAACAACTATTCAAAAAAGTGACTGGTTGCACTTTTATGTATTTACATTCAGTTAACAGTTACAGGTTCAAAAATATCTTTAATGGATAAGCTTAACAATGCAGTATAGCACTTTGTCTTATTGTTCCATCGCAGCAGGAGAACAGCAGTTTAAGTGTTACACGAACATACTTAGTTAAAAAGCATGTGACACCTCATTGTGATGTCATTATACAACAGAAATCGGAAATATTTCTCGGATACGCATTTCTGGACTGCTGACGTCACAATGAAGGTCTTTATATAGCAACTGAATCCTTTACAATGAAGATATGTTTCGAAATGTACGTTTCCGGAGTAAAGACGCCGCTGGAAAGACAGCAGACGGACTTTATTATTAATTTTTCCAGTCATTTCAATGTTTCAATTTTGCCCGGATTAGCCATTATGGCCACCATGAAACCTTTTATTCCATTTTCATTTAGAGTTGTATCTTAAATTTTATACGATCTTTGTAGATTAGGGTACTACACACAGGACTAGCGATGAAATACGCGGTGTTCCAGACTTTTGTTTGTGTTTTATCCACGTGCGGTTATCGAAGAAGATAGTCGCAGTAATTTCACGTGCGTGCAACCGTCCCATTCTTGTGCTGACTTCCGTGAGCATATTGGCAGTACCCTGGGAAAGAAATGAAATTATTTCCACAAGATGGCTAACCCCTGTGTTTACAAAAGGACGTGAGAAATTGTATCTCGTTAACTGGACTTCCTCCCAGTGATATGACCGGAGATGTCTTCTCGATTGTTCAGCTTATATAAGAGTTCGCAATAAAAGCTTATTATGCCAAACTGCGCAGCGTTGGTTCGGTCACGGAAGAGTTATTTCCTAAAGGTGGGTATGCCAGCGAAGATAGAGGGTCTCAGTTGCTGTTACGCCGCTGTTCCCAGCAGTAAGTAACTTGTGACGTATGTTGTTGTAGTGGTCTTCAGTCCTGAGACTGGTTTGATGCAGCTCTCCATGCTACTCTATCCTGTGCAAGCTTCTTCATCCCCCAGTACCTACTGCAACCTACATACTTCTGAATCTGCTTAGTGTATTCATCTCTTGGTCTCCCTCTACGATTTTTACCCTCCACGCTGCCCTCAAATGCTAAATTTGTGATCCATTGATGCCTCAGAACATGTCCTACCAACCGATCCCTTCTTCTAGTCTGTGACGTATGTTAGAATCAGATACTCCATACCTGGTACTCACTGTATGTAACGAATTCTCACAATTACGGAACTTTACAAATGTTCGTGAGCACGAGACTACCAGATAAACCAATGTCTAGCGAATCTTTCTCAGTATGTTATTCGATTCAGGTACTGATAGCCCAATTCCTTGGCCACTGCAAAATGAAATAAACTTTTTACAATGAAGTTAATTGTTACGCTAAACGTTATAGCTCTTATTATTATTATTGTTAAATTCAGAAACAGTTTCCGCGCAAACTAATAACCGAAGAAAAATACCAATACAAAAAGCCATAGTCGAAGGAAAAGAAATAATAAGATCTCTGCAAAGGTTCTAAACTCCTGCCCAGAACGCATTCAGCAATTCCACTCTCCGCCATCTTCTTTCTTAGTTTGTAAATAGTGACAGCGAACGTTACATAGTGCAGTTTTTCACAGTGAAGATAATGGGGAAACCAGAAAAAGTAAATGCAGCATATTGCTAACACAGGCACAAAAACACACACACAAACACACCGTCTCTCACACAGAATTAATTAATGTTGGGCCTAGTCAGAATATTTCCAGTCGTGAAATATCGAAATAAATAACTTTTCTACATTAAGTTCTGTATGATTGCAGAGAACAAACTGCGAAAGGAAATCAAGTATAATGCAAAACTTAATAAACTGGGAATACCACAGAATGTGGTAACAAGCTATATATGAACAAAACTTTATCTGTTTTTCAAATTTGTAAATACTTTCTTATAACTCAAATTTATGTGTGTACAAGTCGAAAAGGTCATTTTTCTTGTTTAACAGAAAGAAAATAGAAGCTCACTGGGGTCATTCCATGTCAAATCAACCAATTGTACTACATGATTTGATCTGTGACCTCTCAGATTTGGATGAATTTTGTTTCAGGTAATGTACCCTCTAACACTAGTTTAAATTTGATATTTCAAATTTTTCTGATCTTTGGTTTTTGAGTTTCAAGGGTTTAAAAATAAAAAAACCTCCTTCTTTGATCAATCAATGATTGTTTTAAAATGCTGTAGCTCAAAAACTGAACAACCTAAAGAGCTCAAACTTGCACCATTGTTTTCCTCTAAAAATTCCCTTCAATTTGATATGTAACATGACAATGCTACCTAAATCTGAAAATTTTAAACTATTCCAAAAACATTTTTTGAAATTTCCAAAATACGTACCCTCGGATTTCTTTATAAAAATTATATGTGTTGTCCAGTCTGACTGACTACATGCATGCAAAATTTCAAGATGGCATCTCAATGGGTTCTTGTATAAAATAACATTTTACTTCCGCAATACACACTAGTGAGGTGAAAAGCAGACTATTTCTACGCAATAAATACTAAGGTAGGCCTATGTAATTCTAACAAACTTAAATTATTATGTTAGTCTTTTTATGCAACATTACCCTCTTATTGTTTGTTAATTCATTAAATGATATTTTAATGTGAGAATAAAATATATAAAAAAATAATAACTTAAGAATCTTACGCTTTTGTACGACATTCACTTTTTATTATAAAAAACGTGAGATTTTCATATAGGGCATAGAAGACGAAGAAATGCTATATCTTCAACATATAAATCGTCGCAACCATGTTGGTGTACTTGTGGAAAGGGGGAAATCCTTTGGAAGATAACGGTGACCGGAAATTTGAAGAGAGGTTTCGTCTTTCAAAAGAAACAGTGTGGTGGTTATTGGATCAAATCCACGATAGGTTAGAATTTGCATCTTACCGAAATAATCCGGTCCCGTCCATGAACAGACTTCTGATGACATTAAGGGCCTACGCAACTGGATCATTTAATATAGAAATTAGTGACAGTGCTAATGTACATTGTACAATGTCACAAAGAATTATAAGTGAAGTGTCGGGAATCATAGCAACAATGTCTTCTCAAGCGGAAGTACGCTTTGTGACGGACGGTTTCAACACACTGGCTGGATTTCCTGGAGTCAATGGTACAGTGAAGTGCACTCACATAAGGATTCAGTCACCTGAGGAACAGAATGCAGAACTTTTCCTCAATAGGAAATCATATTTCTCCTTCAATTGTCAAACAATCAGCGACCACAATTTAATAATACGGGACATTGTGACTCGGTGGCCTGGCTCTGTGCACGATAGTACAATATTTCGTAATTGCGCTTGAAGGGCACAGTTTGAAAATGGTGAAATACCAGTTGATCACTTACTAGGAGATAGTGGCTATGCATGCAGACCTTACTTATTGACACCGCTTTGAAATCCACAGAGTGCGACAGAGCGCCGATAGAATAGGTCTCACATTACAACAAGGAAGAGAGGGACAATATGGTTTGTGGAAGAGAAGATTCCCCTTTTATCTATGGGAATGAGGTGTAATCCACAAAAGACAATGGCAATTATAGTGAGTACGGCTGTCTTGCATAATATTGCAAGGAGCACAAGCAAGATAGAGCCACCAGAAGATACGGAAATTGTGCGGCTGCTGAGGCTATTACGTAGCGAGAGGGGCCCCGTACTGGTTCGGGAGCTAAAGGCGCATTTGGTAGTTTTTCTGTGTAGGTCTTGATGCGAGAAGGAGCCTTTAGAAACACTTTATTTACATTCACAAACGTGGAAATTACTTTTTCAGCAAGATGATGTTCTCCACGAGGAAAGCACGTCACATGAATCAAATTGGGATGAAATACTCGGAGGGCTTTCCCTGCTTTGATCATATAGGGAGCAGCATCTGAAATTGTCGGTATGTAAATTTTACGCAATGTGATTCATCTGGTATATTTTGATTTAAGCAATATTTGCGCAGGAAGCCTTTGAGGATAGGGTTTGTAATTTTGTGAACAGGAACATTGCTTGCAATGAATGCTTCACGTAGATCCATGTTAAATGGACTTTTCTGGTTGTTTTGGACAAATCCCTCCTACTGCAACTTGCTGCTGTCAGAAGTCGTCATAGACCTTTCTTCTGCATTTCTGCGATATGAAGACTTGTATGACATGCTGGTCTATTTGAAACTTTTTTTTGCACGAAACGTTTTTCTCGCTAACTCGACAGTATAAAACAATTCCGTCATATGTAAAAGTTCCAGGATGATCAGCTATCCACGAAACAACGTTATTTTTTCGGGCGGCATGGCGCACAACACGTTATACACTACACGTCGTAACACGTTCAACAGTGTACAAGTAAATAGAAAGCTAAACTGAGACAATGGACGTGCGACTAAAAGCTTGCGTAGTTTAATTTAATTTTTGTCGACGCGTACGGTATGACAGCGGAGAGGATTAACTGGGGGCGCGGGCGCAGGGGCATTGGCTGTGTTTGCCTGCTTCTGTGCCTCTTCTGTAATGATTTCGCTAGGCATGGCCTCTCGGTTAGCGATTGCACGCAGTTCTAGGTCGCGGTCAATCTGTGAGACAAAAAAATGTTCAAATGTGTGTGAAATCTTATGGGACTTAACTGCTAAAGTCATCAGTCCCTAAGCTTACACACTACTTAATCTAAATTATCCTAAGGACAAACACACACGCCCACGCCCAAGGGAGGACTCGAACCTTCGCCGGGACCAGCCGCACTGTCCATGACTGCAGCGCCTGCAGCCGCTCGGCTAATCCCGCGCGGCCATCTGTGAGGCATGAAAAATAGATCTAGCTAGAGACCACCCGATAAATTTTTAAAATATTGTAATCATAGAGCGAAAATATTCATCGTCACTAGCTTTTAGTTAAAATACGCGATAACCGGTGAAAAGGCGCCAAATATGCAAATTCATATGCAACATGCAAATGCATTTAATCCGGTCTCTAGTGATTAGTATTATAAAAAAAATGCTCAAAAAATTGCGCCACTTGCATCATTTGCACCGTTTGTGCTTGTTTTTTTTTTTTTTTTTTTTTTTTTTTATTTGAACTACTTACTATATACTGCCGGTCGAAGTGGCCGCGCGGTTCTGGCGCTGCAGTCTGGAACCGCGAGACCGCTACGGTCGCAGGTTCGAATCCTGCCTCGGGCATGGATGTGTGTGATGTCCTTAGGTTAGTTAGGTTTAACTAGTTCTAAGTTCTAGGGGACTGATGACCTCAGCAGTTGAGTCCCATAGTGCTCAGAGCCATTTGAACCATTTTTTGAACTATATACTATTTTGAACTCAGCTAATCGTTACATACAACCAGTATCGCGGACACAAAACGTTCGAGATCTGCATCTTAGAATTTGCATGAATGTTCTGCAGTTCACAATTCAGTGTTCAAAGAACCACTTTTAGAGCATTTATCGGCCGTTAGACCATTTATCGGCCGTTTCGCTCGCGAATAGCTCGAGGGTAAAACGAACACCTAAACCTTTGCGTGAGAGCTCTGATTTCTCGTATTTTATTGGGACTGTTATTTCTCCCTATATACACTCATGCCCATAAATTAAGGATAATTACAGAATGTGGCGCTACACAACGTGGCACTACACAAAACTGGCGCTAATGGCGTAGGCACATATGGAACACACACGACACAGATCTGTAAGTCCACGGTATTGGTGATAAGTTGAGAAAATCGTCCCGAAACACATGTGCTACAAAACGCCACTGTTTCCTGCGCAAGTACCCTGACATCAATATGGGATATGATCACCATGCACACGTACACAGACCGCACAACGGGTTGGCATTCTCTGGGTCAGGTGGTCGAGCAGCTGCTGGGGTATAGTTCAAATGTTCAAATGTGTATGAAATCCTATGGGACTTAACTGCTAAGGTCATCAGTCCCTAAGCTTACACACTACTTAACCTAAACTATCCTAAGGACAAACACACACACCCATGCCCGAGGGAGGACTCGAACCTCCGCCGGTACCGGCCGCACAGTCCACAACCGCAGCGCCTTCGACCGCTCTGCTGGAGTATAGTCTCCCATTCTTGCACCAGTGCCTGTCGAAGCTCCTAAACTGTCGTAGAGTTTGAAGACGAGCAGCGATACGTCGACCGAGAGCATCGCAGACGTTCTCGATGGGATTTAGGTCTGGAGAACAGGCAGGCAACTCCATTCGCCTAATATCTTCTGTTTCAATGTACTCCTCCACGATGGCAGCTCGGTGGGGCCGTGCGTTATCATCCATCAGGAGGAAGGTGGGACCCACTGCACGCCTGAAAAGGCGGACATACTGGTGCAAAATGACGTCCCGGTACACCTGACCTGTTACAGTTCCTCTGTCAAAGACATGCAGGGATGTACGTGCACCAATTGTAATCCCACCCCACACCATCAAACCACGACCTCCATACAGGTCCTTTTCAAGGATATTAATGGGTTGGTATCTGGTTCCTGGTTCACGCCAGATGAAAACCTGTCGAGAATCACTGTTCAGACTATACCTGGACTCGTCCGTGAGCTTAACCTGGGACCACTGTTCCAATGGCCATGTACTGTGTTCTTGACACCAGGCTTTACGAGCTCTCCTGTGACCAGGGGTCAGTGGAATGCACCTTGCAGGTCTCTGGGCGAATAAACCATGTCTGTTCAGTCGTCTGTCGACTGTGTGTCTGGAGACACCTGTTCCAGTGGCTGCGGTAAGGTCCCGAGCAAGGCTACCTGCAGTACTCCGTGGCCGTCTGCGCGCACTGATGGTGAAATATCGCTCTTCTTCTGGTGTTGTACACTGTAGACGTCCCGTACTGTAGCTCCTGGACACGTTTCCTGTATGCTGGAATCGTTGCCATAATCTTGAGATCATACTTTGTGGCACACAGAGGGACCGTCCTACGACCTGCTGTGTTTGACCAGCCTCCAGTAGCCCTAGTAACGTCATCAATATGTGTTCTCTGAGGCATTTTCAACGCACAGTCACCATTAGCACGTCTGAAAACGTCTGGACACTTACTCGCTGCACCGTACTCGGACATGCACCAACACACCTCTGCGTATGTGGACTGCTGTCAGCGCCACCGTGCGACGACCGCAGGTCAAATGCACCACTTGGTCATATCCCAAGGTGATTTAAACCCGCAAACCGCCCACCAGAGCGTTGTTTCACCATGTATCAGCATTATCCTTAATTTATGAGCATGAGTGTACGTGGGCGTTAATAAAATATTTTGGCATTCGAAGACGAAAGTTGGTGAATGAAATTACGAGTAAAGATCTAGCCGCAACGAAAAACGCCTTTGTTTTGATTGATTGCCATCACAACCCACGTATCATACCTGTGACGCTCCTGTCTTACGTGACAATACAGAAATACAGAACGAGCGGCCCTTCTTTGAACTTTCCCGATGTCCTTCGTGAATCCTACCTGGTAAAGGCCCCATTCCGCGCACTGTACTCGTAAGAGAACGGGTAAGCATAGGGTAGGTAGTCTCTTTGATAGATTTGTTGCACGTTCTAAGTGTTCTGCCAATAGAACGCAGTCTCTGGTTTGCCTTCCCCACAACATTTTCTGCACGCTGGTTCCACTTTAAATTGCTGTAATTTTAATCCCTTGACATTTATCTACAAGCTTTAACCTTGGTTATTTATCATGTAAATCAAATATAGTGAGTCTCTTCCTGTCGTTTTCTAGAGATCGTGGCAGTACTGCCTAACGTTTATGTTACTGTAAGGAAACTGTTTTGGTATCTTGTGAAAATTTCTGTAGAAGCTGTTGGTCATTGACTCTCTGAATTTAAATCAGGCAGCCAAATACACAATCAATGCAAGGACCAGAGATCTACTATAAAAGTCACATGTTACTGTAATTAGCTGTGGTTGACTTTCACAAAGCATACATTTCATATCTGAACTATATTGTAATTTAACAATCGGGAATGCTAACCTGCTTGAATCCTGTACCGTTCTGGTAAATTCGTTTGCATAGCAACCAACAGCACCTGTTAATGATAGGACTGACATAACTGGGAAGTTAGAATGCTTATCGCTTGCAAAACAACATATTCTTTTTTTATGGTATCTATGGGGCAAAGTGTTCGAAACAAGGTGACCTATCATAAGCTCTGTGGGCGGAACCTCGCTGATAACCAATCAAAGAAGTGCTTTGTTTTCTCTGTAGCTAACTCACTGTGAAAAATAAACAAGCCATTGCCTAAGGTCAGAGTCATCATGTTTAAATTGTCACTCGGACACTAATACTTCCAGCAGAACGTGTGGCTTGATTGCTTCTGTATGCCCACCACTGATACAGAGTCTTCTGTTATTCTGGAAATAAAGTCGTCCTTGGTTGTTTTAAAACAGCTTAGCGTAAGAATGTCTCTTGGGGCCTGCCACTGAAACACATTGTATAAATTCCATAATGGTTGCTCGAAGTAGCTGCTTGACATTTTCACACATGCAGTCACAAAACACAGGTTTGTATCTATTGTGTCGAATCTCTTTTTATTTGTCTCATACCGTTCATCGTATTTGCCTACTCTAAAAGGGACGTTCAAGAAGAAACGAGCCGGAGGCATGATTACGGAAACCAGTACCTGTATATTAGAAGTATTCACCCTGGCTGGCAGTTGAGACACTTGTCCCACTGTGACACAAGGCGGTGAATGGCTGTCTCATAAAATTCTCGGGTCTGCAATGTTAACCAGTTCCGCACGTACAGCTGGACGTCGTCGTTATCCGAGGTGGATCTTTTGCCTCTCAGAGCCTTTTTAAGGTGACCAAGAGGGTCCCCTTCTGATTCACTTCCTGCAGCACGGGACAACAGTGAATGCCCAGCGTTACTCGCAAACCTTGACCACCCTTCGCCAAGCGATCAAATGAAAACGACTAGGCTATCTCACCCGTGGGGTCATTCTGCTCCACGACAATGCAAAGCCTCATTCGGCCGACACAGTCGCGGCACTCCTGCAGAAATTCAAATGTGAGGTTCTCGGCCACAGTCCGGACTTCTCTCCCTGTGATTTTTGGTTCCCTCAAAACGGCTCTGAGGAGCAAACGATTCACTTCGGACGACGGCGCCCAGCTGTACGTGCGGAACTGATTAACATCGCAGCCCCGCGAATTTTATGAGACAGCCATTCACTGCCTTGTGTCACTGTGGGACAAGTGTCTCAACAGCCAGGGTCAACACTTATAACATACAGATACTGGTTTCTGTAATTATGTCTCCGGCTCGTTTCTTTTTGAATGCCCCTTATATATGATCATTTTAACTTTATTGCATTATTGTTTTTTTTGCGTAAGAGGTATCAACAAAAATGTGTGGTAATTACATCGAAGAAATTGTAATAATCAGGAGTGGTCTGTCACCTCACTCTGGTTTGACAGATAATTTGTAAATGTAAGAAATGAAAAGAAGTTATCGCCAACCCGATCCCAGAGTGGTTCTGTTTAGCGACATTGATTGGGTAACGAGAGGACACGTAATGCGTTCGGTCGTTCTACCTTCGTACAATTCGTCAGTGATCCTTTTTTTACGGCCTCTGAAAAGAAAGATACGAATATTCATAGAAAGATATGGTTGTTATCATAAATTCCATCTACACATTCACAGGCAATATTTTATATTTTACATAAAGTTACGGTACGGAGAAACATATGTGCTTACTTTTTTTTAATTTCTTGGTCTGTGGTATTAACTGTTTAGCCAGAGGAGTGAACAACTATATATTTGGTACAACACAGACATTAGAAATTACATTAATTGCAGGTAAACTTCATGGTACATAGCCAGTGCAGCCATGTATCACAGGATCACGCTGGAGCTTGTGTGTCTGACTTAAAACTGGATACCCGCTTCTTTTTGCAGCAACCGGGCAATACTGGAGTAGTCCGTTGTGAACAGCTCTCGAAACAGGGCCGTCACGTGGCTGAGATCTGCAGTCTGCAACAACCACACAAAAAGAAGAGCTCAGGGAATGGCAAGGATAAATGAATTACGCTTCCGTTTGTTTTACAGAAAAAGATACACAGAGTTCACTTTCGTTTCGCATCTTCAGCAGAAGTCTCTGACCAAACATTTGCATTATTATTTTAGTTACAAATTGTATTTTACAAAGAAAATCAAAAACAGAAATTCATCACATATCACACAGTATCGGTATTAATATGTTTTTATATTTTCATCTGACACGGTTGTAAGTCACGTTGGAACCATGCATATACGTACCGGATGGTTATAATTAAACTTTCACTATTCAACACGTTATAACACGGAAATTAATTACCGTACAAGTGCCAAACTTGGTAGCATTAATGTCCAGAGTATGGGGTGCATGATCTCCATGCGCCACAGCGCCTCCGTCCAGTTCCAACTATGGTCACCAGGTGCCGTGATCAGTCATCGTGATCCGTAGTCTCACACACCTCACCAGTCGCAGTGCACTTGTTGACGTGTCAACATGAGCTTGGACAAAAAAAGGATCTATTATCGAAACAATAGCGATGCTGCAGCTGCACTTCGAGAATATCTCCGGCTGAGAGGATCACGGAAGGGTCGTCTTTCTCCACCTGCTGTGCGGAGCGTGATGAAGAAGTTCGAATCAACTGGAGAACTGGGCGTTGCTCCGGGAAGAGGCCGACGACCAGTTGAAATCGGCTTTGCTATGGCAGAAAACGCTGCGCGCAATTCCCGATCATCAGGCAGTGCGCATGCTGTGTCACGACAGTTGAACCTCCCGTCCACTGTACGGAAGGTGGTTAGAACCATTCTCAAATGGAATCCGTATAAGACCCATACCGTACAGCAGCTTGCACCACAGGACGCACAACGACATTTTGACTTCGCTTTCCACTTTCTCGCAAGGGTCCTATGGGCAGACGAAACTTTTCTCTGACAGGTGAGGTAAATACACAGAATTGCCGAATGGGGGGATCTTCACCTTCAGTCACTGAGCATGACGTTCCCTCTATATGGTGAACGTGTTACCGTAAGATGTGGCTTCACGGCTACGTTCATCATGACCCATTCTCTTTTGAACACGTTGGCGCTCAAGGCCCAAAGACTTACTGCGATATGCTTCGCCAGCATGTCATACCTGTCCTACAGGAGAGAGAGGCATTGAACTCAACAGTTTTCATGCAAGATGGGGCCCCACCGCACATCGCTCGTGAAGTTCATCTCCTTCTCTGAAACACATTTGGAAACGTTCGAAATATCAACCGATGATTTCGAAATGCTTGGCCGTCACGATCACCTGGTCACTCTGCCTGTGATTTCTGATTGTGGGGCTGCCTGAAGGATGGGGTTTACCAGGGTGACATTCACACATGTGCTGATCTGAAGCGCAGCATATCAAGAGAGGTAGGCAGCATACCTACGGCCATGCTTCGTTCTGCTGTGCAGAATGCAATCCTGTGCTTTCAGACTCTTCTAGTCACTGATGGGCGCCAGTCCAGCCCCTTTTCTCACAGTAATAGTACAGATACGTAATGGTATAAAGTACGTTAGCAGCACATTAAAAGTGTTTCAGTTGAATTGATTCTGCGTTATCTCTCTTCCCCAGGTCCTTGACATTAATGCTACCAAGTTTGGTACTCGTACGGTAATTAGTTTCCGTGTTATAACGTGTTAAATAGAAAATGTTTAATTATAACCAGTGGGTACTTCATGGATAGCACATGCAACGCTATACACTGTAAGACAAGACGGTCAGTGCCCTAGTGGAAAAATGTATGCGGTTGCCTACGGAACCATGATTGTACAGAGGCGTGCACCTCTTCGCTCGAAGCAAATCAACGGCTACGAATGTCTCTCTCCAGGGGCCCAAAAACACGAAAATCGCACAAGGAAAGATCGGGATTTCTTAGCGCACTCGAAATAAGCTTGGCAACATGTGAGTGGACATTGTCCTCAGCAGAATGAGTCCGTCAAAATTCCTTGGCTTGTCGATGCACTTTGTAAGTAGGCTGTTTAGGTGTTTATGTTGGTAACGCTACGTAGTGCTCTGTGTGAAAATCGCCGACTGCGCTGTGTGCAATCTGTGGCTTGTTAGACTCATTGTTGAAATATTCGCCAGTGCAGCATTGGGCAATTGGATGTGAACAGCGCGTAGCGTTGGGCAGTTGTAGGTCAGCCGCCAGCAGTGGTGGACGTCGGGAGAGAGATGCCAGAGTTTTGAGAGGTTACGATGAGCGGACGATCTGGACGTGTATCCGTCACAAAAAGGAAATTTGTAAAACTGGATGTCATGAATTTATATATACAGGGTGGTCCATTGATGGTGACTGGGCCAAATATCTCACGAAATAAGCATCAAACGAAAAAACTACAAAGAACGAAACTCGTCTAGCTTGAAGGGGGAAACCAGATGGCGCTGTGGTTGGCCCGCTAGATGGCGCTGCCATAGGTCAAACGTACCTACGTTCTGTTTTAATTTAAAAAACCTATCTGTTACCAACTGTTCGCCTAAAATTGTGAGGCATATTTTTGTGACTATTACAGCGTCATCTATCACAAAGCGAAAAAAGTGGTCCAACTAATAACATTCATATTTCTTTACGTACTACACGAATATGTAATAAAAAATGGGAGTTCATATTTTAAAAAAACGCAGTTGATATCCGTTTGATCTATGGCAGCGCCATCTAGCGGACCAAACATAGCACCAACTGGTTTCCCCCTTCAAGCTAGACGAGTTTCGTTCTTTGTAGTTTTTTCGTTTGATGCTTATTTCGTGAGATATTTGGCCAAGTCACTATCAATGGACCACCCTGTAAATTATGACTTTTGAACACTATTAAGGTAAATACATTGTTTGTTCTCTATCAAAATCTTTCATTTTCTAACCTTGCCTATCAGTAGTTTGTGCGTTCAGTAGTTAGAAACTTTTATTTAGCTGGCAGTATTGGCTCTCGCTGTATTGCAGTAGTTCGAGTCACGAAGATTTTTGTGAGGTAAGTGATTCATGAACGGTATAAGTTATTGTTAGACAGGGCCATGCTTTTGTAGGGATTACTGAAAGTCAGATTGCGTAGCGCTAAAATATTGAGTGTCAGTTTAGTGATGATCAGAATAAGTAAAGAGAAAACTGTCTTGAGTTCGTTGAGTTTTGCTCAGGTGTTTGAAAATCAAATAACGTAAGAGTTTTTCCAGCACTATCATTCTTTACGTACAAAGGGGAAGTTTCAACTTCAGTTTTTTCAGTGTGTTCGTGTACCGACCGCTATGCGTTAATTGTGGAGCCATGTGCCAGAAAGTCAATGAGCAGCGGGTCCTTATAGTCAAAGAAAACGATCATCATGACTTCCCTGGATCTGATTCTCCATAAAGTCCCTATCTGCGGTCTAAGGCGCTGCAGTCATGGACTGTGCGGCTGGTCCCGGAGGAGGTTCGAGTCCTCCCTCGGGCATGGGTGTGTGTGTTTGTCCTTAGGATAATTTGGGCTAAGTAATGTGTAAGCTTAGGGGCTGATGACCTGAGCACTTAAGTCCCATAAGATTTCACACACATTTGAACATTTGAGTCCCTATCTTTCCCCATGCGATTTCCATATGTTTGGGGCCTGGGTGCAATCATGGTTCCGCAGGTGACCGCAAACATTTTTCCATGAAGGCACTGACCATATCGCTTCACAGTGGGATGAATGTATTAACGGTGATGGCGATTACTTTGGAAATAATAAACAACTTACTTACTTTTTCCAATCTGTCTCGTTTTCATTTGACTCTGCCTTACACTCGCATTTAACAGCCTAAGAAACAGTGTTTATGTTCCGTTGCTTTAGTAGCGGCCAGATGTGGCCCTCTTACAGGCAACTCAGGCGGCATAGGCACCTCGAAAATTTCGTCACGTTACAGTGCTCCTGGATAGACGTAGATGTTCCGCACTGTGCATGAGGCAAGCAGAAATCTTAGAACAGAGAAAATGATGTATAAAATGCATGTTTGACCATCAGCTGCTTTTTTATTTGAAACCTAAATATCGTCCGGTTTGAGTGAAGATGGTCTGTGACTGAAACCACTCGATATTTGGGTTTTAAGTAAAAAATCAGCTGACTGTTCAAACATGTATTTCATAGATTACTTGACGGCTGTTGATAGTCACGTTCCAGAAATGTTCAGACAATATGAGGCTGCATTCTTCTCCAGGTAACGGTTACTAGCCTCGGATCGGTGTCATGTAATAAGTGCAGCTACTGGAATAATTACGTAAAGAGATACGCAATAAAGAAGAACGTGCAGATGGTCTTTTCTGGAATTTGATAATGTGTGACGGGACAATGTATACAACTGACTGCAAACTACCACGTTATCCAAGCTATAATGTGGATCCTACTGTGTACGAAAAATTTTCATTAAGTATTTAAGACATCAGAAAAAAGTACAATAGTTGATAACAACGTTTAGATGGGCAGCAGAAGAAATAAATGCGAATTAAAAGAATAGACTTTGAGTTACTACGAACAGTTCAGTGACAGGATTTTTCTCATCAGAATCGGCAGAAAACCAACGTCAACAAGTTCAGCTACATGTAGCGACGCAACAAGACGAAGAGAGAGAGGAAATACGCGAGGATATTGACCGGTAGTTTACTGTGTAAAAGGAGATGGTCAGAATAATCGTGTGGGATTTGGATGCGGTAGTACGAGAAGGAAAACAAGAAATAGTTACGGGAGAATATGGGCTTGTTAGTAGCAATGAGAAAAAGAAAAAGTGAGTTCTGTAATATATTTTAGTTGGTAATCCAGTATTAGAGTCAGAGTTTAACAGAGCTTTGGGGAACTTAGGATTAAATAAGGCATAAACGGTAGATATTATCCCTTCGTAATTGGTGAAATAATTGAGTGGAAGTGACAAACTTCTATTCAGATTGATGTGTAGAATCTGTTTCAGCAGACATGCCATCAGACTTTTGGAAAAATATCGTACACACATTCCCGAACAAAGCAAGACTAGATAAGTGCGAAAACTTTACCACAATCAGCTTAACGGCTCATGCATCCAGGTTGCTGACAAGAATAATATACAGAGGAATGACAAAGATAGTCGAGAATTTGCTAGAAGACGATCAGTATGGCTTTCGGAAAGCTTCATAATGGAAGCAAGATATAGAAAAATCAAGACACGCTAGGGTCCATTGACCTAGAAAAAGCGTTCGACAACGTAAAATGATGCAAGACGTTCAAAATTCTGATAAAAATAGGAGTAAGCTATAGAGATAGACGGATGATATACAGTATGTACTAGAACCATGTGGGAACAATAAGAATGGGAGGCCAAGAACGAAGTGCTCGGATTGAAAAGAGTGCATGACAGGAGCGCAGTCTTTCGCCTCTATTGTGCAGTCCATACAGCGAAGAAGCAATGACGGAAAGATTCAAGAGTGATGAAAAGGGTGAAAAAGTGTCATGAGATTCGCTGGCGAGACTGCTATCCTCAGTGAAAAAGAGAAAAAGTACAGAACCTGTGGAACAGAATATGGACTGAGCACAAACCTAAGAAAAACGGAAGTAATAAGGAGTGGCAGGAATGAGATTAGCGATAAACTTAAAAACTGGTGACTACGAAGTAAGCGAGGACATGAAAGAGCAGGTTAGCACTGGGAAAGAGAGCATTCCCGGCAAAGAGAAGTCTCCTAGTCCTTAATCTGAGGGAGAAATTTCTGTGAATGTATGTATACAACACAGCATTGTATGGTAATGAATCATGGACTATACGACAACCGGAAAAGAAGAGAATCGAAGCATTTGAGATGTGGTGCTACAGAAGGACATTGAAAATTAGATAGATTGATAATATCAGGAATGTGGAGGGTCTCGGAGAATCGGGAAAGACAGGAACATACGGAAAACATTGTTAAGAAGAAGGGACAGGATAATATGACATGTGTTAAGACATTAGGGAATAAGCAACGAGCGAGCTGTAGAGGGTAAAAACAGTAGGGGAAGACATAGATTCGAATACATTGAACAAAAAATTGAGGATGTATATTGAAGTGCTACTCTGAGATGAAGAGGTCGGCACGGGAGAAGAATTTGTGGCGGGCAGCACAAAACTAGTCAGAACACTGAAGACACGCAAAAAAGGAGAGATAGAAAAAAATTGGAGTGGAAAATATAATTAAGACTGCAGCGGAAACGAATTGGAGGTGGACAGGGCATCTAGCGAGGCGAACGGATGATTTGGCGGTCACGCTGTTGGATTCAGGGATGTAAGAAGATACCAGGATAACGTAATAGAATTGTCAGTTTATGTGGGTATAATATGCAACCAATGGCTTTTCTTGAATTTTGATTCGATTTAGTTATGAACTAGTTTTCAAACCGCTGCAGTCTGCTCATCAGGTGGTGGCATTGCAGGAACGTTATCTGGAGCACGTGCAACTAAACGCTGTGGTCGTGGTGCTGGTGGAAATGACGGTGATTTAGTTACCGTTAACGAAAAATTTATGAAACGAAAAGACTGTTATGTTTAACGATAATTACACTGCACTACCTCGTTGTATTCATGACAAAATTCGTTCTAATACTGTACATTTTACCACTTATACCCACACATACACAGCATTTAGTTGCAATTGGTTTCACTCTCATTCACAGTAAGTTAGGTCTGAACGCTAAGTATAAAGAAGTGAATATCCTGAAGATCACGCTTTGCGTCATCGCGATCGTTGAGCTAAGATGCATTGCATTACGAAATAAATATTTACACGCATAGATAATGAATGTAGGTAGGAACTGCAATCTACATCTACATCTACATCTACATCCATACTCCGCAAGCCACCTGACGGTGTGTGGCGGAGGGTACCTTGAGTATCTCTATCGGTTCTCCCTTCTATTCCAGTCTCGTATTGTTCGTGGAAAGAAGGATTGTCGGTATGCCTCTGTGTGGGCTCTAATCTCTCTGATTTTATCATCATCGTCTCTTCGCGAGATATACGTAGGAGGGAGCAATATACTGCTTGACTCTTCGGTGAAGAGTCCTTTCTTGAAAACGGGGATGACCTGTGCCCTTTTCCAATCCTTTGGAACGCTACGCTCTTCTAGAGACCTACGGTACACCGCTGCAAGAAGGGGGGCAAGTTCCTTCGCGTACTCTGTGTAAAATTGAACTGGTATCCCATCAGGTCCAGAGGCCTTTCTTCTGCAGGTGTTTTCATGCGTTGACAATATACATGTGATATAGATCAAGAAGTTACAAAAAGATAAAAAGACTGAAGTATTTACAATATAATTAAAGAGTGAATGAGTTATTACCATATGGAAAATCCAGGATGGAATGTAACAATATTATGAGAAGGAAAGTTGCTACTCACCATATAGCGGAGGAGATGCTAAGTCGCAGATAGGCACAACAAAAAGATTTTCATACATACAGCTTTTGGCCAATGGGCTTTGTCAACAATAGACACACACACACACACACACACACACACACACACACACACACACACACACACACGACTGCAGTCTCAGGCAACTGAAACCACACGACCACCTTTTTCGATAGTGTGGTTTCAGTTGCCTGAGTCTGCAGTCGTGTGTGTGAGTTGCGTTTGGGTGTGTGTGTGTGTGTGTGTGTGTGTGTGTGTGTGTGTGTGTGTGTGTGTGTATTGTTGACAAAGGCCATTGGCCAAAAGCTATAAGAGTTGTTGTTGTTGTTGTTGTTGTGCCAATCAGCGACTCAGCATCTCCTTTATATGGCGAGTAGCAAAGTTCCTTCTCATAATATTGTTATTAACACATGGTTAAGATGTGACATGTAGTCACGCGGCCATTTTGCGACATTTAAAATGATGTCCAATGCTGATATTGGTGCTGGATAAATGTTTAATAGTCACTAGATTTAAGGCAACTGGGTTACTTATTGGAATGTATTACATTCACACGACTCTGTATTACCTGTATGAAGCTCTTTTACTTGACAATATTCTGAAGATAGGTGTTTTCGAAACACGTCAATAAACCAGTTTCCTTACGTCTAGTGACTATTAAATATTTATCCAGCGTTCATATGAGCACTGTTCAACATTTTAAAGTACCATATGTGACTCGATCAATACAGAACTTTCTGTTCCATCCTGGCACTAAAAAACCTTCAAAGAAAAGCACTAATAAGATAAATTCACCCTGCAGCGTAAGTTATTACTCTCTTATTCATGTAACAACTATGTCACTCAGTTGGTTTACTAGTAATTATTTTGGCCTTTATCATTTATATTGGCATAGATCTAAGAAGAAACTTCCGCCACATATGGTAGCAGCTGCTTAATTGCATAGTAAATATCGATGGCAGCCAATGCAAATGTCATTAATCCATTT
This sequence comes from Schistocerca americana, assembly GCF_021461395.2. NCBI lineage: Eukaryota > Metazoa > Arthropoda > Insecta > Orthoptera > Acrididae > Schistocerca > Schistocerca americana. Next base: position 1,131,094,829 of record NC_060119.1, read on the forward strand.
TGTTAAATTTTACGGAAGGAACGAAAACCGTTTCTTAAAAAAAAAATTAACGTGATGCAGATAATGTCGCTGCATGTGTTTCTATGTAGTAGAAGCCTAGTTAATGTCAGATTAGAGAAATCCAAGCAGTTTTAAATATCTCTTTGGTAATGGAATTAATGGTTACTGAATTCACGAGATTTTCACACAGATGGAGTTACGAGGTTTTCATTGCCTGTCAGTGATTATCAGTGTATTAGTGTATCTTTTGTGTAAATTTTTTATCCATGTTACATGAAGCCAATGTATGAACTCACTGGCATATTGCAGTGCTCACTACATCCATTATCTACACTTGTAAATATTTTTCTGTAGTGCAATGCCTCACGTGGAAGATCGGGATGTGGCAAAGTATGACATCGATCATATTCAAATTGTTTGTGCTGCCTGTAAATAAGTGTGAAACCAAGTGCAGCTAAATACTGTGTATTTATGTGTACAACCTGCAAAATGAACATTATCAGAACGGATTTGCCATGGAGGCCACAAGGCAGTGCAATGTAGGAATCGAAGAACATAATAATATTTTCGTTGCATGAACTTTCATATACTAAATTTCCGTAATTTCCGCTAGAACCACCAACACAGGCGGTTATCAGCACGTGCTACCAGAATGTAATGTTCCAGTAGCAGCTCCGTCAGATACTAGCCTGAAGTTAACGGTATTGAAAATAAAACGTATCAGAATTCAAAAAAGCAACCGTATAAATCGCGAATTTAGCGTCATAGCTTCGAGTCACGGTGTGGCACACAGTTTCAACCTTGCAGAAAGTTTCGAACCAGCCCACACTCCGCTGTACACTGAAAATTCATTCCGTTAACCTAAATCACTCGACAATGAATATGGTGACGTAATAGCAGCTGATTTGGTGGCGTTATAAAGCATGATGCAGAGACACGGGTGCTTAAAGTATGTAGTACACGGGTAGGTCTGGTGGATGCCTTTATCTAACAGTGGGTGTCGAAAACTGATGATGATGATGATGATGACGACGATGATGGTGGTTCAGCGAACATAAGAGCCGTGCAGTTTGTTGATTCGCATCTTCAGAAGGAACCCTACACTGCAAGGTGTGTGGCTATGTTTATCTCGCCGCTGAGTTCTCGAACAGCCGGTGCAGCTGACGCGGAAGGACGTTGGACTGGTACAGTCCGGTCAACCGTCACACCTGCCTACATGATGCCGTTGCTGATTCCCTTATCTGCTGGCTGCATCTAACACGCGGATCGTAAGTGCCATGGCAACAGGGCGGGCGAACTTTGCACCGCGGTAGGCGCTTTTATCGCCACCTAAGCAGCGTGCCGCACACGTGAACACTTCCAGGAAGGTTTATAACAGCAGTTTATTCCCACCAGACAGTCTCCAACAAGTCGAGTCTGTGGCGGAAAAATCTTCTGACGCTCGTATTTATTCACCATCAGCCGAAAATCACCTTGTATCGTCGTCACCTGTTGACAAGTGTGAATATTACTCAATTATGAATTTCATGAATCACAGCTGCAAAATAGTGATACGAATTATCTGCAGATGAATGGAAAACTGCTAGTAGCCTACCTTGGGGAAGATCAATTTGTGTTTTGCAGAAACATAGGAACACGCGAGGTAATAGAACTCTACGGCCAATCTTAGATTAGTTAAAGAAAGGTAAACCTACGTTTATAGCGTTTGTAGACTGAAGCAACCCACACACCATCAATGTTACTGTCAATACTTTCAGTTGGCAACACGATTTTACAAGGTTATAATGTCGAACACCTAAAGTGAAACATGTGCCGCAATTATATAACCTGAAACAAAGAACAACACAAAACAGAAAATAGGTCAGAAAATGGCTGAAAAAAGCGAGCGACCTGTCGCATGTTAATTTTCTGACTGAAATCAGAATCACGCATCGGCCCTGCATCTTAAGGCATGTGTCGATGCGTAATAAAATAGAGAACAAAGTACCCTTAATGAGGGATCAGTCGCTGTCGACAGGAGATTAAGAGTAACTTTGAGATTTTTGGCGACATTCGATTGTTTGAAGTTTAGTTCTGTAATATCAGCAAACACGATTGTTAAAATTGTATGGAAAGCTGTGAAGCGATTAAGCAATTATATCTGCCTGGCAAAAATGCCTTCAGGCAATTAAAGTAGAACTTTTTTTTTACGTTTTGTGATAATTTGCTGAAACTGACATGCATTTCGCATAACGTTTACTAATAAGATATACTGTGTATGACATATTTTCCAAAGTGGAGCGGTTTTTCCAAACTGCTATGTAATTCACCAATCCGTACTATATTTTCAAATTAAGAAAAAAAAGCAATGTCATAGAGACCATCCTAAAGTGGTATGATACAATGATTATCCCCGCATAGGCCTATTAAAATTGTTTTATGTCGAAAGAAAAACTGAATCTGAGGTATGATACGCACAAAATGGAATAAAAATCATGAAAAGCGCACACTAACGCCATGTGACTGGTTCCTGAAATTCCGTCAACATCCGAATGGAGAAAATTGACAAACCGTTAATACTTGACCTCACACTTTCACTATGTATGACAATAATGAGAACATTTTGAAGGTTATTAACACTGCTCTTCATTATTTCTAGTATTGACAATACCTCAACAGTGCTCTCCGATGGTGAAAATACTGACGGTTTGACATGTTATTGAACGTGTCAGGACGCCTTTAGACAAAGCTTTTGGTACTGTTGACTGGAATACACTCTTTGAAATTCTGAAGGTAGAAGGGATAAAATACACGGAGCGGAAGACTGTTTACAACTTGTATAAAAACCAGACTGTAGCTGGAAGATTCGAAGAGCATGTAAGGAAAGCATTGATTCAGAAGGGATTGAGACACACTTGTAGCCTATCCCCGTTTAATCAATTAGTACACTGAACAAGCAGTATAAGAAACCAAGAAGAAATATCGAGAGTGAATTTAAATTCGTGGAGAAGAAGTAGAGAGTTTGAGCACTGATCAAGTGTTTTTCATAGAATATTTTATACATTATGAATGAATGAAAACACACACGACGCTGGTGGAATATCCTACAATATTTATTATTTATCTAACGAGAGGTTATTCGGCTGTAACGCCATGACTAGGTACAAAAATAAATATGAATGGCCGTGAAACTTTTGTGTGATGAAAGAATTTAGACTAGTGGATCTACAGAGAACTGTATCTCGGCTTTCAAATATGACAATTGTAAATGTTTGATTTAGAACTAGAAGAACTATCTCAGTGAAAATGCGGTGTATGATTATTTTACTTAGATAAAATATGTGATACATTAACTAAAGAATTATACAACAAATAATAACAATAGTTCTGAGAAGAAAATAAATTTAACAAATAAAACAAATAGAATAATAAATATTGTAGAACATTACAACAGGGTCGTGTGTGTTTTCATTCACAACATAGTAATTCTTTCAGGGACAGCAAAGGATTCGTAAGATCAGTTGAAGGCAATTGTCAGCGTCTTGAAAGGAGGCTACAAGATGAACATTAACAAAAGCGAAACAAGTTTAATGGAATGCAGTCGAATTAAATCAGGTGTTGGTGACGGAAATAGATGAAGAAACGAGACACTAAAATTAGTAGATGAGTTTTACTGTTTGGACAGCAAAATAACTAATCAATGCGAAAACGGACAGGAAATTAAATACAGTTTGGCTAGAGTGAGAAAATCGTTGTTGAAAAAGAGAAATTTGTTAACATCTACATGATATAAAGTTAAGTATTTTCGAGAGACATTTGTCTGGAGTTCAGTCTTGTACGGAAGTGGATCGCGGACGTTAACGGTTGAGATAAGGAGAGAATGGGAAGTTTAGGAACGCGGCGCTGCAGAAGAATGCCGGAGTTTAAGTGGTAAAGTCGAATAACTAATGAGAAGCTACTGATTCTAAATGGAGAAAAATGAAATAAGTGACATGACTTGACTAAAAGAAAGGGGCCGGTTAACATAACACATTGTGAGGCATGAAAAAAATGTTCTATTTGGTAATGCAGGGCAGTGTGGAGATAAAAACAGCCCATTGTCACCTTCTGCCGAGGGAACACAGTAAGCAGGTACAAATGAATGTGAGTTGCGGAAGTTATTCGCAGGTGAAGAGGCTGCAATATGGTGGGTAGCGTGGAGGGCTGCATGAAACCAGCCTTCGGACTGGCAACGAACAACAAACAACTCGTTAATTAATTAACGTCCCTCTTCAGCTGTTGTGGTTTTCAGTCTGAAGAATGGTTTGATGCAGCTCCCTACACTAGTCATTCATACCCAGGTCCCTTTATCTCTGCAAAAAATCATACTTAAGTATCTGGCGGAGGATTCAACGAACCACTTTTGCAATAATTCCCTAAGATTCCACTCTCGAACAACGCGCGGAAAAACCGAACACCTATATCTTTCCGTGCGTGCTCTGATTTCCCTTACTTTGTTATAATGATCGTTTCTCCCTATATAGGCGGGCGTCAACAAAATATTTTCGCATTCGGAGGAGGAAGTTGGCGATTGAAATTTCGTGCGAAGATTCTGCCGCAACAAAAAACACCTTTATTTTAATTATGTCCACTCGCAATCCTGTATCATGTCAGTGAAACTCTCTCCCCTGTTTCTCAATAATACAAAACATGCCTCTCTTCTTTGAACTTTCTCGACATACTCCGTTAATCCTATCTGGTAAGGATGTCACACAACGCAGCAATACTCCAAAAGAGGACAGACAAGTGTAATGTATGGGCGCTGATGACCACGCTGTTTAGCGCCCGTAAACCTCAAACACACACACACACACACACACACACACACACACACACACACACAAGTGTAATGTAGGCAGTCTCTTTAGTAGATCCGTTGCATTTTCTACGTGTCCTGCCAATAAAACGCAGTCTTTGGTTTGCCTTCCCCACAGCATTTTCTAAGTGTTCTTTGCAGTTAAGTAAATATAAATATTTATATTAAATGCTAAAATATTTCTCTCTTAATAGAAACGCTTCAGTTTCTATTGCATGTCTGCATTTCATATCCTCTCTACTTCGACCATCGTCAGTTACTTTGCTGTCCGCCCCTGGTAGATGAGTGGTCAGTGCGACGGAATGTCATACCTAAGACCCGGATTCGATTCCCTGCTGGGTCGGAGATTTTCTCCGCTCAGGGACTGGGTGTTGTGTTGCCCTTGCCATCATGATTTCATCCCCATCGACACGCAAGTCGCCGAAGTGACGTCAACTCGAAAGACTTGCACCAGGCGAACGGTCTACCCGACGGGAGGCCCTAGCCACAGGGCATTTCCAGTTACTTTGCTGCACAAATAGCAAACCTCATCTTCTACTTTTGTCTGATTTCCTATTATCACTTCTTAGTATGGCCTGATTTAATTAGACTACACTCCATAACCCTAGTTTTATCGACGATCGTCTTATTATGTAGCCTCTGTACGAGACACTATCCAATCCGTTCAAGTGATGTTCCGATACCTTCACCGTGTGTGTCTCTATAACGTCATCGGCAAACTACAACATTTTTATTTCCTTTCTGTGAATTTCAGTTGCTTTCCCAAATTTCTCTTCAGTATCCTTTATTGGTTCTCCAGCGTACAAATCGAATACCGTGACGGATACGCTGGAACCTAGTCAAACTGCCTTCAACTACTGCTCCACTTTCATGTGTGTATATTTGCAGTCTGGCTTCTCTAAAAGTTGTCGACGAAGTTTCGCTTCCTCTATTTGAGCCCTGCTACCTTCAGAATTTCAAAGAGTTTGCTGGATTCCCTGTTTACGCTGCGTTGATGAGTCAGATGGATCCTCACTCCTGAAGAACCTTAGTCAAATTCCTACCGTAAAGCCTCTCTACCTGACTATACTGATTCAAAACAGCAGCCGACGTCACTGACACACCCTACACTCCTCCCATATCAGTTTACTGTTAATCGCGCTCTTTTTACGTATGCCACCTGCGACTCTCCGTTTTCATCTAACACACACAAACCCACCCACACACACACACACACACACACACACAGATACACACACACACACACACACACACACACACACAGGTCTGGGAGTGCTATTTTCGTACGGTCGCGGTGAGGGCTTTCGTGCCTCACGCGATCTGCTGGTGTGATTCGCGCCGTCTCCTGCGCTCGTAACAGCCCATTGTCACCTTCTGGCGAGTCACCTTGCTTGGAATGCTCGCGTGCTATTGTCAGCTAATCCTCTTTTCTGAGAGACTCTTGGTCAGATTCCCGAAGAGCGAGAACACGTTTACCAAGTGCCGGACACAACAGAAGATCCCGTGGAACAGGTTGCATAGTACTGATACACTGAAGCGTCAAAGAAAATGGTGTCGGCTTGCGTATTCAAATACAGAGATATGTAAACAAGCAGAATACGGCGCTACGGTCGGCAACGTTTATATAAGACAAGTGTTTCGCGCAGTCGTTAGATCGGTTACTGCTGCTACTATGGCAGCTTATCAAGATTTAACTGAGTTTCAAAGTGGTGTTACAGCTGGCGCAAGAGCGTTGGGACACGAGGTAGCGATGAAGTGGGGGATTTTCCATTCGACCATTTCACGAGTGTACTGTGAATATCAGGAATCCGGTAAAACATCAAATCCCCGACATCGCTGCGGCCGGAGAAAGATCCTGCAAGAACGGGACCAACGACGACTGAAGAGAATCGTTCAACGTGACATAGGAGCAACCCTTCCACAAATAGCTGTGGATTTCAATACTGGGCCACCAACAAGTGTCTACGTGCAAACCATTCAACGAAACATCATCCATGTGGGCTTTCGGAGCTGAAGACCCACTCGTGTATCCTTGATGACTGCACGACGCAAAGCTTTACGTCTCGCCTGGGCCCGTCAACACCGACATTGGACTGTTGTTGAATGGAAACATGTTGCTGGTCGGATGAGTCTTGTTTCAAGTATATCGAGCGGATGGACGTGTACTGGTATGGAGACAACCTCATGCGTTCATGGACCCAGCATGTCTGCAGGAGACTGTTCAAGCTGGTGGAGGTTCTGTAATGGTGTGGGGCGTGTGCAGTTGGAGTGATATGGGACCCGTGATACATCTAGATACGACTGTGACATGTTACACGAATCTAAGCATCTTGTCTGATCACCTCCATCCATTCATGGCCGTTGTGGATTCCGACGGACTTGGGCAATTCCAGCAGGACAATGCGACACCCCACACGCCCAGACTTGCTACAGAGTGGCTCCAGTTTAAACACTTCCGCTGGCCACCAAGCTCCCCAGACATGAACACTATTGACCATATCGTATCCCATGCAGTGTGCTGTTCAGAAGAGATCTCCACAGCCCTGCAGGATTCAAGGCGTCAGTCCCCTCCAACTCTACTTCAGACATTATTCGACTCTATGCCATGTCGTGTTGCGGCTCTTCTGCGTGCTCACGGGGGCCCTTCACGATATTAGGCAAGTGTACCAGATTCTTTGCCTCTTGGTCGGTTGGTTGGTTAAATGCTTCGTGTGGAATGTTTTCTCCAAGCTGTGAAAGCTGTACGTTGAAGAAGGGAGAGAGAGAGGAAATTGAGGCATTCGAGATGTGGGTTTTGACGAGAACGGAGAAAATAAAATCGGTGGATAAAAGTGAAATACTGGAAATGGTGAAGGAACAAAGAACGCTCCTAAACATGGTCAAGATAAGAAAAGTAGATTCGGTGGGACATATACTACGAGGATACGAGATTCTAACTACAGCTATCGAAGGCGCAATGGAAAGACAGAAGAAAATGGGAAGGAGAACAATAAAAATGCTGGATGAAATGGGTAGAGGCAGACACCAGACCAAGAAGCAGTTGGTATGGTGCTGCATCAAATGGAGACAGCAGTTGAGTCAGGAATCTGTCAACAGACAGGTAACCTTAAGGTGATGATAAACGGAGGCAAAAATTTACTTCTTTGTATCGTTCAGTTTTCTCTACATCAGCTAACGAAGAGTAAAAATAAAATTTCTAAAAGAAATATTTATATTAAATTTTGAGCGATGCTGTAACCGAAACGCACAGAGAACAGTATTCTTTGGAATTTTTCTTTTGCATGAGCCTAACTTGTCGTAAGAATAAAAGACAAAGCACCGACTTTTATTCTTCACAAATCCAGACTTTTCCGCTCCTAGTACTGTGTTATCAGCTGTACATCGAACTCTGTGCATGATGTGGAGGATACCGATCAATTATTGAGAAGAAAACTTGTCACTAAGGAATTAGAAGGTAGGCGATGAGTAAATCCAATCGGGCGGAGTTTTTTGATGCCGACACTAATGTTGTCTAGCTAACCTTACTGCTCGTACGACTACATGTCGTCCAGGAAGAGTTCATAGCATTATACGGAAATTTTAGTATTTAAACCTCATCTTCTGTAAAACACAATGTATATCTTTTTCCTGTTTACTTAAACATGCTTCGGCACGTATGTGTTATCCACTATGGGTTTCGGTTTATTTCTGTAAAATATCATACAAAGTTCATGGTTGCTTTTTCATTTTAAGTCTAAAAGCTATGATATGAATATTTTTTAACCTTTGATTGCTCAAATGAAATTACCTTAATTGTGAAAGAGAATTAGTACAAGAGGGCTTGCATTTATGACTTTTATGGTTTTACAGCATATCTTGTAGAAAGTAGCCGAGGTAATATACTTAAGGAGTTGTTAGTTTTGAAATACTTTCCCTAGTTGTGGTGTATGTCTTATACTTACACTTTTCGTCCTCTTGTGCTCGTTTCATGTATTTTGCTCTTTGATTGTAATTACGCACTATTTTTCACACTTTTGGGATTAAACTTATATCGCCTTACTCGTCGAGTCACGCTATGTAATTTTCGCCGTTCACTTGTTCATGATTTTGTTTTTGTGGGACTAATTTTGGATTTTTATGCGAGTTTTCGTACTGCGTCTTCTGAGGGGGTAAATGTATTTGATTTGTGTAAGCAGTAGCACGCCACTGTATACACGTGTTTTGTGGATGTAGTGCTACGAACCGTCCGGCTTTTTCCGGACATGTCCGGCTTTTTGATGTTTTCTTTGTCAGTCCGGCATTTTTGTTTTTCAGAAAATGTTCGACTTCCATTTCATTATTTAACGAATTTCAGTGTAGCGTAATTGGACTGAATTAAAAGCTGCACACACGTGGCTTTTATATTTTTCATAAGGTTCGTTAACAGTGGTGTAACTCAAGAAACGTTGCATTCATAGTCTACGTATACGATATGTCGATTCGAGATATTGTAGTTTGTCAAGCATTGTCTCGATATTTTCTTGCTCTGAAAAAGAAGCTTGCTAGATAATCGTTTGAAGGTGGGTTTTTTGTATGTTATCATGTTTAGAAGTGCTGATTCATTGAGAATTTTACTGAAGTACTATCGCTGTATGTGACTGCATTGTACTAACTTCTTCTCAGGTAAATATTATTGTAGAAGAAAAAGGCAAAGCAAGTTATCAAACAAAATACACTTTCAAACGAAACGTCACTGTAAAAGATTGAAAGCTACTTCAAGGTAATTGCGCTGTATTTGTAACAATGTAACAAATGTACTTTTGTGTAATACTATATCAGATTTTCAATAAATTATTTTCCGCTCATATTGAGATTAGAGCCTGTTTATTACTTGTATGTGTAAAATACAAATGTTTTGTCAACTCTAAAGTAAAGTTATTTAAAAAATGTCCTACCTTTAATGAAGCACTGTTCTGCCTTTGATAATTTTGAGTTGGTAATCCTGTGGGAATTGGGAGTGAAGTGTAATGTTCACTATCATAGGTTCATTTGGAACGCGCTTAAAATACCACGAACACCATTACTGACGCTGTACGAAACCGCAGCTAAGCGGTCCGTGATGCGAAATGATAACTAAAAAGAAATGTCTTCAGAATAAAGGAAACAGGTTGGCCAGCTGTACCGTAGCTAACTGTCACTGAAATTCTCAAATCAATTTTTGATTCTAAATAAATTAATGCTGCATGTGGATAGAAATGTGCGGAATAACGTTACGCTAAAACTGTGGTAAAGTAATGCTTGGTTATTATGTTTCCGTTGAACTGCTTTAACTAAATACGTATTGTGTATTAGCGCCACATGTGCGTTATTTTATTTACTTGGTCTTTGTGTGATCAGTGTAGCCATGAAAGAATATATTCTGCGTCTCTTGTGCGAGCAGAACTTATTTGCACTTTAAAACAGTTAAGACAGTCACTCATTCCACGCTCATAATGAGGATATGAGAGAAACTTGAGACTGACAAATCTTTCATTTTTCACACTATGGCCATGTTGTCTTACACATATTAGGCCAGAACCATTGTACAACTTTAGATTGTTTGTGTAGCAGTCTAGAGCTAAGTGAATTCACGGGAGCCTAGACGCCTATCATAGGCAGTTAGTAAATAACCGTCACGTTTGTTTGAAACTGAAGAGTTGCCGGGAAGACGTTCTTCGTCGGTCTCCTTGATGTTCATGCAACTGATTTAGCGCCAGATAACCTCTTCTTCCAAAAACCTCATCGGGACGAAGTTGTCCGCCATGCTTAGTTATCGCAGCATTGTCACATTGCGCCAGATTTTTCTCGAATATCGAGCACAAGACATAAACAGGATGCGTACAGCTGTTCATGGTTAATCTTGGCATTATCTCCAGCGTATTTACTAAAGGCTTCCGATAACTTGCAAGGATTTCTTATCGTTTTGTTAAGCTCGCTAAAATCTTTGAGCCATATGCAGTAGAGAGACAGTATGCATGCTTAAGTTGTTTTCGTAATCACAGATCGAACGAATGGGAAAATTAAATATTTCACTCTCGGTATTCTTTGCTATGCTATACAATCATATTTGCGCAGTCTTTCTGCTTATTCAGCGTGTACGTAAAATGTGTATCTTTGTCACGCGTAAGTTACTAATACTTCTCTGCACATTGTATGGACTAGGTTCTAGTTGACTGTTGACGATTCCGCATGATGCCACAGAGCTAGCTTTTCTCATAATCCATGTAAGCATGATAGGTTTTATTACATACGTTGTATCCGTGAGCACCCACAGGAGTGTTACCATAACAATGAAACATAACTACAAATTCCCTGCACTTGAAGGTGGATTCTCAGCATACGAAAAGTAATCACACATAAATATAATTTTTTTGTGATCGAAGGCAACCTACATGGGTCTCTACCTTCAGTTATGTGGACACCAGGAAGAAAACACCACCCATTCGCGTAGAAATGGAATCGGAAATGAAAGAACTGACACTAAAATTGCTCAAGTGAATCGTGAAAACTAATTGCCGCTCGACTTTTTGTGTTCCCAGTTTCTATGTAGGCCATTTTTAAACGATGAACAGATGATGGCAGAAAATTGAATTGTTAGTTTTGCAATCCATTTGAGTGTTATGCAATAAATATTATTGTACAGTGTCGGTTTGAGACAATATATTTATTTATTTTATTGGTTCGTCTTGACTCTCAAGGATCACAGGTTACTTGTTCCGTATGTCTTCTTTTTTTCCCAACATATCTTCATTCTCTCGCTCCTCTCTGCTTCCGCGATCTTAATTTTGATTCTGCTGTCAGTCCATCTGTGACCTTCCACCGTACTCTTAATAGTGTCCACCCATTCTGCACCGTCCCGTCATGATTGTTTTCGTTTACTCCAATTGTTTTCTAATTCCTCCTGACTTCTTTGATCCAGCTGCTATCTGTTCTTCTTGGTCAACGTGTTGTCCTCCATCCTCATCATGTGTCCGGCAAATCTCAGTTTTTTTTCTTCCGTATGGTGGTTGAAAGTGGTTCAACACTCATGCCTTGACCTAATTATCCAGACTTCGCCTTGTTTTTCGTGGCCCAGATGTCTCTCAACATCTTGAACGTTCCTCATTGTCAAGTCGCATACACGTGCCTAAGATGGCCGACTCCGTTGCGTAACGTGCGGTATTTCTGATTGTTTCAGTTCGGCGTTGCACGGCAGATTTCTCTTCCATACGTTGTCAATGTAGCACTTGGAACATGTCTATTATGTCCTTGTTGGTCAGTAGCTAGTCTGTTTTACTTTTACCCAGGCAACGGAAGTTGTTCACATTCTCTACCACTTGACCTAGAAACCTTCCAGTTCGTCTCTCATTCAGAACCTTGGTGATACTGTATGCTATCTTGCGGTCAGATTTAGCTCCAACTACTGCAAAATTTTCCAGTGCCGTCTTCGCTTCTTCGTCCTCGTGTAGCAGGGACATACCATCGGCAAAGGGCAGGCAATCTACTGTTGAAACGTCCCCTTAGAAAAATTTATGAGTGACTGTGCTCATAAATCTCTCACATTATTTGATTTTCAAACAACTGAGCAGAACTGAACGTACTCAGACATTTCGCTTTTTACCTGTTCTGATCAACACTAAACTGACACACAATATTTTTAGCGCAACGCAATTTGACTTTCAAAAATCCCTACAAAAGAATGGCCCTAACAATAACCTATACCTTTCATGAATCACGTACGTCACAAAAATCTTCGTTACTCGAACTACTGCAATACAGCGAGCGCCAATACTGCCAACTAAATAAAAGATTCAAACTACTGAAGGCACTAACTACTGATAGGCATAGTTAGCAAATGAAAGATTCTGATAGAGAACAAACAATGTATTTACCTTAATAGTATTCAAAAGTCATAATATAGATCAGTTGATGACATCCAGTCTTACAAATTTACTGTCTCTGATGGACACACGTCCAGATCATCCGCTCTCAAAACTCCGCCATCTCACTCCCCACATCCACCACTGCTGGCGGCTCACCTCCAACTGCGCAACGCTACGCGCTGTTAACAGCCAACTAACTGCCCAACACTACAATAGCAAATATATTCCAACAATTCCAACTAGCCACAGACTGCACACAGCACAGTCAGTGATTTTCATAGAGAGCGCTACGTGGCGTTACCAACATAAAAACCTAAACAGCCTACTTACACTTTGGTGCTATGTTTTATTTTGTGCACAATTTGTAAACATTCAATAGTCATGGGTTTGTTCTCCTGCCTCCTTTGTTGGACCTGTTCAGCCAATAGAATGTTCAGTCCATTTCCTTGACAAATGTCTGAAGTTATGCATATTCACCTTTCTGTAATTTTTTTTGTACATATTTCTAATGTTGTGATCGGTTTCTGTTTCATGAAAACATTTATATTTACTTGGATTTATAAGGAATAAGAGTAGCTATATCAATTTTATAATTATTGCTATAAATAGTCGCAACTCCTCAATCAAGCAGTTTATTTGTATGCTACTAGATTTTAGAAGAAAAAATTCTGCAGAGTAGAAGCTCTTGTCCAGGAGAAAAGATCTGCGATTGCATTAAAAATTTTGTTTCCGTCTATCAGACTTCTTTGCCACTGGACAAATGTTCAGAGATTTTTGTGGTTGCATACTGGACACATTTATAAGCCATTAGCAATAATTAAAGAAATTTTCTCTTCTCTTTTTTTAACCTTGTACACTACTATTTATGGCGAATTTCATTAGCGAATGCGTTTGTTATGAAGGTGCAGACAGCATGATCTAGTAGATAGTGTCGGAAGTTCCATGCGGCTTTTCGCGGATGATGCTGTAGTATACAGAGAAGTTGCAGCATTAGAAAATTGCAGCGAAATGCAGGAAAATCTGCAGCGGATAGGCACTTGGTGCAGGGAGTGGCAACTGACCCTTAACATAGACAAATGTAATGTATTGCGAATACATAGAACGAAGGATCCTTTATTGTATGATTATATGATAACGGAACAAACACTGGTAGCAGTTACTTCTGTAAAATATCTGGGAGCATGCGTACGGAACGATTTGAAGTGGAATCATCATATAAAATTAATTGTTGGTAAGGCGGGTGCCAGGTTGAGATTCATTGGGAAAGTCCTTACAAAATGTAGTCCATCAACAAAGGAGGTGGCTTGCAAAACACTCGTTTGACGTATACTTGCGTATTGCTCATCAGTGTGGGATCCGTACCAGGTTGGGTTGACAGAGGAGATAGAGAAGATCCAAAGACGAGCGGCGCGTTTCGTCACAGGGTTATTTGGTAAGCGTGATAGCGTTACGGAGATGTTTAGCAAACTCAAGTGGCAGACTCTGCAAGAGAGGCGCTCAGCATCGTGGGCTAGCTTGCTGTCCAGGTTTCGAGAGGGTGCGTTTCTGGATGAGGTATCGAATATATTGCTTCCCCCTGCTTATACCTCCCTAGATCACGAATGTAAAATTAGAGAGATTCGAGCACGCACGGAGGCTTTCCTGCAGTCGTTCTTCCCACTAACCATACGCGACTGGAACAGGAAAGGGAGGTAATGATATTGGCACGTAAAGTGCTCTCCGCCACACACAGTTTGGTGGCTTGTGGAGTATAAATCTAAATGTAGACGTAGATGCTTAACTCCTTAAAAAGGCTGCTACAGGATGAGTGTGCGATTAGTTGATGCACTTGTCCTGTTAAACAAGAGTCTGGAAAAACGTGCATTAAGAATAAATAATGAAGAGGATCAAATTCAGCTTGCGTCTCACATCTTTGCGTATTTTTCGTTCTTGTGGAATGCACTCGCCGTCCTTGATACAATATCTGTGTGGCTTCAGCATAGCGCACTTACCGTCAAGCCTGGTAAATTTCTACCATCTCACAAGGATAATTTTTGCGTCCTCGCTGCTGAAGCTGACAAAACACGTTCCCATTGCCTTGACTGCGCGAGATAACTCGGCAGTTGGATAAGGCAAGGTGGCACACAAGTTATATAAGCTGTCTCTTTTGAATTTTACACGTATTAATGTTTATTTAATTATTCAGCGATCGGTCTCATTAAGGGAGGCGAGTTAGAACAGATTACGTCCGACACAGAAATAACCCGTGTTCCTTTCGTTCGCGGCATTTCTGTAATTAATGGCCATCGACGTGGTAATTACACAAGCTTTACTCTTTGATCAATGCAGACCCTTTGTAACACCTTTGTAATAAACATAGTTTATTGGTTCCCGACCATGAAGGTACCTAAATATGCCTTCCACACCCACACGTTTGTAATCCACAATGATAATTTGTCATTCCGGGGAAGTCACGATTTAATTGGTCTTCAATCCTTCATTGATACTGGATTCAACTTTTACTACAGTCTCCTACAGGTAATTGGGTTGGGGTTGTTATGGGGAAGGAGACCAGGCAGCGAGGTCATCGGTCTCATCAGATTAGGGAATGATGGGGAAGGACGTCGGCCGTGCCCTTTCAAAGGAACCATTCCGGCATTTGCCTGGAGCGATTTGGAGAAACCTACAGATAATTAATCTACATAAATTCTGATCACTAACTTCAATTCTACTCACATTAAAAAGCTAACATTCGTTTCTTCTGCTTAAATTATGTATAGGCCCTGTTGTTGTTGTTGTTGTTGTTGTGGTCTTCAGTCCTGAGACTGGTTTGATGCAGCTCTCCATGCTACTCTATCCTGTGCAAGCTTCTTCATCTCCCAGTACCTATTGCAACCTACATCCTTCTGAATCTGCTTAGTGTATTCATCTTTTGGTCTCCCTCTACGAGTTTTACCCTTCACGCTGCCCTCCAATACTAAATTGCTGATCCCTCGATGCCTCAGAACATGTCCTACCGGCCGATCCCTTCTTCTAGTCAAGTTGTGCCACAAATTTCTCTTCTCCCCAATTCTATTCAGCACTTCCTCATTCGTTACGTGATCTTCCCACCTAATCTTCAGCATTCTTCTGTAGCACCGCATTTCGAAAGGTTCAATTCTATTCTTGTGTAAACTATTTATGGTCCATGTTTCACTTCCATACACGGCTACACTCCATAAGTAGTTTCAGAAAAGACTTCCTGACACTGCAATCTATACTCGATGTTAACGAATTTCAGTTCTTTAGAAACGCTTTTGTTTGCCAGAGCCAGTCTACATCTCATATCCTCTCTACTTCGACCATCATCAGTTATTTTGCTCCCCAAATAGCAAAACTCATTTACTACTTTACGGGTCTCATTTCCTGATCTAATTCCCTCAGCATCACCCGACTTAATTCGACTACATTCCGTTATCCTAGTTTTGCTTTTGTTGATGTCCATCTTATATCCTCCTTTCAAGACACTGTCCATTCCGTTCAACTGCTCTTCCAGGTCCTTTGCTGTCTCTGACAGAATTACAATGTCATCAGCAAACCTCAAAGTCTTTATTTCTTCTCCAAGGATTTTATTTCCTAACCCATATTTTTCTTTTGTTTCCTTTACTGCTCGCTCAGTATACAGATTGAATAACATCGGGTATAGGCTACAACCCTGTTTCACTCCCTTCCCAACCACTGCTTCCCCTTCATGCCCCTTGACTCTTATAACTGCCATCTGCTTTCTGTACAAACTGTAAATAGCCTAATGCATAATTCTACCAGACGGCTTCCTCTTTCATTCCTTACCCCCCCCCCCCCCCATTCCACATTCACCTACTACTTTTCCTTCTCTTCCTTTTCCTACCATCGAATTCCAGTCCCTCATGACTATTAAATTTTCGTCTCCCATCACCATCCGAATAATCTCTTTTATCTCATCAATTATTGCTTCAATCTCTTCGTCCTCTGCGGAGCTAGTGGGCATATAAACTTGTACTACTGTGGTAGGCGTGGGCTACGTGTCTATCTTGGCTACAATAATGTGTTCACTGTGCTGTTCGTAGTAGTTTACTCGCTCTCTTGTTTTTTTTTTTTTATTCATTATTAAACCAATTGACTCTATAATGATCAGAAGAAGGTGGCATTGTCGACTTTTGCTGTAATGATTTTATTAGTTCATTACCACCGAGCGAGGTGGCGCAGTGGTTAGCACACTGGACTCGCATTCGGGAGGACGACGGTTCAATCCCGTCTCCAGCCATCCTGATTTAGGATTTCCGTGATTTCCCTAAATCGTTTCAGGCAAATGCCGGGATGGTTCCTTTGAAAGGGCACGGCCGATTTCCTTCCCCATCCTTCCCTAACCCGAGCTTGTGCTCCGTCTCTAATGACCTCGTTGTCGACGGGACGTTAAAAAACACTAACCTAAAAACCTAAATTAGTTCATTACTAGTTTCAGACTTTTACGCTATTCTGAAGTGATTTTGTACTAAATAGAATATATTATTTACCTCCACCAATAGAAGTGTAATGAGGTGAACGTACACTTCTTGGAAATACATCTACATTCAACGGAAAACTACCCTATTCCATGCGTATTGAAATGACAGCCTCTTTAAATCTGCATCTACTGTTGTGTTGGTTCACATATACTATCCTGTTGGTTTGACAGCTTGGCCTTTACAAAGGTACTACATTGATCGAAAAGTAAGGCTAAGTATGGAATAATAATTTCAATTACAATGGCTCATTATTTATGAGTGTATTTAAATAGTGGTAAGAAACAGTAAGAAAGAAAATAGTATCGAAAATAAAATACAATAAAAATGTTAAAAGATATAGGGATATAAAATTAAATTTTAACTGTAACTTTACTGTGCAGCTCATTTCTGATTGGCCGTTAGCATACTGTGGCTGGAATTACCGTGAAATTTTTGCATCTGTAGATCTGATCATAAAGAAGTGCATCTCGTTGATTTTTTAAATGACTGAAAACTTCGATTTCTTATAAGATATTCATTTGCTTCCCTTTCTTAGCATAATGCAAAATTCGGAGCTTTCCATTAATGTTTTCAGATGTATTTTTATCGTTTAGAAGGTGTAGCTCAGAGGCACTTGCATTGTTATCAAAATGGTTCAAATGGCTCTGAGCACTATGGGACTTAACATCTGTGGTCATCAGTCCCTAGAACTTAGAACTACTTAAACCGAACTAACCTAAGGACATCACACACATCCATGCCCGAGGCAGGATTCGAACCTGCGACCGTAGCGGTCACGCGGTTCCAGACTGAAGCGCCTAGAACCGCACGGCCACACCGGCCGGCGTGCATTGTTATCCATAGTTTTTATGTGCTCTTTCAAACGTAACCGGAAGTTCCTTGCAGAAACAAAAATTCTGTGTGATTTCAGTCACATTCCGCTAACGACCGATCAGAAATGATCTATACAATACGATGAAATTTAAAATTTAATATTATAAAATTAATACAGCAGTAGCTGAAAATGCCACCTTCTTCTGATATATCGATTGCTGTGGTTCCCGCTATCGAGAAAATGTTATTATTAATTAATAGCCACTCGACTTTTTAACTGAATTCTTCATCTGAACGCCCTATTGAGCTTTTTTGCAACTGATAGCCATCTTTACGATCTGACGAACACTTTGCATCTCCGAACACATACTTCTCATGCCCGCTCGTTACTTACCGGAACCATGGTACCGAAAGTTCCAGAATGTCAGACCCGCCGGCTGGCTATTGTTGACCAAAGAACACGAGTGGTACTCTTGTAAGGTTATCACACTGGACGTGCATTCTACAGGACTGCTATTCACATCCCCTTCTGCCCACCCAGATTCAGGTCTGCTGTGCCTTCCCTGCATAAGTTATACTGAATGCCGGGACGGCTCCTTTGAAGGAACCTGATGTATTTCCTTCCCCATACTTTCCCAATCCAAGTTTGTGCTCCATCGCAAATCTCTAACCACATCGTGGCTGACGGGAAACGAAACCCAAGTCGCCCCTTA
The DNA here is from genome assembly GCF_021461395.2 of Schistocerca americana. Classification (NCBI taxonomy): domain Eukaryota; kingdom Metazoa; phylum Arthropoda; class Insecta; order Orthoptera; family Acrididae; genus Schistocerca; species Schistocerca americana. The sequence goes on from NC_060119.1 coordinate 1,131,113,550, forward strand.
ATCCTTTCTTTGGTGGGTATAACAACAGATTCGGACTGTAGAAATACGGGGTTCTAGTCTTTGACCCGCCATTCTTCAGAATTTTTTTCGTTTTTTTCTCTTCCGCAGACTGAGGCCGATATCTGATACCAGTAGACTTCTCTTGGCTTTCCCTGTGCCCATCTGCTTTTGTGTCCTCCTTGCTTCGGCCGCAATGTATTACTTTGCTTGCAACGTAGCAGAATTCCTAGGTCTACTTCGTGGTTCCCAACTCTGATGTTATATTCATCGCTAATCACATTTCTGTTTCTCCTCATCACTTGCGTCTTTCTTTGGTTTAATCTCAGTCCATAATTGCATCTGAATTTAATATAAGTGCTGGTTACATGGACAGTGTCTATTCGAGTAAGATTAATAAAAATCAGTAGGGAAAAATGCCACTGACTGTACTCGTCTGATTGGAGAAAACAGGAACAGAAAAATATCTATTATTCACTAACGTTGCATCACTTACATACAAAGCTTTACATCTGTTTATGATAACAGATTTGCTGCAATATTTTCATGTTTTGTAGTTCTTATATTGACTGACAGAATTAAAGTTGATAAAATGTTTTTAAAGTCAACATTTGTTTGCGTTGTTTGTGCATAGTGTACTTCAGGTCCAGGATTTAATTAGATGTTTGTGTGAGACAGGACTGTATCAGGTCTGTCCTCGTCTCTGCCGACTGACTCTTCAATGTGCAGGCTTACCAACTTCACAGCTGTGCTGCCCCCTGTACAGACCGAGAAAGTGCCAACGTCTTGTGAGAACTTCTTTCAGATCTTTAAATTCCTCCTTTTCATTCCCTCCCTCTAGGGTGCAAAAGTGATGTTTTTCTCTTTATGCCCGATACATTTGATGTATAGATGATGCTTTAGGGTGGATCTTATATGGCACGGTTTTGAATATTTGACAATTTTTCTTTGGATACCCTCAGATTGGTTTAATCCGTGTAAAAATGAGCTGTGTGAAATTTGGGCTCAGTAGAATAAGAGGAAGTGTACCCCTGGGCAATGAAAACCGGAAAAATCAGGAAAAAAGAGAGTAGAAGCATCAGCTTCACAAAATATTACTTCTGGATGATAAATTCTTTCATTAGCTAATGTAGGCCGGTTATTTACTTCACTTTCCTTGACTAAACGCGTTGTCTTCTCACAGACCACATTGGTCGAGTGACGTGACGGGTCAGTGACCCCAGGATAGGGGGGGGAGGGCAGGGGGAGCGTGAAGAGAGTCATGCCGTTCCTGTATGCGGTTCAACCAGGACCACTCTTGCAGTCCTTCATTGCTAAGGCAAGGTAGCAATCGCAGTAGTACAGTGTTTTCGTCTTCAGTTCGTTTGCAGGAGATTATATACTTGCTTCGGTGTTAACTTGCTAAGAACAGCTAGAAGTAACGTTCTATTGGTCAAGCAAACATTTACAATTTGCAGTTGTGGAAATTATCTGTGCATCAAAGTGGCGCACTAGCTGTGTGGAAAGATGTGATTTGTGGCAAAAAAGTACGCTTTTCGACACAGGAGCAGAGAAACTGCATACAAGAATTAGAAGCCTTGTATTAACAAAGTGGTGGCAGGTACAAAATTATACTCGAAGATCGTCGCAGATTCAGAAGCGAAAGGAAGCGGAGAACATAGGGCATGCCAATGATTTAAAGACCATTACTGTTCAAGAAGGTAGCCAGACATTTATCAATCAGTATTTGAAAGGAAGGTCAAGGTTGGTGCGTGGAATAAATGATCGCGGTATTTCTAACTTTACAAAAACTGAACAGCCATTTATGCTACGGTACCTTTCTCTTGTTCTGCCTTCGTGGCTACTTTTGATCCTAACTAACCGCCTACATAAAAAAATGAAAGTCGTCACTAAACTGAATCATGATGAAAACATCAAAAAGATGAAAGTAGAAATCGATTAAATCTCGAAAATTATCAATAACGGGATGGAATAGTTTGGTTCTAACTTACCAGATTTCATTTGAGTGACGAGTTCAAGACAGATTCAACGGAGCGACACGAAAATAAATACTTTGTCAATGATAGTTATTAAAATCTGAAAGTCTTCAATGATTCAGCGGAGAGAAGCTTGAAGCACAAGGAGGATCGCAAAGAACTATTTACCAAATATGATGAACGGAAGCAGCACGTTCTTCAGGTTTATTCGTGTATTCTCGGACATTTCCTGTCCGTATAAAAAGATTTTGTCATGGAATAAGAATTTTTAAATGTAAACGTTCGCCGATGAAATTGTAATTCTGTCAGAGACAGCAAAGGACTTGGAAGAGCAGTTGAATGGAATGGACAGTGTCTTGAAAGGAGGATATAAGATGAACATCAACAAAAGCAAAACAAGGATAATGGAATGTAGTCTAATTAAGTCGGGTGATGCTGAGGGAATTAGATTAGGAAATGAGACGCTTAAAGTAGTAAATGAGTTTTGCTATTTGGGGAGCAAAATAACTGATGATGGTCGAAGTAGAGAGGATATAAAATGTAGGCTGGCAATGGCAAGGAAAGCGTTTCTGAAGAAGATAAATTTGTTAACATCCAGTATTGATTTAAGTGTCAGGAAGTCATTTCTGAAAGTATTCGTATGGAGTGTAGCCATGTATGGAAGTGAAACATGGACGATAAATAGTTTGGACAAGAAGAGAATAGAAGCTTTCGAAATGTGGTGCTACAGAAGAATGCTTAAGATTAGATGGGTAGATCACATAACTAATGAGGAAGTATTGAATAGGATTGGGGAGAAGAGAAGTTTGTGGCACAACTTGACCAGAAGAAGGGATCGGTTGGTAGGACATGTTCTGAGGCATCAAGGGATCATCAATTTAGTATTGGAGGGCAGCGTGGAGGGTAAAAATCGTAGAGGGAGACCAAGAGATGAATACACTAAGCAGATTCAGAAGTATGCAGGTTGCAGTAGGTACTGGGAGATGAAGAAGCTTGCACAGGATAGAGTAGCATGGAGAGCTGCATCAAACCAGTCTCAGGACTGAAGACCACAACAACAACAACAAATGTAAACGCAATTTTATCGTCATACTTGTGTGACAAACATTATCTTTAGCCGCTTTATAGACTCTATTATTACAGTTAATACATTTATTTCCTGTGTACTACACCTATCTTTATTTTTTTATTTTTTTTGTATTTTTGGGTCTGTGACTGAAACCGGTCGATATTTGGGTTGTAAATAAAGAAGCAGTCGATGGTCAAACACGCATTTTGTACATTAATCAGATACCTCTAAACAATAGTTTTTGAAATAAAACAATCAGCTCTTTAAGCGATTTTTCATGCCTAGGGGCACGACTTACTCTTTTCCATTGGAGCTCAAATTACACACAACTCAGTTTGTTGTACAGTGGAACCAAACTAGAGCACAGAACAAAAAAAAAAGTCACACTTGAAAAATAGGAATCACCATAACGAAACGTAGATAAATATACTTACAGTACTGCATCGCCGTGTTCTTTAGTGTGCCTACCACATTCGCTCTGGTGTGTTACGCTGAATATTATCTCAGCGTGTCGGCACAGTATTGCTTAAGGCCGGACAAAGTACTTCTTCATCGGCTTGTACGAAATGTTACAGATAACTTAACATGACTACCTGAAGACGACAATAAGATGCTACCGTCTAGAAATCTGGACGTAACTGGCACAAGACTCACGCATAGCAACAAACGCGATTTTTGACAATGTATCCTGTGCTTATTGAGAACATGTACTGTACACGTCCATGCCCCCCGTCGTATACGCTTCTGTTGAGTGACTACGGGCGGAGAGATCCACCTGCATCCGCGCAGATTCCTTACTTACGCGTTGTACTGTAATACGCAATACCTGTGACTGATAACAACTGCGACGCACTGATGTTTGGAAAGCCCCCACCACTCGTTACCCACGCATGCAATGTGCACGTAAAGTGGTACCCCCGTTATCGAGGCCTGTCTGGTGGGGCATCGTCCATACATGGATGTCCACATGGGTCGGCGGAATGCAAACGCCGCGTAGCTGATACGGGCGCACCGGATTTGTCCAGTTTTAACAGCGGCGCCTGCAGGCGGGAGAGACAAGCGCTGGCCTTGAACTCTCTGGCGAGACACGCACTGGTGCAGTGCTCTTCACGTGCTGCTGCTGTGCGTGGGCAGACGCCGCGATGACGTGTTGGCCGCCGCCACCACCAACTGCCATGCTGTATCTGAGCCAGCCGTTCGAACAGACCCACGTCTTGCAAAGTATTTATATCACGCCATGCAGAGGAATGTCGTTAATATACCTGTACAGAACTGTATCTGAACATCGGCCCGTTAGCTCAGTTGGTTAGAGCGTCGTGCTAATAACGCGAAGGTCGTGGGTTCGATCCCCCCACGGGCCAATTTTTTTTTTGTTTAAAAAAACTTTGCAGTTGCTTTTAGTATTGTATTTATTATGCGTTTTTGTTACTTTACTGGCCATGTAAAACAATATTCAAAGAACGAAATATGTGCAACTGCTGTAAGAGGCATTCAGAATGCAAGTGGTGCAAGTCCAGAGAAAGAGTTTCCGAGATGTCGGAAGATAAATATATATGGGATTAAAAAAAATCAGCATTAACTTAATAAGCATATGTTTAATTTATTGTGAAATAGACAATTATACTTCGCTTATTCCTTGCAAAACGGAGTATATCGAAGAAACATTGGAGGCTGCAACAATGTTTGAAACGGAAATTATGGACTTGCTTGAATAGTCTCCTGAAAATAAATACAAACAAAGTAGTACATAATATAACAGATCCGTGTTGAATATGTCCATATCCATTCTTGTATTGATTACATACGCCTACTTATTCGCTCATAGAACAATTCATCGTTATCTTCAGACTTGGCGTCATTTTCAGCAAACTGTTGTTGAGGTGTTTTTGCAGTGCAAAGAATGTGTTTAAAGAAACGGTGCTGAATTGGAGAAATAAAAAGCAGCAAATCCAATATATTCTTCTCCTTTGCGTCCGTAACTGTACGTCGCTGCTTGTGTAGAGACTGTCTTGTTCTGGAAGCTGACATGTTGCTCGTCCTTTACTTTTCTTTGTCAAGTTAATTTCAGGGAAATGTTTGTCAGGATCGAGGCTATTGTGGTATCTAAGTGAATATACATATCCTTTTCGTACCTCAACCACTAAATGTCTTGACAGTTCAGTTTGTGACCGTCAACGGTTTTCGTCCTGTTGGAATGACTGTTTCCAATTTCTTTGTGGATAAAATGTCAGTATGCATCCTGTGAAGTATTTTAAAATGATTTTTCTTCTCTGTTTGTTTAAGCGGTTATCCAGTTATCTGGCGAATAAATATGGGTTGCCTCTACTCTTTGCTTCGGTCAAGCCAAAGTCGGCATCGTTTGGTAGATGCTAATGACCTGACACAAAAAAATTATTATCTACGATTTTGGATTACATACCAGGCTCTTGTAATAGTTTCTTCAAAGAAAGTGCCATTTTTATGTTCCGATTTTGTGCCGTGCAGCTGTCGTAATACAAAATCACCTGCTTACAATGATTAGCATGTTCCTTGAGATGCTTCGGTACGGGCGATGAAAGATCATGTGACCCACTTCCTCCTGCTGTTTCATCCCACATATACATAAAATCATTTTTCACTAGATGAAAGTTTTCCCAAGTTGTGGGCACACAGATTCCTGTTGTAGTGTGCTACTGACTTGGACAGTTTTGGAAACGGGATTGCCTTCTGTAGATCAAAGATCAGTACGTACAAGTCATTTGACATATTTGCTGCATCTGATATCAAATTCTTCATAGCCTGAGGAGTTATTCTTAAGTGCACTTCTTTTCTGCGTCATGGACAGCAAAATAGCTTCATTCTGTTCCACTGAAATCTTCATGTTAATTTCATCATAGAAACTGCACGTGTCTTTTGATGCTAGCTTGAAATGGAGATTAAATTTTGTTGAAAAGATATGTTAACAGAATTTCCGTCTTACTGGTGTTCTATGTTCTTTATCACATCTGTGGATGTACACTTTGGATTTGGGTTTAAGTATTCTCTTTCGGAACTTTTATTTCTTTTGTAACGGCTTTGATAGGCTGGAAATGATTTGATAAGTTCCATAACATCCGTTTTATCCATTTTATTGCCTGGGGTCTTCTTGCCATGAGTGTCTACTACAGCACAAACGTCAAGCTTTGTTATGTAACGTTACAGTCGTCCATCGGATATCCGAAATGTGTTCAAAAAGAATGCTTTTATAAACCTGGACTCTTTGGTTTTCCATATCTAGGAAACAAATGACGTTGACTTCTGATTTCCATAATCATTTCGCACTCATCTCCTTTGCGCGCAGGATGATTGCACCGATCCTGAAGACAAATATTTTGCTGTGAATAGTCACCTACATTCCAGAGAGCATAAAACAGTTTCCGTTGTTCTTGCAGAGCACTTTAATGGACATGTAGAGACTCAGTAACACACTTTTCCTTTAACCAGCTGTCTTTTCCTGGTTATACACTTATGTCTGATATTTCGGAGAGTTTTCCTTTTGTTGGTCTTCCAGGTCTCCACATGTCGTGTATGTTTTCCTCCTCTCTGCTTTAATGGTGACTGACCATTCTCTATGATTCCCTATCTCAGCCGTACAACAAAAAATATAAGAAAAATAGCTATTACAAACACCAAAAGTAACATTAGAGAAACGCATTGTATTGCATTAGCGGACGCCGGCCGGTGTGGCCGAGCGGTTCTAGGCGCTTCAGTCCGCAACCGCACTGCTGCTATGGTCGCAGGTTCGAATTCTGCCTCGGGCATGGATGTGTGTTGATGTCCTTAGGTTAGTTAGGTTTAAGTAGTTCTAAGTCTAGGGGACTGATGACCTCAGGTGTGAAGTCCCATAGTGCTTAGAGCCATTCGAACCATTTGCATTAGCGGTTTCAAGACAGGTTATGTTGTTGTCAGACCAGGTGTACAAACGGTATAAGCGATTAAAAACGTGAACTATGTTTCGCAGTACGTTTTGAATTGAATTAGTTTACCTTCATTTCCTTCTGAACAGTCGTCTATGTCCATAGTAATGATTATTTGGTGTAATGGAGCTACAACACTTTGAAACACGGGATGCAGTGTGCGCTTGCTTCACTTGTCGTCTGGAATAATTAACGGCTGTTTCAGTTGCCATGAAGAGTGCTACCATCTGACACAACTCAACCTCACTAGCGTGAAGAAAAGATCCGGCAATACAGAGAGTACCAGGCCTCTGTTCTCAAAACACGGGTTTTGAGTAGTTTCGCCACTCGCTCTCTGTTCGCCTCATATCAATGGTAGTTTCTAGAGAACTGTGAGTGCAGTGATGCCTAGTTTTCCTCTTACCCTACACAATATATTGGGGGAGTCGCATTGAGAAACTGCAGGATAAATGTACTAGTACCGACAGTATACGAGGAACCACAAACGCTGCGCCGTTCGTACCTGTACCAGCACCAGTTTACTTCTAGGTGTGGCTGAATTTCCCGCGGTGTGCTAACGGATCTGCTGAAACAGTTACTTCTTCTGAAGAAGTGCGCATTATGTTAGAGTTCAGAGACGATTCGAGGGGCGTTTGAAAAGTCCGTGCAAAGTCCGAGAGATGGCACCACCGGCGCGTGTCGAGGTCATGTTTAATTAGTAACATCTTTGGAAAGAACGCACATCAAGTTTCAGCCATATTGGTTTATTTCTTCGTGATTGGCATTCGTGAGAATCAAGGAAGTAGAGTGATTGTCAAAAAATGAACGAAAAAGAATTTCGTGTGGTCATTAAACATTACTTTATGAAAGGCAAAACGCCTCAGGAGACTAAAGAGAAGCTTGATAAACATTACGGTGACTCAACGCTTTCGATTAGAACAGCTGACAAGTGGTTTCAAATTTTTCGGAGTGGCCATACGGGCACAAGTGATGCTGAATGTTCTGGACGCCCTGTGGAGGTTACGACTCCAGAAATCATTGATAAAATCCGTGATACGGTGATGAATGACAGAAGAGTTAAGGTGTGTGAGATTGCTCGTGCTGTGGGCGTCTCGAATGAACGGGTATATAATATTTTGCATAAACATTTGGACATGGGAAAGCTATTCGCAAGATGGGTTCCGCGATTGCTCACGCTTGACCAAAATCGGAATCGTGTGAAGTGTTGCAAGGATGGTTTGCAGCTGTTTAGGAAGAATCCACAGGACTTTAAACATCGTTTCGTCACTGTGGATGAAACATGGATACATTACTATACTCCTGAGACCAAACAGCAATCTGAACAATGGGTTACCAGGGGAGAATCTGCACCAAAGAAAGCGAAGACCACTCCTTCGGCTGGAAAGATTATGTCGACTGTCTTTTGAGATTCGCAAGGGATAATCCTCATCGACTATCTGGAAAAAGGTAAAACTATTACAGGTGCATATTATTCATCGTTATTTGACCGTTTTAAAACCGAGCTGCAAGAAAAACACTGACGATTGGACCATAAAAATGTCCTTTTCCATCATGACAATGCACCAGCACTCACCTCAGCAGTTGTTGTCGCAAAATGAATAGAAATAGGATTCCAACTCGTTTCACATCCCCCATATTCTCCAGACTTGGCTCCCTCGGACTACTATTTTTGTTCCCCAATTTGAAGAAATGGCTGGCGGGACAAAGATTTTAGTCAAATGATGGGGTGATTGCAGCAGCTAATAGCTATTTTGCAGACTTGGACAATTCCTATTATACAGAAGGGATCAACTAATTAGAACAGCGTTGGACGAAGTGTATAAGTCTAAAAGGAAACTATGTCGAAAAACAAAAAAAGGTTTACCTCAAACACGTAAGTATTTTTTATTTTTGCACGGACTTTTCAAACGCCCCTCGTATATCAAAACCATTAAATTTGATTTCATTTTCAGGCCTAATTTGAAAGTTACTCAAATACACTCCTCCATTAGGTCTTAAACTTAATTTCTTCTAGAGTCAAAAAGTACAGTGTTATCAACAAAATGAACATGTTTCATGTACGTTCTATCACCACATTTTTCCCCCACTTTAGGGATGTGAAAACTTACTCTGATATTGAGAGTAGTTTGGTGGCGTCAAATCTCCTTTTCTGACCCCTATTACAAAGTCTGAATTTCCCACTGTCTTGATTAACAGCATGATGTATATACATTCTAAGGCGAAAAAACGACGCACCACGAAGGAATTATCCGAATGGGATGGAAATCGGTAGGTGTTATGTACATGCACACACAAACGAATGCATATAATTTCAGGAAATTCTAAGATTTATTCTGGACAAAGAGCTTCACAAAAATGAATAAGTCAGTAACACGTTGGTACGTGTTTGGTCCTTATGGAAGTAGTTATTCGGCTTGGCTTGATTGATAGCGTTGCTGGATGTCCTTCTGAAGCATGTCGAGCCAGATTCGGTCCAACTGACACATTAGATCGTTAAATTCCGAGCTGACTTGAAGGCACTGCCCAGAATGCTCCAAACGTGCCAATTGGGGAGAGATCCGGTGATTTTGCTCGCCAAGGTAGGGTTTGGCAAGCACGAAGAGAAGCAGTACAAACTATCGACGTATGCGGACGGGCATTTTTTTTGGCTGAAATGTAAGCCCAGGATGGCTCGCCATGGAGGCCAACAAAACGACACGTATGAGTGCCGCGGATGACAACGAAAGTGATTTTGCTGTGAAATGAAGTGACCCTGTCGGGCCAGTATCGTACCATTTTCCAGGGCGTCTCCACACACCTTCGCCTTCGGAGCTCAGTTCGAAACGAAACAAATTACTGAAGACAGTTGTACCCCAGGCCAAAGATTTCCAATTCATACGTGATGCGTCGGTTTTCTTTTTTTTCCCTGGAGTGGGTTAACAGTATACTAACATAGGTAAACATGTTGAATCACTTCTCATGGCTTATCGTCTGTTTGTTGTAAATCAGTCAAAAGTGTTCTCAGAATGTATGAATCCCACGTATAGATGAAATCAAAATTTATCCCACATTACATAACATCGATTTTTGAATATCCGTTGTACATAATCATTCTAGAGCCAGCTTGCAATTTTGCGTGATCGAAACCCTTTTTTTTTCCTGCGCGATCCATGAGAATGTCTTGCACATTATTAAGAGGAGACTAATAGGTTTATAACTTTTTTACATTTTTCCTGTCACCTTTCTTGTGAAGTAGTACGATAAAGAATTGTTCCAGATGTAATTGTTTTCCTCCGTGGACAAAAAAAATGGTTCAAATGGCTCTGAGCACTATGGGACTCAACTGCTGAGGTCATTAGTCCCCTAGAACTTAGAACTACTTAAACCTAACTAACCTAAGGACATCACACACATCCATGCCCGAAGCAGGATTCGAACATGCGACCGTAGCGGTCGCGCGGTTCCAGACTGTAGCGCCAGAACCGCTCGGCCACCAGCGGCTGGCCTCCGTGGACATTCTGTGACTAATTTTGCGAGCTCCTTTTGCATCACTTTCCCTGTTGCTTTATTCATTTCTATTGTGAAACCATCACCAGGCGCATTTCCTTTCTTTGTATTTAGTATAATGTTAGACACCTCATTTAGTTTTCTTCCAGAATGTAATTATTTCCATTACTATACATTTCGTGTTCTGATCTTATTCGCTGGGGGCTGTCTGGAAAGTGCTGTAATTAAAAGCATGGGTGGCTGGAGAAGAAACATTAACCCCACAGCTCAAAAATCCAAAGAGGAACACAGGACAGGAGTGTTAGAATTCTACATCGTGCTCTGTTTCTTTTTCAGTTGTGTACCGGCGGGACAAAACAGGACAGAGATCACACAAGAAAAACATGTATGCAGGACTCTCCTTAAAATAAGATGCAGTTTGTTAGGTAGAGACAGTCTTCCACTTCTAGATTCGGGCGAGTACCCACTGAAGCGGAACTCCATCAAATTAAAATTAAAAAAAAAAAATGCTTCACGAATAATCCAAGGAACAATATACACGCTTTTTGCAGCAAGCGAAAATTGGAGAGACAACAATTTTTTCATCGTTACGCAAGAGACTGCTTCAGGAACAGACCAAAAATGAAAATTCAAGATCGTCTGTGAACTGCTTCTTTGGTCTGCAAATCGAGTTGCAAATGATGTGTAGGGAGAAAAGGAACTGCTTGGAGAAGGGAATTGGGTGTATATTAGCTTCTCCATAAAAAAATTCTTCTGCATTATCGATCCTCCTTCATTTTTATTATATACTACTTGACCTGGCAACGCTTTGCTGTCCGCTTAAAGAAAGAAAACAGAGAATACACTTTTCTAATATGTGTGGGAATTGGATATACGTTCCTATATCCTTCTCTCCCCTTCCTCTGTCCATTTCCACCTCTCCCTTTCCTTGACCTCCTCCTCCTTCCCCCTCTCTCTGTCCATCACATCCTCCCTCCATCCCCTCCTTTCCCCCCTCTCGCCCTGTCCTAGACCATCACCTCCTCTCCCTTTCCTCTGTCCATCTTCTCCTCCACCTCCCTCTCCTCCTCCACCTCTCTATTCATATCCTCCTGCTCTCTTTCTCTGTCCATCTCCTCCTTCCAGTTTTCTACATACTTTTCTACATACTTTTCATTTTTAGAACGTAATCTTATTAGCAAAAATCTTCCATAGGCATGTATCCTTATGATAATTAGGATTGGCAGAGCAAATCGAAGAAACCATAAAAGATGTCGACGTTTCCAGTCTACATTCATATGAAGCACCTACTTCATACGTAATGTATACGTAGAGTGGGATGCGTTAGTAGCACTGCACACGAACTAGCTAATACTCGTTATGTGATTTCTTTAATATAGACTACTGACAAAGTTGCGGTCTAATTTTATGGCACAAACTATCCCTATAGTTGGTTCTTTTTCCATAACACACGTTGGTGCGATTCAGTGATCTTAGGCAACAAGCTGATGACGTAATAAACTGACCATTGCGTGGAAGCATGTGAACAGTTGGGGTTGCTGAGGCTTTAATTGCTTTCTCAGTCGTTATAGCCTCTGATGACGTCTCCAGTGTTAGGAGATGAAACTTTAGAGGGAGAAATGTGCCTTGGACTACTGGCTAATACTGATAAAAGAAAAACCACCAGCCGGCCGCGGTGGCTGAGCGGTTCTAGGTGCTTCAGTCCGGAACCGCGTGACAGCTACGTTCGCAGATTCGAATCCTGCCTCGGGCATGGATGTCTGTGCTGTCCTTAGGTTAGTTAGGTTTGAGTAATTCTAAGTTCTAGGGGACAGATGACCTCAGGTGTTAAGTCCCGTAGTGCTCAGAGCCATTTGAAGTATCTGAATTTGAACAAAAATCACCATGGATATTATTTCTTTTTTCTCCATTTTCTATAGGCTCACTACCTACACTTTATGTCATTTTTGTCTCTCTCTCTCTCTCTCTCTCTCTCTTTACTTTCCTGTTTTGTGATCGCGTGATTATGTAGAAAACAGAGCAATAATTTGCATTCTGACGAAGGATAGGGAAAAAAGACGTGAATGTGATTATACTGTGTGCCACTTCAATTTCGAGGGGTGTTTTTTTCGTAGTGACTTGTCTGTTTCCGTTGTATTGGAAAATGACTTGAGAATAAACCTTACGCCCGCATCTCGTGGTCGTGCGGTAGCGTTCTCGCTTCCCACGCCCGGGTTCCCGGGTTCGATTCCCGGCGGGGTCAGGGATTTTCTCTGCCTCGTGATGGCTGGGTGTTGTGTGCTGTCCTTAGGTTAGTTAGGTTTAAGTAGTTCTAAGTTCTAGGGGACTGATGACCATAGATGTTAAGTCCCATAGTGCTCAGAGCCAATAAACCTTACATGCAGCTCAATCGTTCCAGCAAATGCCGGGACGGTTTCTTTGAAGCGGCACGGCTACTTTCCTTGGCCATCCTTAACAAAAACAACCCGAGATTGCGCTTCCTCTCTAATGACCTCGTTGTCGACGGACGTTGAACCTTTATTTCCTTCCTTCACTTTTCCATATGCATCTAAACGAGTGTGGAAAACAGGTGAAGACTACCTGCCCGAACATCCGATATGAGGCGTCTGACGTTGATGTCGCCGAAACAAGCGCCAAAGTTTCTGTCCGATTCTCGAATGGCCGCGTACCCGTCTCTTCAGCTTGGAGAGCGCAAATTTTGCGGAAAAGGGCCATTATCGTGTTATCTGTCGCTGAGTCGCGCGCAACCAAGCGCGCTCTTTTGTGAGGCTCAGTGAATCTCGAGTGCCATTATGGAACCGCGGAAGCCCTATGCAGTCACGAGAAGGCTGACACGCGACCTTGAGACGAGGTCTGGCCCCTCCCTTACATAACGCGTTCGCCTGTGAAATACTGTCTCGCGTAACTTGGCGAAGCCGCACTAGAGCCGCTGCTGGCTCGTGTGTGTCTGGTACAGTGTCACGCGATAACGTCTTCCGCAGTGGACGCTTTCCAAAAGAGGAACAGTAACTTCTGTATACTTGCGACACAATCGCAGAAACATATAGATGTAGTTACTAGTTCCGATCGGGTGGTAGTCATCATAAGACTACGAAAAAAAGAAGACAAGAATAATCATTATAATGTATAAAATCTGCGAAGTGACTTGACTAGCTCATCAAAAATTTCCAGAGACCTATAATCTATCTATCTATATCCGAATCCCGCTCCAGCTACTGCCGGGTCTGGGTGCTGACGAGTCCTCTCCATTTGGCTCGGTCCTCCCACCACTTTTCTTCCTCCACTTGCTGCCAGGTCACACCTCTCCTTTCCACAGATATTCTCACTCCCGTTTTCCACCGTGTTCTTGGGCGCCCTCTAGGTCTTTTCCCATCCATCTTTAGTTCTTCCATAATTTTGGGGAGTCTCTGCCCATGCATCCTCTTAACATGCCCATACCATCTTAATCTCTTTCTTTCAATTTCTTCTCTCATACTTTCTTGTTTAAGGTCCTTTCTAATCTCTACATTCCTTACCCTGTCCATTTTTGTTTTTCCCTTAACTGCTCTGAGAAATTTCATTTCGCCTGCTTGCAGTCTGCTGCAGTCCCTTTCTGTCATTGTCCACGTTTCTCCTCCATAGGTGACAATAGGGATGTAATAATTCTTATAGATAAGGAGTTTTGCTCTTTCTGAAACTTCATTATTCCAAATCAGGTGTTTTATTGTTTGGTAGAAATTGCCTCCCTTCTGTAACCTCCTATTAATTTCGTTAGTTATTCTTTCATCCCTAGATATTTCACTCCCTAAATAACTGAAACTTTGAGGGGTTCTCCATTCAAGGTAATATTTCCGTTGATCCCTTTCTCTCTTCCAAATACCATTACTTAACTCTTATCTTTATTTTTTTAAATCCGTACCTTATCATTATTTCCTTCTACACATCAAGCTGTAACTGTACATCTACCTCTTTATCATCCCATATTACCATATCATCTGCAAAAATCATCTTTTTGTCTTTTTCTTTTACTATATCTTTCACTGCCCTATTTATTCCCTCCATCACAACATTAAAAAGCGCAGGAGATAGAATACTTCCTTGCTTATGTCCTTGTCTTATTTCGAAGTATTCAGAGTTCCCCAATGGTGTTCTAATTCTACAGTTGTGTCCTCTGTACATTGTCTTTATAACATTAATGTATCCATCTTCTATATCGACCTTCTTCATTTCTTCCCAGAGTCTTTCCCTGTCAACTGAGTCATATGCCTTTTCTATGTCTATAAAAACCATTATCACCCTTTTGTTATACTCCCAACTTTTTTCCATCAGTTGACGGATAGAAAATATCAGGTCGATCATGCTTCTTCCTTTCTTAAACCCATGCTGTTCTTCACTTAGCTCCTTTTCTATCTTTTCACTTACTCGATTTAGTAAAATTCTTTCAAAAATCTTAGCTGTATGACTCATAAGGGTTATTGATTGTGGCACCATACACAATCATTAACCCGGCTCCAGGGAGGTAGGGTGCCCTTCCCTATTCCTCCACTGGGGTAATTCCTGTCTGGCGCGTCCACGTCGCGGGGGTGGGCATCCTACAGTTCAGTAGGCCGGAGTGCTAGGATGGCTGAGTTCAGGCAGGGACCCAATCCCGTGGGGTATACCACGGAACCCATGCCCAGGGTTACGGGTGAAGACTTTAATGGCAGCGACGGCGGAGAAGGAAGACTTCGGAATGGCGTAGCTGGCAGATGAGGCAACCCTCATTTCTGGGGATTAAATGAGAAGGGAACCACTGCCTTGTGGTGGAGGAGAAACTCCAAAGGCTAAGGGAGACAACCCCAACAGAAAATCATTTCTTGCGTTAGGCCTAGCAAGCCAGTTGGAAAGTCTTCATATATTGCTTTCAAAACACAGACGAGCCTCGGAAGAGACTTATAAATGGACTTCAATATGGGACGTGTTCACCCTCGCCTTTATAACGGCTTCACACTTCCAGTCAGGTCCCTAAATGTTTGTGTAGCAATGACAGCCCATTCTCCCTGTAATCTTACCGTCCCACACATCACCATTAAAATTCTCTGTGTCTGCACAAGCTTTGAAAGCTCCGAGAGGCGTAAGACATGCGAAAGTAAAATTTTTACTTATCTTCATTTTCTCTTCTTGTTGTTGACTGCAGTTATAGTGTAGGGGTACATTCTTGCAGCTGAAATTTTGATTTATAACGTTGTAGGTTCCTGATGACTAAATTACTGATGAAGATTAACCTATATAATTCTTGAGTTTTATTCTTTGTCACATTTTTCAATATCACACCGTCTTTACAATTTCCACTTTAGGATTCGAATTCATATTGTTATGGCATAACATAAAGTTCCGACCGATTCCATCAGAGGGATGGCCACTACCACCTACATTCTGCGGTACTCGCAATATTCCAAAGTGTTTACAAAGCAAAAGAGTTTACAAACTTTCTTGATAAAAGAAAAATCAGCACCAAATCATTATTTTATAAATGAATTCATAAACAAATTTTATAACTAGTGTTAAATCATGCAATTAATAATATGGGTTTAGGGCCAGATATTTTCGTAATTTCAAATATTTTTTAAAATAAATGAATCCATAAATAAATGCAAATTTGCGTTAATGCAATTAATAATATGAATTTTAAATATGCCAGATATTTTCGTAATTTCGGATATTTTTTTAAACGAAGAGTAATTTTAGCCACACATACAGATTAGTACGTAACAATTGTAACAAATTAATTTCTTTTTTAAAAATTTTGGCTGATATAATACATCTTATACAAAATCATATGAAGTTCATTCGGTTAAATAAGTGATAGAATGTTCACCTATACAAGAATCGCCGGCCGGGGTGGCCAAGCGGTTCTAGGCGCTTCTGTCCGGAACCGCGCGACTGCTATGGTCGCAGGTTCGAATCCTGCCTCGGGCATGGATGTGTGTGATGTCCTTAGGTTAGTTAGGTTTAAGTAGTTCTAAGTTCTAGGGGACTGATGACCTCAGATGTTAAGTCCCATAGTGCTCAATAGCATTTGAGCCATTTTTTATACGAGAATCGATAGTATACATATAATCAGTACTTTCTATAAAAAAAGGTAGTGTTGGAGGAGGGCGTCCCATCACATCCCTCAGGAGCTGAAACCAGAGAAAGTGCTGACGTTGGACGCTCGAGTCAGGAGCGAATTCGACGTTCTAACTCACAACAAAGGCGTTCCATTGGGTTCAGATCGGGTCTCTGGGCAGTCCACGAATGTTATTCTCCACAAACCACTGCCTTGCAGATGCCGCTTTATGACAGGGTGCACTCTCATACTGAAGCAAACATTCATCGTCTCCAAACTGTTCCTCCGCTGCACGCAGTACACAGTACAATAAAATGTGTTCCTATCCTTCCGCCTCAAGTGTAACGAGATCATCACACGCTAACCACGATAAACACCCCCATATTCTAACACCATCTCCTACGCACTTCACCGTTGGTACTAACACGATAGCAGGTAGCGCTCTGCAGGCATTCGCCAAAGGCAAACACTTTTGTCGGACTGCCACAGGATATGGCGTTATTCATTACTCCAGATCACTCGTTTCCAGTCATCCACTGTCTAGTGGTGTTCCTCTTTACACAACCTCAAGCATCGCTTGGCATTGACCACAGAAATGTGAGTCTGATGAGGAGTTGCTCGACCACTGTACAAGGTGCGTTCCATATGTAATGCGACCAAATTCATAAAAAATCATTTATTGAATATATTCGTACAAATAACGAAAAATTTTCAATATAGAATCCTCTTGCGTCGATACAATTCTAGAGGCGGTGTTTCCATGCCTGGAAGGCATCCTGGAATGCCTTTTCCGGAATGTCTTTAGAGCTGATGTAACATGCGCCTGGATGCTTTCAATCGTGTCCCAGTATTTTCCTTTCATGACTCTTTTTAACCGAGGAAACAATAGAAAAGTCAGCGGGAGCCAGGTCAGGACTGTAGGGAGGCTGGGGAACCAACGGGGTCTTGGTCCTGGTCAGGAAGTCGTTGACAATGAAAGCGCTGTGACTCGGCGCGTTGTCGTGGTGAACTTTCCCCGTGTCCTTGATGTGGCTTCGGCAGCGCGAGATCCTCCTTTTCAGTCTTTTGAGCACTTCCAACTAGAAAGCTGAGTTCACTGTTGTCCCGGTAGGTATGAATTTGTGGTGGACAATGCCTCTGACGTCAAAGAAAACAATGAGCATGGTTTTGATCCTGGACTTGCTCATGCTTGGCGTCTTGGGACAGTGCGACGATGGGATGTGCCACACTGAACTCTGCCTTTTTGTCTCATGGTCGTAATCAAAACTCCATGACTCATGACCAGTGATAACTGAGTTTAAAAAATGAAGATCATTTTCACACATTTCCAACATTTCCCCGCACCGAAGCACTCGCATGTGCTTGTGTTCGTCGGTCAACACTTTTGGGACGAGTTTGCACACACCTTTCTCATGTTCAAATCTTCAGTCACAGTGCGGAAAACGGTTGTTTTTGACATGTTTAGAGTTTGTGCTATCAATTGAAAGCTCAGCCGTCTGTCAGAGTTCAAACGATCGCGCACACGCGTCACATTTTCGTCGACTCTTGCGGTTGATGGCCGTCCACTGCGAGGTTCGTCGGTGATCTCCTTACAGCCCTCCATGAACGACTTGTGCCATCGGAAAACTTGTCATTTGGACAAGCAATCAGTCCCTAAGGCATGCTGAAGTAAACCTAACTAACCTAAGGACATCACAAACATCCATGCCCGAGGCAGGATTCGAACCTGCGACCGTAGCGGTCTTGCGGTTCCAGACTGCAGCGCCTTTAACCGCACGGCCACTTCGGCCGGCCAGCTTTAACAGGTCTAGGCTGCGACCCAGCAATAAAAATAAAATTCACCTCTAAACGAGATGGCGGTTGGCTGAAGCCATACTGGGTGACGCAGACGTGGCACGGTGGAGAGATCCCCATTATATAAAAGCATTTTGAGAACTAAAATTTCTAGCGTCTCTCACATCTCGCGGCGGACCGCACAATGTGGAAAACAGCGAGGGGGTTGAGAGCTTTGCTTTCTGCAAAATATGGATGATACGATTCACGTATCGTGGCGACAGATAGCAAAGAGGTAGTTAATTATTCCGGCGGGAATTTTTGCGGGCAAAGAAATTGTACATGTCGCTCCAGCCCTTAGCAAGTGTGCAATAGCCATTATTTCGACTAGGGAAAAATTAATGTTCTGCGGAAAACAGAGAAGTTGAGACAGTGAATTCAGACAAGGCCAGAGTAAGGAATTAGCGTTTCAGTTCCAGCATGGAAACAACGCCGTTGCAGATGCCGCTTGGTAAAGTACCAGTGCGCATTAGACCACAGTAAATATTGAGTCGAGATTTTGCTCACTCCAACTTGCGTACACTTTGACCACTGAACAGCAAAAGCTAGGATACTAACCTACCCTCACATTGAGTACATGAGAGTTTTTTCATGGGTTTAAAAAGTAAATTTATTCTCCACCAACTCAGTGCATTGACCAGCTACGACACCGTAGATGTAAATGAGCTAATGAATATTTTAATGATTCATTGCTGTGATAAAAAGTTTTTCACATGTAGAGATAACGATTTCAATAATCGTCAATTCAATGTCCAAGAGTTAAATAGTTATTGAGTGTTGAAAGTAATTAAACATGATTGTTGTGTATCACTTGAACCTTGAAAGCACGTTTGATAAATGTTATGGAGAATGAAAAAGAGAATAGCTGTTTTGTCTTTCTAGAATAGACCCCAAACTTTCACTTTTATTAATCATGCATTCTAGTTAAGTGACAGCAGAATTTCTAATGATTTTTGTTACAATCCACACCTGATATTAGCGGCCTTATATTTATATAGAATGTTTGTTTAACACCCTGGGTTTGAGAAGACAGTTCAGATGTTTTGTCCATTTGCGCACTAAGTGGTAAGCTAAGTTTGCACACATTAGTCCACTCGCTGTGCAATACAAAGTGTGGACTATCTCACAATTGAAATGTGAAATGTAGTGCCTCGCATGGGTGGAACATTGGAAGAAGATCAAGATTGTTTACACTGACATTCGATTCGCCGGTTTTATTATAACGGAATTATATTAAAACAGGATTTATAGGATCAAAAGTGAGACCATATTTCCCCAACCCCATGAGAAATGTCGGGCACACGACTAAGCGGTGTAAGCGACGACCTGTAAAAACGACATAGACTCGGCACGTCGGCGCTGTATTGAAGCCCAATGGTAAACGTCAGATTAGGTGATACCAGTCGTCTGCCAGCGAAAAATCGTACACCGGTAAGCCACAACATCGTGACCACTGCTACCCACGACGTTGGATGCCAACTGGTGTTGTCGCGGGCACGTGACGCCATAACAAAAGCATGTAAGCGCAGCATATACGGAAGGGGGATCATCCTAGCGAAAATATGGGCTGTAAATGGCGAAACGCATTGAGATAAGACTTTGACAAAGAGCATATTATTATTACGTAAAAGCTGTGAGCGAGTGTCTCGAAAACGGAGGAGCTGGTCGAATGTTCACGTGCTACTGTCGTGAACATCTGCAGAAAAAGGTAGAAGGACAGTGAAACTACCACTAGGCACTATATGGCTGGAGGTCCACGACTCTTCACAGAACGTGGGTTTCGGTGGCTTGGCTGCTCTGTAAAGTAGAACAGATGGTGATCTGTGTCATCTCCGCCGAAAGAGCACAATGCTGGTGCACGCACAAGTGTTTCGCAGCACACCGTTCATCGTACGTTGTTGAACATGGAGCTCCGCAACAGACCACCCCTACTAGTTCACATACTGACTAAACGACATCGTCATTTACGATTACAAAGGGTACGGGACCATAGGGAACGAATGTCGGTCAATGGAAACGTGTCGGCTCTTCGGGTGAAACACATTTTTGCTACACTAGGTCGCTGGTCGTCTTCGCAAACGCTTTCATAGAGATGAACAGCTTCTCGAAACGTGCAGCGCGCCACGGTCGCAGACTGGTAGGAGCAGTATTATTCTACGGCAGATATTCTACTGCGCGAAGCGATACGCCACTACTTCTTTATCCTAAGACAAACATTGTTACTCATGCCAGGGGCTCCTGGGAGTTGCTGATGTGATTCTACTGTCGACGAGGCATAGGCTAGCTTCAGAGAGTCATAGTTATTCCTGCCAATTGCTCACAGAATTACACATTATTTAGATAATGTGGCCAGTCTGCCTGAAGCGATACGCCACTAGTTTTGTATCTTAACAGAAACATCGTTACTCATGCCAGAGGTTTCTTGTCTTTGAAGATGCGATTGTACTGTAGACGAGAAGTTGTCTACCTTAAGGGAGGAATATTTACTCCTGCCATTTGCTAACACAAATTCACACTTTTTTCTTCCTGTGGCCAATCTGCCAGATGCGATTAGTCAATAGTTGTGTATCTTAAGAGAGTCATCGTTGCTCCTGCCAGGGTTTCTTAGAGTTTGCTGATACACCTATTTTCCACCTATTTTGTATCTGTATCGATATTTCTATGACAGTTTGTAGTGTTGCTTATGTAGAGTGTTGTATCTTTCATAGAAGTTCTTTGACTATGTATTCGTATACATATTTCAGTTATGTGAACTTTTTGAACGATGTGTTCATGAATTTAAAAAACTACTGGAATGATTGTTATATAATGTACTGTAAATGACTTGGTCCATGGTTAGGGAATGTAAAAGATGTGGGGAATGCCGCAGCTACGGAAGTAGCCTGGCAGAGTGGAAAAGGTGCGGTTGGTGTGCAAGTGGCAGCCGGCCGGGGTGGCCGAGCGGTTCTAGGCGCTACAGTCTGGAACCGCGCGACCGCTACGGTCGCAGGTTCGAATCCGGCCTCGGGCATGGATGTGTGTGATGTCCTTAGGTTAGTTAGGTTTAATTAGTTCTAAATTCTAGGCGGCTGATGACCTCAGAAGTTAAGTCCCATAGTGCTCATAGCCATTTTGAAACGTCCCCTTTGAACAATTTATACACGACTGTCCTTAAGCTGATACACAATATTTTTTTAGCGCAACGCAATCTGACTTTCAAAAATCCCTACAAAAGAATGGCCCTGACTAACATTAAGCTATAAGTTTCACAAATCACTTACCTCACAAAAATCTTCGCTACTCAAGCTACTGCAATACAGCGAGCGTCACTACTGCCAGCTAAATAAAAGATTCAAACTACTGAAGGCACTAACTACTGATAGGGATAGTTAGCAAAATGAAAGATATTAATAGAGAACAAACAATGTATTTACCTTAATATCATCAAAAGTCATAATATATATAGCAGTTCATCACAAATTACAAAACTCCGCCATCTCTCTCCCCACATCCACCACTGCTGGCGGCTCACCTCCAACTGCGCAACGCTACGCGCTGTTCACATCCAGCTGCCGCTGTCCAACACTACAATGGCAGACAACAATGCAAACTAGCGACAGACTGCACACAGCACAGCCAGTGATTTTCATATTGAGCGCTACGTGACGTTGCCAATAAGAAAACATAAACAGCCTACTTACATAGAGAAAACATAAACAGCCTACTTACAATTTGAACCCTTTTTTTTTTTTTTTTTTTTTTTTTTTTTTTTTTTTTTTTTTTTTTTTTTTGCAAGTGGCAACTCGTCCTTTGTGACGGGAAGGAGTCTTGTCTGAGTAGTGCTGTGGTTAATATCTCGCTAGCAGTAGCTGATCATTGTGGTTTGGTTCACACTCTTGGAATTTTGAGGCCAGAAGAGCTTAAGGGCGGCATCTATGGGCCTCGGATGCTGCATTTGGTGATACTATTGTCATGGCATAATTCCGTGTGTCGAAGCCAGAACTATGCAACAGTGTTTTGAGTTGGAGGAGCGTTATAATGAACTCTCGTTGATGGCTCAGCGACCAAACTCATCTGATGTAAATCCTAGGGAATGCATCTGGGTCGCTGTCAGCGCCATCACCGCTTACGCAAATCAGCGGCCGTTATTTAAGCGAATTACATGACCTGTGCGGAGAATTTAATGCCACATACCTCCACAAACCTACCAACAAACCATCGGATACCAGATACGCAGAATCAGTAATGTATTTCGTTCCGAAGACAGACAAACAAGCTATTAAGCAGCTGGTTACAATGTGTATATTTGTTTTACTTATACAGTAGTATTTGCTGCTGCCAGTCACAGGAACGACGCATTTCGAGAAATGGTACCCAAAATGAAGTGCGTTCGTCGTGTACTATGCCATTTTAAGTATGATATTTGCGATATGCTAGCTGCTGCATTATTTTGGCGACCTTAATGTAAACAAGCGTACTTTTGTAATAGCCGGTGAATCTTTTCTTACAGGTACAGGCGAAATTGTTTATAACTTTTACATTCGTTTATTGTGCTTCTGACTCGAATGGTATTTCACGCTTGGTTCAAATGGCTCTGAGCACTATGGGACGCAACTGCTGAGGTCATTAGTCCCCTAGAACTTAGAACTAGTTAAACCTAACTAACCTAAGGACATCACACACATCCACGTCCGAGGCAGGATTCGAAACTGCGACCGTAGCGGTCTCGCGGTTCCAGACTGCAGCGCCAGTAATGTAATTTTTCCCGAGGGCATGCAGCTTTAGTGGAGGGCAGCGTGGAGGGTAAAAATCGTAGAGGAAGACCAAGAGATGAATACACTAAGCAGATTCAGAAGGATGTAGGTTGCAGTAGGTACTGGGAGATGAAGAAGCTTGCACAGGATAGAGTAGCATGGAGAGCTGCATCAAACCAGTCTCAGGACTGAAGACCACAACAACAACAACGTAGGCACGCTTTTTTCTTAGTGTTATGTTGGTTTAGTGTGGCTTTGAGTAACTCTAATGGAAGCCAGGACTGTCATGTTTTATGTCATACTGTTTCTCGGAAAACAGCAGTTATCAGATCCTCTGAGATTAGTTCATTTAGGCTTAATATTCATAGAGTTGTGAAACCTGCAGCATAACTGAGCAATTTATCGGTCACCATAAATTTGATGTCGACCTGTCGGTGCCACTGTATAAAAGCAAGTATTACTGTTTAGCAAACAAAACCATTGGTTTTACAGTGGCAGGCTTTCAAGAACCACTGGATAATGAATAAATGTGAAGCTGAATCATGTTATTGTACGTTGTGCACTAAAAAAAACAAATCTCTGCTGACAGTTTAATGTTTCTGCTGTAAAACTAGGAGGAATAAAGTGTAAGGAAATAAAACACAGTCATGGTATACATTAACTGATAAATTTAGCAATAAATAGTGCTGTGTTACCTAGGCCTACAGTTATTCATCATTGAAATGTAGCTGAGACTATATTTCTACATCAAGGAGGCCAATTTACAAGGGAGACCTATTGTTGTTTTTTAAACAATGTTAACTTTGCATACAATTGTCTAATCTGTTTTCCTTTGTCTTACACTGATTAGTTTTGCACAAAAGCCAGACAACGAGGCAGTTATTATATGTGAAAGAAAAGTAAATCGTGTGATACATGATTAACGCTGGGACTCAGCATTCGTGTTCTGTGATTGTCGCGAACATCAAGGGACACAGCAATATACCAATCGCCGACATAAACTCTAAATTTATTAGCGTTGAGTAGGAAACAGTTACACGCGATCACGAAGAACTTACAGTTATACCGTGTTGTCGGAAGCTGTAGTCAATGTCAGAATCGCTGATGCAAGTAGATTCAAGACCCTGAATGTTTTCAGTGCAGGTTTAAATAATTACGAAGTTCAATAAACTTCAATATAAACTTAATGCTTCGTGTCGGCTAAGCCATTTAATGGAAATTTACTGTGTAATTTGAAATTAACTATTTCTTGAGAAAACGCAGAAGTTAAAGGTGATTTAGTGATTTTAATAACAGTGAACAGCAAGTTTACACCGAAATACAACGCTTTCTGTACGTTGTCAGAAGAGTATTTTACCTTCGGAATTACGTCGTATTAGTTGTTGAATTAACCACAGCGACGCCTTGACGACGCTATATTAATTAATAAATCAACATCCTCGCAAAAACTGTGATGTGGTATCGGCTTGAGTGATCGGCTTTATAATTCACGATATCCTATTATTTGCTACAATTCACGATAACCTATTATCTGCTTTTGAGAACTCATTCGCAAACCGGGTTTTAGAACTAGACTTATCAAGTTCGCGTAAGGTTATCAGCCTGTCGAGAACACGAGAAGCATATTTGGTTAATTATTTCAGATTAAGGGAGTTGTTGCGGTACCGAGCGGTGCAGTCGCTGTGGGTTCGAAGAAAGAAGACTGACAGATTTCGAACACCAGTGCTTCAATTTCAAACAAGGGCTGCTTACACATTCCGGCGTGCTGCTACATCGATACGTTGATGTCATTCTGAGGGAGATAGTGTCTGAAACTAATCAACCAAGCGAAGTGTTTGTTTTTAACAGTGACAGATCGAAGTCGTCGCGATCGAGGGACGCTGTTCCATGTCAACCAGACTCGGACAACCATCACCATCGAGCCGACACAAATAAAACGCCACACTTGACAATAGAGACACTACAGGATATTTTGGGACAGTGTCTTTATTTCAGTTTACACTAGGTCACAAAAAAATTAAGCCCCCAAAAAGCATGGTTCCTACACATACACACCATTGGGGAGTATGAAAATAGAGTTGAAATTGTCTGTGACAGGCAGAACGGCCAACAGGTGCATTAGTGTTATTCGTGTTTAGTGTTGCTACGAGGTCTGTTAGAGCGTGTAAGGAACGTGAACAGCGTCAAATGTTGAGTGATCACTCTAACGGAGGTGGAGGTGTAGCGTACTCGTGTGAGACAGCGTCATCAGCAGGTGACAGAATTTGAAAGGGGCCTCACTGTTCGTCTCCATTTGGCCAGCTGGTCTAATCGTGCAGTACCCACATTTATGGAGCATTCGGATGTGGCGGTGGCCCGATGCTGGGCTGCATGGGAGCGTGAGTGCATGCATACTCGTCCTCGAGGTCCCGGTCAACCGTGTATGATCACCACGAGGGAGGATCGCCTTTTTGTGCACCGAGCACATCGTAACGCCTTCACATGTGCTCCTGGCATCCTAGGACATGTAATAGACTCACTGCAACACTCATCCCACACCACTGGTTGGAGACCAGCAGCAGTCGGACTCGAGAATTACCGTCCCATTTTTTTGTAAATTTGTCTCGATTTTGTGGTTACTGGAGTGACTTAACATGGCGTCTCAATTTGTGAGGGTTCTCTTACTTTCTTCTTCCCCTCCTGGGTGTTTTAGTCTGTCAGTATGTAAGATGTTATGGTAAACAGCCATCATCGAATACAGTGCTCAGTGTATTGTCTGAAGTCAGACGATTCTACACTCCTGGAAATTGAAATAAGAACACCGTGAATTCATTGTCCCAGGAAGGGGAAACTTTATTGACACATTCCTGGGGTCAGATACATCACATGATCACACTGACAGAACCACAGGCACATAGACACAGGCAACAGAGCATGCACAATGTCGGCACTAGTACAGTGTATATCCACCTTTCGCAGCAATGCAGGCTGCTATTCTCCCATGGAGACGATCGTAGAGATGCTGGATGTAGTCCTGTGGAACGGCTTGCCATGCCATTTCCACCTGGCGCCTCAGCTGGACCAGCGTTCGTGCTGGACGTGCAGACCGCGTGAGACGACGCTTCATCCAGTCCCAAACATGCTCAATGGGGGACAGATCCGGAGATCTTGCTGGCCAGGGTAGTTGACTTACACCTTCTAGAGCACGTTGGGTGGCACGGGATACATGCGGACGTGCATTGTCCTGTTGGAACAGCACGTTCCCTTGCCGGTCTAGGAATGGTAGAACGATGGGTTCGATGACGGTTTGGATGTACCGTGCACTATTCAGTGTCCCCTCGACGATCACCAGTGGTGTACGGCCAGTGTAGGAGATCGCTCCCCACACCATGATGCCGGGTGTTGGCCCTGTGTGCCTCGGTCGTATGCAGTCCTGATTGTGGCGCTCACCTGCACGGCGCCAAACACGCATACGACCATCATTGGCACCAACGCAGAAGCGACTCTCATCGCTGAAGACGACACGTCTCCATTCGTCCCTCCATTCACGCCTGTCGCGACACCACTGGAGGCGGGCTGCACGATGTTGGGGCGTGAGCGGAAGACGGCCTAACGGTGTGCGGGACCGTAGCCCAGCTTCATGGAGACGGTTGCGAATGGTCCTCGCCGATACCCCAGGAGCAACAGTGTCCCTAATTTGCTGGGAAGTGGCGGTGCGGCCCCCTACGGCACTGCGTAGGATCCTACGGTCTTGCCGTGCATCCGTGCGTCGCTGCGGTCCGGTCCCAGGTCGACGGGCACGTGCACCTTCCGCCGACCACTGGCGACAACATCGATGTACTGTGGAGACCTCACGCCCCACGTGTTGAGCAATTCGGCGGTACGTCCACCCGGCCTCCCGCATGGCCACTATACGCCCTCGCTCAAAGTCCGTCAACTGCACATACGGTTCCCGTCCACGCTGTCGCGGCATGCTACCAGTGTTAAAGACTGCGATGGAGCTCCGTATGCCACGGCAAACTGGCTGACACTGACGGCGGCGGTGCACAAATGCTGCGCAGCTAGCGCCATTCGACGGCCAACACCGCGGTTCCTGGTGTGTCCGCTGTGCCGTGCATGTCATCATTGCTTGTACAGCCCTCTCGCAGTGTCCGGAGCAAGTATGGTGGGTCTGAGACACCGGTGTCAATGTGTTCTTTTTTCCATTTCCAGGAGTGTATTTAGAGCTGAGACTTTGTATTGAGGAGTACAGTAAAAGTATTAAAGGTCAGATTCAGACGGAAACTGAAATACAGAATAGGATCATATTTAGAGTTTATTTTCTTTGTTAACTACCAAGTATACTGTATTGTAATTTAATGGAATATCTAAATCAGACAGCAGATGAAGATAAGCTGAAGACAAAAGCACAACTCTGAAATCAGTTGTCCTACAAGCGGTTAAATCGCAGCCGTCTCCGGTATCCTAACTGTGTGCAGAGTCCTCCGCATCGTCTCTCTAACTAACACCTACCTGCGGCTTCACGTCACGCCCCTGCTGTCACTGACGTCACGGGCAGTGTGTTTACTTTTTGCGGAGAGTAATAACCTGAGTGGTGGCGCCGGAATCTTCTTCGTGCGCATTTCGTTATGAAAAATCCACAACTACCCCTCCAAGTTATCCCTCACAACTACCGTATTTTTATTTGTTGGTCCCGTTGATGAGGATATTACTCCGTCTGTTCCTTTCCTCAGACTCAAAGATTTGGACATTATACCTGAAACCCAAGTATTTCTGCATATGCAGTCAGTCACTTCGTCGTTGATGTTCTGTGCAAGTATTTCGAGGTCTTTGCCTCTGCCAGTCGTATTTCATGGAAGGCATCGAGTTTTTTTCTCATTTCTTTCCTAAGAGGATAATTATCGTGCGTGGTTTCATAATTGCTCCACATATCTCGTAACCATCTTTCTATGTCATTACGATAAACTCCTTTTGTTTAGCCGTCCGCTGGTGGCCGAGCGTTTCTAGGCGCTACAGTCTGGAACCGCGCGACCGCTACGGTCGCAGGTTCGAATCCTGCCTCGGGCATGGACGTGTGTGTTGTCCTTAGGTTAGTTAGGTTTAAGTAGTTCTAAGTTCTAGGGGACTTATGACCTCAGCAGTTGAGTCCCATAGTGCTTAGAGCCATTTGAACCATCCTTCTGTTTACTTATCCAGTACGTAAGCCGGAGGTTAAAGAATATTCGTAATTTCAGGCACGAGAGTAGGTCCTGGGCGTTTCTAAACGGGTTTTCGCAATATGCACTGAGCTGGCAAAAGTTGTGGGATAGCGATATGTACGTATACTGATGGCCGTAGTAACACGTGCACACGATATAAAAGGGCATTGCGTGGGCGGAGCTTTCATTTGTATTCAGATGATTCAAAATGGTTCAAATGGCGCTGAGCACTATGGGACTTAACAGCTATGCTCATCAGTCCCCTAGAACTTAGAACTACTTAAACCTAACTAACCTAAGGACATCACACAACACCCAGCCATCACGAGGCAGAGAAAATCCCTGACCCCGCCGGGAATCGAACCCGGGAATCCGGGCTTGGGAAGCGAGAACGCTACCGCACGACCACGAGATGCGGGCTCAGACGATTCACGTGAAAAGGTTTCCTATGTGACTGTGAACACATGACGGGAATTACCGAATTATGAACGCTGAGTGCTAGGTCGAACTAGACGCATGAAACATACCGTTCCGGAAATCGTTGGCGAATTCAATAATCCGAGGTCCACAGTGTAAAGACTGTGCCGAGAATGCCAAATTTTTGGCATTACCTCTTATCACTGACAGTGCAGTGGCCGACGGCCTTCACTCAACAACCGAGACCGGGGGCGTTTGCGTAGACTTTTCAGTGCTAACAGGCAAGCAACACTGCGTGAAATAAGCGCAGAAATCTGTGTGGGACATACGGCCAACGTGCGCAGAAATCTGGCGTTAAAAGGCTACGGCAGCAGACGACCGACGTGAGTGCCTTTGCTAACAGCACGACATCACCTGCAGAACCTCTACTGGTTTACTGACCATATCTGTTGGACCCTAGATGACCGACCGAGCGAGGTGGCGCAGTGGTTAGACACTGGACTCGCATTCGGGAGGACGACGGTTCAATCCCGCGTCCGGCCATCCTGATTTAGGTTTTCCGTTATTTCCCTAAATCGCTCCAGGCAAATGCCGGGATGGTTCCTTTCAAAGGACACGGCCGACTTCCTTCCCCGTCCTTCCCTAATCCGATGACACCGATGACCTCGCTGTCTGGTCTCCTTCCCCAAACCAACCAACCAACCAACCAACCAACCTAGATGACCGGAAAACCGTGACCTGGGCGGATGAGTCCCGATTTCAGTTGGTAAGACCAGATGGTAGGGTCCGAGTGAGCAGTGCTGCGGCTCGCATTGGTGCTGTTTGTAGGTTCCCGTCCTCTGTTGCAGGCCAGACGGTATCGTTTAGTTGGCATGGTTGCGATTGTTTGTCTTCTTCTCGTGTTGACTGGGGCCACTCGGTTTCGAAAGCGTTGCCTGTCCGCTAGTGGCAGCAGAGGCAGTTACCGATATGTAGTAGCTGTTGCCCTGTCTTTGGGGCGACGACGTCGTTTTTCCGGGTTGTGTGAGTGTGCCAGTTCGCTTGGGGACTGAGGAGAAGCCAGGCCCGTGCAGTGCGAGAACAGGCCGTGACTGCTGGCGGCACGCATGGACTGCCGGATGGAAGGGCGGTGGTCACGAGGGTGCACGACCTCGTCGTAAACCGGATCCACCACGCTTTAAGATGAATGTATTTCAATCCAAGTAGAGAGACCTCCACCACTGTGATATCTCGCGATTCTCCAGTGACTTGGGTTCATGTTGCTGCTCGTAGTGTCGCCGAGGCGAAGAGCAGGGAGTGGAGTGCTTGGGGAAGACGTATATGATTAGCTTTCCTCGACTTCTTATTACTATTTACTGCGTTCAACTTGTTACAGTTCGTTAAGTTCAACCAGCGGTAATTTTTCTTGCCCTTTTTTTTTTTTTTTTTTTTTTTTTTTTTTTTTTTTTTTTTTTTTGGTCATCAGTCTACTGGCTGGTTTGATGCGGCCCGCCACGAATTCCTTTCCTGTACTAACCTCTTCATCTCAGAGTAGCACTTGCAACCTACGTCCTCAATTATTTGCTTGACGTATTCCAATCTCTGTCTCCCTCTACAGTTTTTGCCCTCTACAGCTCCCTCTAGTACCATGGAAGTCATTCCCTCATGTCTTAGCAGATGTCCTATCATCCTGTCCCTTCTCCTTATCAGTGTTTTCCACATATTCTTTTCCTCTCCGATTCTGCGTAGAACCTCCTCATTCCTTACCTTATCAGTCCACCTAATTTTCAACATTCGTCTATAGCACCACATCTCAAATGCTTCGATTCTCTTCTGTTCCGGTTTTCCCACAGTCCATGTTTCACTACCATACAATGCTGTACTCCAGACGTACATCCTCAGAAATTTCTTCCTCAAATTAAGGCCGGTATTTGATATTAGTAGACTTCTCTTGGCCAGAAATGCCTTTTTTGCCGTAGCGAGTCTGCTTTTGATGTCCTCCTTGCTCCGTCCGTCATTGGTTATTTTACTGCCTAGGTAGCAGACTTCCTTAAGTTCATTGACTTCGTGACCATCAATCCTGATGTTAAGTTTCTCGCTGTTCTCATTTCTACTACTTCTCATTACCTTCGTCTTTCTCCGATTTACTCTCAAACCGTACTGTGTACTCATTAGACTGTTCATTCCGTTCAGCAGATCATTTAATTCTTCTTCACTTTCACTCAGGATAGCAATGTCATCAGCGAATCGTATCATTGATATCCTTTCACCTTGTATTTTAATTCCACTCCTGAACCTTTCTTTTATTTCCATCATTGCTTCCTCGATGTACAGATTGAAGAGCAGGGGCGAAAGGCTACAGCCTTGTCTTACACCCTTCTTAATACGAGCACTTCGTTCTTGATCGTCCACTCTTATTATTCCCTCTTGGTTGTTGTACATATTGTATATGACCCGTCTCTCCCTATAGCTCACCCCCACTTTTTTCAGAATCTCGAACAGCTTGCACCATTTTATATTGTCGAACGCTTTTTCCAGGTCGACAAATCCTATGAAAGTGTCTTGATTTATCTTTAGCCTTGCTTGCATTATTAGCCGTAACGTCAGAATTGCCTCTCTCCTCCCTTTACTTTTCCTAAAGCCAAACTGATCGTCACCTAGCGCATTCTCAATTTTCTTTTCCATTCTTCTGTATATTATTCTTGTAAGCAGCTTCGATGCATGAGCTGTTAAGCTGATTGTGCGATAATTCTCGCACTTGTCAGCCCTTGCCGTCTTCGGAATTGTGTGGATGATGCTTTTCCGAAAGTCAGATGGTATATCGCCAGACTCATATATTCTACACACCAACGTGAATAGTCGTTTTGTTGCCACTTCCCCCAATGATTTTAGAAATTCTGATGGAATGTTATCTATCCCTTCTGCCTTATTTGACCGTAAGTCCTCCAAAGCTCTTTTAAATTCCGATTCTAATACTGGATCCCCTATCTCTTCTAAATCGACTCCTGTTTCTTGCCTAGTGGCTGCTAACGCCCCAGTTACCTGCCTTGGGGGTTAGTGTATGCAACGGCAGTGTACATTTCCCCGCCTTGCCACTGCTGTCCGGCAAGGCGTGTAGCCTTGACAGCTTTCTTGATTGTAGGCCGTTGGTGATTCCTCTACTCTGGTGGTAATGCTTTCTTTCTCGTTCTGGGGGCTCTAAACACAGTATTCTGGACATAGTGCAGACCGCCAGTTCCGGCTTTGGGGTATTGTCCCATCATTGTATTTGGTTTATCGGACGTCAGGTAGCTTCAGCAAGATTATCATTAGTCATTCGTTAGACTGCCACTAGTTTGAGTTACCATCTCGTGAAGTGAATGCAACTCTTGGTTGCCCATCTCATTGCTCGCGAAAGTATTTGTTGCCGGACCTTCTCAGAGGTCGATTCCTGGAGCACCGTCTGGATCAGTTGCTTGTTTTTTTAATTAACTTTTGGTATTGTATTTGCTATTTTACAGCAGGTTTCAAAACAATTTTTATGTTATTGCCGTTCCTGGCGTGTAAGGCCTTCAGCCGTGATTGTGGTCGCTTGCCTTAAAATTTTAATTTGGTGTTTGTATTTACGCAGTAAACCTTTAGAACCTTATTTACTGCCATTCCTGGCGTCTGATGCCGTCTGCTGTGTTTGTGGCGACTTGCCTTTAATATTTCAACACTTGTAATTTGCAAGTTGCGGCGAGTTTTAAACATTTCTTAATTTATTGCCATTCATGGCGTGTAAGGCCTTCTGCCCAGATCACAGTGGGTTACTTTTAAAACATTATCTGTTGTATCTGTATTTAATGGTGATCTGCTAAATTGTAACTCACTGAAAACACTATTATTTATATTGTTGTTTATTCCTTCATTAATAACGTGTGGTATTTATTTTATTTTTTGTTGAGTCTGGAATTACTGGTTTGAAATAAATTGATGACTGATTAGGGCCCCGCCCACAATTGTAACCGAATCCTGCCTCCCCTTGACTAGCACCAGGTTTCACCGAGTGTGACGAAGCCATGGACCTAAATTGTCAACAAGGCACAGCGCGAACTGGTGGTGGCTCCATAACGGTGTGAGCTGTGTTTACATGGAATGGACTGAGTCCTCTGGTCCAACTAAACCGATCACCGACTGGAAATCTGGAGACCATTTCCAGCTATTCATGTACGTTATTTTCCCAAACAACGATGGAGCAGTGTTTTGCGAGTGGTCTGAAGAACATTCTGGACAGGTCGAGCGAGTGATTTGGCCTCCCAGATCGCCCGACATGAGTTCCATCGAACATTTGTGGGACAGAATCGAAAGGTCAGGTGGTGCACAAAATCCTGCAGGAGCAACACTTTTCCAGTTGTGGACGGCTATAGATGCTGCGTGACTCAGCATTTCGTAGGGGTCCTCCAACGACTTGTTGATTCCTATGCCACGTCGACTTGCTGCACTACTGCAGGATAAAGGAGGTCCCCCCTGGATATTAGGAGGTATTCCAAGACTTTTGTCACCTGGAGAGCTTTCGACATATTTTTTGTCTAGTTCTAGTGATCTTATGAGCTACTTGTGCTCTTTTTAAGTTACTGCTGAGTGGACTAGCAGTAAATTTAAGAACGGAACTCACTTGCATATTTTCGTCGAAATTTTTTGTCGTTTTTGTCTCTGATCACTGAAGTACATGTTTGTTCATTCTAAGACAGTGTTGGACGTGCAATTCTGACGACACGAAAATGCGTTAGGCTTCCAGGTTGGGACACGAGGATTACCACTGAATTTCCATTTCGTTCAAGCATGTGCCTTCACTAAGAAATTTTTCCCTTTTTTCGTCTGCTTATCTGTATTTTCTTGCCATTCTGTTGTTGCTGCTGTAACTGACAATAACAATAAGAGTAACAGTAGTAATTAAACTTAGGAACATGCGAGGCAATACTGACCCTACGATTTCCCTTAGAAGATAGGGTAATGAAAGACAATCTTACGTTTATAGTATTCGTAGACTTAGATATACCGAACGCTTCTAGGCGCTACAGTCTGGACCCGCGCGACCACTACGGTCGCAGGTTCGAATCCTGCCTCGGGCATGGATGTGTGTGATGTCCTTAGGTTAGTTAGGTTTAAGTAGTTCTAAGTTCTAGGGGACTGATGACCTCAGCAGTTAAGTCCCATAGCGCTCAGAGCCATTTGAACCTTTGAAGACTTAGATATAGCTTTTGGTAGCGTTCGCTGGAATGTTTTCTTCGAAATTCTGAAGGTAGCAGGGGTAAAATAGAAGGAGCGTAAAGCTATTTGCAACTTGTACAGAAACCAGACGGTACTTATAAGAGTCTAGGGGCATGAAACGGAAGCAGTGGTTGAGAAGGGAGTGGGACAGGGTTATAGGCAATCGCCGATGTTATTCAATCTGTATACTGAGCCATCAGTAAAAAAGAGTGAAAAATTTGGAGGAGGAGTTAAAGTTCGGGGGGAAGAAACAAAAACTTCGAGATTGTAATGCTTCCAGAGACGGCACAGGACTTGGAAGAGTAGTTGAACGGAATGGACAGTGTCTAGAAGGAAGATATAAGATGAACATCAACATAAGCAAAACAAGGATAATGGAATGTAGTCGATTTAAATCAGATGATGCTGAGGAAATTAGATTAGGAAACAAGACACTTGAGGTAGAAGATGAGTTTTGCTATTTGGGCAGCGAAATACGCTCCTGGAAATGGAAAAAAGAACACATTGACACCGGTGTGTCAGACCCACCATACTTGCTCCGGACACTGCGAGAGGGCTGTACAAGCAATGATCACACGCACGGCACAGCGGACACACCAGGAACCGCGGTGTTGGCCGTCGAATGGCGCTAGCTGCGCAGCATTTGTGCACCGTCGCCGTCAGTGTCAGCCAGTTTGCCGTGGCATACGGAGCTCCATCGCAGTCTTTAACACTGGTAGCATGCCGCGACAGCGTGGACGTGAACCGTATGTGCAGTTGACGGACTTTGAGCGAGGGCGTATAGTGGGCATGCGGGAGGCCGGGTGGACGTACCGCCGAATCGCTCAACACGTGGGGCGTGAGGTCTCCACAGTACATCGATGTTGTCGCCAGTGGTCGGCGGAAGGTGCACGTGCCCGTCGACCTGGGACCGGACAGCAGCGACGCACGGATGCACGCCAAGACCGTAGGATCCTACGCAGTGCCGTAGGGGACCGCACCGCCACTTCCCAGCAAATTAGGGACACTGTTGCTCCTGGGGTATCGGCGAGGACCATTCGCAACCGTCTCCATGAAGCTGGGCTACGGTCCCGCACACCGTTAGCCCGTCTTCCGCTCACGCCCCAACATCGTGCAGCCCGCCTCCAGTGGTGTCGCGACAGGCGTGAATGGAGGGACGAATGGAGACGTGTCGTCTTCAGCGATGAGAGTCGCTTCTGCGTTGGTGCCAATGATGGTCGTATGCGTGTTTGGCGCCGTGCAGGTGAGCGCCACAATCAGGACTGCATACGACCGAAGCACACAGGGCCAACACCCGGCATCATGGTGTGGGGAGCGATCTCCTACACTGGCCGTACACCACTGGTGATCGTCGAGGGGACACTGAATAGTGCACGGTACATCCAAACCGTCATCGAACCCATCGTTCTACCATTCCTAGACCGGCAAGGGAACTTGCTGTTCCAACAGGACAATGCACGTCCGCATGTATCCCGTGGCACCCAACGTGCTCTAGAAGGTGTAAGTCAACTACCCTGGCCAGCAAGATCTCCGGATGTGTCCCCCATTGAGCATGTTTGGGACTGGATGAAGCGTCGTCTCACGCGGTCTGCACGTCCAGCACGAACGCTGGTCCAACTGAGGCGCCAGGTGGAAATGGCATGGCAAGCCGTTCCACAGGACTACATCCAGCATCTCTACGATCGTCTCCATGGGAGAATAGCAGCCTGCATTGCTGCGAAAGGTGGATATACACTGTACTAGTGCCGACATTGTGCATGCTCTGTTGCCTGTGTCTATGTGCCTGTGGTTCTGTCAGTGTGATCATGTGATGTATCTGACCTCAGGAATGTGTCAATAAAGTTTCCCCTTCCTGGGACAATGAATTCACGGTGTTCTTATTTCAATTTCCAGGAGTGTAACTGATGGTGATCGAAGTAGGGAGGACGTAAAATGTAGATTGGCTATGGCAAGGATAGCGTTTCTGAAGAAGAGAAGTTTGTTAGCATCTAATATAGAGCTAAGTGTCAGTAAGTCTTCTCTGAAAGTATTTGTATGGAGTGTAGCCATGTACGGCAGTGAAACATGGACGTATAACAGTTTAGAGAAGAATAGAATAGAAGCTTTTGAAATGTACAACAGTAGAATGCTGAAGATTAGATAGATAAATCACGTAGCTAAAGAGGAGTCACTGAACAGAACTGGGAAGAGGAGAAATTTGTGGCACAACCTGACTAGAAAAAGGGTTTCGGTTGGTGGGACACATTCGGAGACAGCAAGGGATCACCAGTTTAGTAGTGGAGGATAGCGTGGGGATAAAAATCCTAGAGGGAGACCAAGAGATCGGTAGAAAAGCAGATTCAGAAGGTTGTAGATTGCTGTAGTTACTCGGAGATGAAGAGGCTTACACACGGTAGAGTAGCATGGAGAGCCGCATCAGAACAACCTTAGGACACAAGACCACAACAACAATAATTAAAATTGATAGAATTATATTAACAACTTACAAGTAGTCCAAAGAATTTTCTGGAAAAGGTATAACAGAACTTCAATATGTTTACTGTTATCAAATGATCAGTTACTAATTATGCTGTAGCGTTATTTACGCGAACGCTTCCGCCTCACGACTCAGTTTCACGTGTTTATGTCGACGACACCACGCTGACATAATGAACTACTCCAACTGGCAACGACACATATCGTCATAGCTCAAGGATCTCGTTACGCGGATATGCTATCCACGACATAAACAGTTAATAATCTTGAAAATTACTCCTAACGGAGCTGAAACCGATTTAGTAAATAAAAGTACAACACATTTTGCAAACTAGTGCGTTTATTTTGAATAAATACGCTATATACGATTGTGGAAGATCTCCGGCGATCCAGTCAACCTCTCCTTTATGGACAAAACATCATAGAATATAAGTATCCCTAAAACGCCGGTGGAATGCACAGAATAGATTATTGCGTTTACTACATGCCATTAACTGCGATCTAATAACGCGGGGTAGCCGCGTGGTTTGAGGCGCTATGTCACGGGCCGTGCGGCTGGCCCCGGCGGAGGTTCGAGTCCTCCCTCGGGAATGGGTATGCGTGTTCTACTTAGTGGAAGTTAGTTTAAGTTAGATTAAGTAATGTGTAAGCTTAGGGACCGATGACCTCAGCAGTTTGGTCCCATTGGATGTTACCAGAAAAAATTATTAATTAATTTTATATTACTATACAGTCCGTCCGATTGTCCGTGCGGTCTGACGCACGGCTTTCCGGGCAGAAAGGAGCGCCTGGTCCCCGCCACGAATCCGCCCGCCGGATTTGTGTCGAGGTCCGGTGAACAGGCCAGTCTGTGGATGGTTTTTAGGCGGTTTTCCATCTGCCTCAGCGAATGCAGGCTGGTTCCCCTTATTCCGCCCCAGTTACACTATGTCGGCGATTGCTGCTCAAACAAGTTCTCCACGTACGCGTACACCACCATTACTCTACCACGCAAACATAGGGATTACACTCGACTGGTGTGAGACGTTCCCTGCGGGGTCCACCGGGGGCCGAACCGCACAATAACCCTGGGATCGGTGTGGGGTGGCGGAGGGGCGAAGTGGACTGCGGTAATCGTCGTGGGATTGTGGACCACTGCGGCTGCGGCGGGGACGGAGTTTCTAGGTCCCCGGTTATCATACAATACAGTACAATACATACAATGTTACTATACGCTATTTCATTGCTTAATAGGTCATGCGACACTAGAGGTGCCAAGAAAAGGAAAGAAGAACGGGTTTGCAGACTACAGAGGTATTTTGGTGACGAGAGAACTCCCGAAAGAATGCCCAGTCTGGTCCCGGAAGTTCGACACAGTTCCAACGTCATACATGGCAGTTAAGACGGAAAAGCGAGTAGATTAATTTAAAACCTGGACGACCGAAAACGTTGAGTGGTAACTCCATATATTTCCCAGAGGTGATTATACTATATTTTATCGTTTATCTGCACAGTTTTTAACATTTTTTGCAGAAACACATCTCAGTTGTCTATACTGTTTTATTTTGTTTCATTTAGGCCGTTAGGTTCCGAGCAAGAAGAATATAATTCGTGACAAACTACTTGTAAACAGTGCTGGAACCGAGAGAGAGACGAAAAGATGGCGTACATAAGGACCAGGAACTGTCCAATTGCAAAAAAATGTTCAAATGTGTGTGAAATCTTATGGAACTTAACTGCTAACGTCATCAGTCCCTAAGCTTACACACTACTTAACCTAAATTATCCTAAGGACTAACACAGGCCGGCCGAAGTGGCCGTGCGGTTAAAGGCGCTGCAGTCTGGAGCCGCAAGACCGCTACGGTCGCAGGTTCGAATCCTGCCTCGGGCATGGATGTTTGTGATGTCCTTGGGTTAGTTAGGTTTAACTAGTTCTAAGTTCTAGGGGACTGATGACCTCAGCAGTTGAGTCCCATAGTGCTCAGAGCCATTTGAACCATTTGACTAACACACACACACACCCATGCCCGAGGGAGGACTCGAACCTCCGCCGGGACCAGCCGCACTGTTCAATTGCAGATATGGGTTTACTGAGCCCACTGGACCAGTGTTTACAGAAACTGAGATCGAAACCAAAAACCTGTAAGAGGATTTAGACGAAACTACGGCTACTTGAAAATTATGTCTCCCGCTTTTGTCTATTGGGCAGAACCCGAAAGAAGTGGTGCAGTGTTGAAGATAACTGGATTCACACACGGCGAAGCAGATTGTAAATAGTAGTCTGGAGAATTATGTGCCTAGCAAGTGCATAAAGGACAGGAGAGGACCTACCGTGGTTTAATGACGAGATTCGGAAAATACTGAGAAAGCAAACGCTGGTTTGCTCTCTCGGTTCAAAAGACAAGGCGCAAATGTCGACAAGCAAAGGTTAGTAGAGATTCGTGCGTTTGTGAAAAGATCTATGCTTGAAGCATACCGCTGTCATACCTTAGAAAAAGATCTGACAGAGAACCGGTGAAAATTATGGTCGTATGTAAAATTGCTAAGTGGTTCTAAGGCTTCCAAACAGTCACTTGTTGACCAGGTTGGTGTGGTAGTTGAAGATAGCAAAACAAAATCCGGAGTTTTAAATTTCTTGTTCAAGAACAGACCAATATCGTTAACATCAGTTTGCTTCAGAACCCATGAACATTTTCTCAGTTCTAATATAATAAATCTTCTTGAGACCGAGAAACTTATGTCCACGAATCAGGATGCATTTAGAAAGCATGGCGCGTGCAAAACAGCTTGCCCTTTTTCACATGATATACGAGGTGCGGCTAGAAAAAAACCGGACTGATGCTGGAAAAAACATTTATTTACAATTATTTACAATTTCATGTTATCTCCTTCGATGTACTCTCCTCCTCGGTCTCTACACCGCTCCATACGAATTTTCCACTGTTCATAGCAATGCTGCAGATCATTTTCGGTAAGTCCATACATTACTTCCGTCACTTTTTCTTTTACTGCTTCAACAGTCTCAAATCTAGTTCCTTTCAAAGCTGACTTGACTTTAGGGAAAAGAAAAATGTCACAGGGGGCCAAATCAGGTGAGTAGGGTGGATGATATAAGATGGGAATGCTGTGTTTTGCCAAAAACGTCTTCACTGACAACGCACTGTGAGCTGGGGCATTGTCTTGGTGAAGGATCCATGACTTTTTTCTCCACAAATCGTTCCGTTTTCTCCGTACTCGCTCACGTAGGGTAGCCAGGACGCTAATGTAGTAATGCTGATTCACTGTTTGTCCCTCTGGTACCCAATCAATGTGCACAATCGCTTTGATGTCAAAAAAACAATCATCATTGCCTTGAATTTCGATTTTGACATTCGTGCTTTTTTTGTCGTGGAGAACCAGGAGTTTTCCAATGCATCGATTGGCGTTTAGTTTCGGGATCGTAAGTAAAAAACCACGATTCACCGCAAGTAATAACATTTTGTAAGAAGGTGGGATCACTTTCAGTGTTTTCCAGGATGTCAGAACAAATCATTCTTCGGCGTTCCTTCTGTTCAATTGTGAGACACTTTGGAACCATTTTTGAACACACTTTGTTCATGTTGAAGCTTTCATGAAGAATCTGCCTAACACTTTCCTTGTCAACTCCTGTTAACTCAGACACTGCTCTGATTGTTAAACGGCGATCTTGTCGAACAAGTTTACCGATTTTTTTCAATGTTTGCATCAGTTTTTGCTGACAATGGTCTGCCAGTGCGAGTGTCATCACTGGTGTCTTCGCGGCCATCTTTAAATCGTTTAAACCACTCAAACACTTGTGTTCGCGATAAACAATCATCGCCGTACACTTGTTGTAACATTACAAACGTTTCACTTGCAGATTTTCCTAGTTTGAAACAAAATTTGATGTTAACACGCTGTTCTTTCTGTACACTCAACATTTTCCGACGCACAGTCAAAACGTCAACTACTTAAAACAGACGCCACAGGCAGACTGAGTGCAGGAGGCAGATGAAACTCGAGCAGTAGGCGGAGCGAGAGTCACGTGACAGGCCACGCGACTTTCAGCCTTATTGCATTCGTTTTATTGTTTCACCAGTACTAGTCCGGTTTTTTTCCAGCCACACCTCGTACTGCGAACTATGGTTGAAGGGCAACAGACAGATTCCATATTGAAAGCCTACACTATATGATCAGATTCCACATTGTTAGATTTAAGAAAACATTTGACACGGTGCCCCACTGCAGGCTGATACCAAAGGTAGGAGTATATGAAATAGGTTCACAAATACACTCATGCTCATAAATTAATGATAACTGCAGAATGTGGTGCCACACAACGTGGCAAGATCTATAAGTCCTCGGTATTGGTAATAAGTTGATCAAACCGTCCCGAAACACACGTGCTACAAAACGCCACTGTTTCCTGCGCATGTACCCTGACATCAATATGGGATATGATCACCATGCACACGTACACAGGCCGCACAACGGGTTGGCATACTCTGGATCAAATGGTCGAGCAGCTGCTGGGGTATAGCCTCCCATTCTTGCACCAGTGCCTGACGGAGCTCCTGAAGTGTCCTAGGGGTTGGAAGACATGCAGCGATACGTTGACCGAGAGCATCCCAGATGGGGTTTAGGTCTGGAGAACAGGCAGGCTACTCCATTCGGCTAATATCTTCTGCTTCAAGGTACTCCTAAACGATGGCAGCTCGGTGGGGCCGTGCGTTATCATCCATCAGGAGGAAGGTGGGAACCACTGCACCCCTGTAAAGGCGGACATACTGGTGTAAATGACGTCCCGATACACCTGACCTGTTACAGTTCTTTTGTCAAAGACATGCAGGGGTGTACTTGCACCAATAATAATCCCATCCCACACCATCAAACCACGACCTCCATACAGGTCCCTTTCCAGGACATGAAGGGTTGGTATCTGGTTCCTGGTTCACACCGGATGAAAACCCGGCGGGAATCACTGTTCAGACTATCCCTGGACTCGTCCGTGAACATAACCTGGGACCACTGTTCCAATGACCGTGTACTGTGTTCTTGACACCGGGCTTTACGGGCTCTCCTGTGTGACCAGGGGTCAGTGGAATGCATCTTGCAGGTCTCGGGACGAATAAATAATGTCTGTTCAGTCGTCCGTAGATCGTGTCTGGAAACAACTGTTTCCATTGGCTGCGGTAAGGTCTCGAGCAAGGCTACTTGCAGTACTCCGTAGCCGTCTGCGGGCACTGATGGTGAGATATCGGTCTTCTTGTGGTGTTGTACACTGTGGACGTCCCATACTGTAGCGCCGGACACGTTTCCTGTCTGCTGGAATCGTTGCCATAATCGTGAGATCACACTTTGTGGCACACGGAGAGTCCGTGCTACGACCTGCTGTGTTTGACCAGCCTCCAGTCGCCCTAGTATTCTACCCCTCACAACGTCATCAAAATGTGTTCTTTGAGCAATTTTCAACACCCAGTCACTATTAGCACGTCTGCAAACGTCTGCACACTTACTCGCTGCATCGTACTCTGACATGGACCAACACACCTCTGCGTATGTGGACTGCTGCCAGCGCAACCGTGCGACGACCGCAGGTCAAATGCACTGCATGGTGTTACCCCGAGGTGATTTAAACCAGCAAACCGCCTACCAGAGCGTTGTTTCACCGTGTATCAGCATTATCCTTAATTTATGAGCATGAGTGTATATGAGTGGCTCGAAGACTTCTTAAGCAATAGAACCCAATACGTTGTCCTGAAAGCGAGTGTTCATTAGAGACGAGAACACCGTCAGGAGAGCCCCAGAGCAGTGTGATAGAACCGTTGCTATTTTCTAAATAAATGAATGGTTCGGCGGACAGAGTGGCAGCGATCTTCGACTGTTTGCTGATGATACTGAGGTGTACGGTAAGCTGTCGAAGTTACGTGACTGTATGCGCATGAAAGGTGACTTAGACATAATTTCTAGTTGGTCTGATGAACGGTAGCTGCTTCTAAACGTAAAAACATGTAAGTTATTTCGGATGAATAGAAAAAAAACCGTTATGTTAGGATGCAGCATAGGTTATGTCCTGTTTGATACAATCACGTCGTTTAAATACGTGGACGTAATGCTGCAAAGCGTTATGAAATGGAACGAACATATGCGACTGTGGTAAGGAAGTCAAATGGTCGACTTCGATTTACTGGGAGTATGAAAGGGAAGTGTTGTTCATCTGTAAAGGAGATGGCATGTAGGACGCTTGTGGGACATATTCTTGAGTTTAGCTCGAGGGTTCGGGATACGTAACAGGTCTGATTACAGGAAGATACCGAAGCAATTCAGAGGCGGGCTGCTAGGTTTGTTACTGGTGAGTCGAACAGCACATAAGTATTACGCAGAGGCTTCGGGAACTCA
The DNA here is from genome assembly GCF_021461395.2 of Schistocerca americana. Taxonomy (NCBI): domain Eukaryota; kingdom Metazoa; phylum Arthropoda; class Insecta; order Orthoptera; family Acrididae; genus Schistocerca; species Schistocerca americana. The sequence goes on from NC_060119.1 coordinate 1,131,156,301, forward strand.
GATGGGAATCTCTGGATGGAAGGCGACGTTCTTTTCGAGGAACACTGCTGAGAAAATTTAGAGAAACGGCATTTGAAGCCGAGTGCAGAACGGTTCTGTTGCTTCCAACATACACTGCGCGTAAGGACCACGAAGACAAGATGCGAGAATTTGGGGCTCATGCGGGGGGTATGGACAGTAGGTTTTCACTCGTACTTTTTGCAAGTGGAACAGGAAAGGAAATGACAAGTAGTGTTACAAGGTACCCGCCGCCACGCGCCGTACGGTGGACTGCGGGGTATAGATGTAGATGTAGAACGGCGTTTGTATGCCCGTACATCCACCTCGGAGGTTTTGCGTTGTTAAGTGGCTCAGGGCGAGTGCCGTAATAATTCCTTTGAAAAAAGGTCACGGCCCAGTTCCTCCCTTACCCTTCCTTCAAACCGAGATTTTGAGTCTCTAATGACTTCTTTCTCTCTACGGAGTAGAAGCGTGGGCGGGATGATAACGGGAAAATCGGAGCGCCGGTAGGATATTTTCGTTACAGACGCGAGCTTAGAGTCTCCTTGACTGGTTGCACTACAGACTACGAAATATTGTGCAAAACTGTGGCATTTAGACACTTCGAAAAAGGATGTCTGAATATCTCGCCCTGTGAAGAGGCATCTTTTGAGTTATGCGCTTGTCAAGCCAATATTTCAAGCTAAAATAGTCTGAAGACATGCGCATGGTAGAAGATCTCAAGGCACAGAAATTTAAGAAGCTAATTTCCGACATCACACAGTAGCCTTTTCCGAACAGCAGTCGTCGAACATCATGTTACTATGTGTGCCGCTAATATCCGATAACGGATGAAGAAGTCCTACTTCACTACGATGCTCTTCTTCAAACGTACAGTTTTCAAAAAGGATGCGATCATTTCCTTCAAACAACCGGCTACTAGTGATTTTCTACTTTTCACACGATTGAGCACTTTAAAAGCTCATAGTCAGAGCTCCACGAATGGCTTGACGAGAAATCAACTGTCTCTTAATAAATTTTTGAATTTAACTTTTAAGTGAAAAGGCTTAAATTTATCTTTGACGGTAAGAAGTAGTGGTAAGTTTCTTACAATAAGCATTAGTTTTAAAAGAGACGTTCAATAATTAGATATGATGTAAAAGAAAACTATATTTTTACAAAATGAGACTTTTACATCTTCTCAACATAACCCTCATACACTTATCTCATCAATGAAGTATACCTGATGCAAAGAAATCATTGTCTTGTTGCTTGAGCCTCTTCCCACAAATTCTTTGACCTTCTCATACTTGCTTCCATTTTATGGTTTCTTTTTTTGGATTCTGTTTAAAATGGCGAACCCAAGTTCCATCACACGTTGAAATCTTGTTGAGGAAAGGATCACTTTTTTCATAGCGTTCATTCAAATCCGTATACACTTCGGGTGTTGTTGCGTTAAATCTTTCGGGACCCACACTGCGCTTGTTCTCCTGTTCTGATAACGTTATGCTGCAAGTTCGTCGGTCTTCACGAATAATGTCGCTAATGCGGGTTTCAAGGGAAGGAGTTGGCACTCCAATTGGCCGGCCATGTCGCTGCGCATCATTGATGTTCCACCGTTTCCGAATAATCTACCCACTTACAAAAATTTCCGTGGTTCATACAACTTTCACCGTGTAGTAAAATCATTCGAGAAAAGATTTTAGTCTGTTTTTCAGCTTCAGAAAACAAAAAGCGCATCACCGAACGTTGTTCAACTAATACAGAAATTTCTGGAAGACACGCCATCGTTAAACGCAATTTAGAGGTTACAAACAGAACAGTTGTTATCCGTCAGCTGTTCTCCGCTCATGCCAGTAATGCCAACCTAAAGTCATGAATGTACAAACCACCACCTGCAAACTGTTCCATTTCTACATGAATCTGTCAGTTTAATTATTGAATATCCCTCGTATTATGCACTGACTAAAAACAGTTTGCAAACACCCAGGGAAAAACAGTCAACGCTCAGTATCTGAGGCTCCTTCGGTGTTTACCGTCTGAGACAAGGGACACAGCCTGAAAATTAACACTTGACGGAACAACTTTGCTACCCGACCCCATGTTTCCTTGTGTATGTGGGGCGGGGTTGGGCTTCCTGCCCCCGGCCCGTTTTATCGCGGCTGTCGTAACATCGTTGGCAGCACTTTGTACTGTAGTGTCAGATGGTTAGGAGGCTAAAGCCGTCGGCACACGGACCGTGCATCCGAACGTTGAGCGTTGAGCGTGCCGAGTTTCTGACGTCATAGCGTGGAATAGCACGCCCTGGAGTCTTCCCGAACGTGCAGAGCAACATCTGGCATGTCAGATATTCTGAGCGCGCGTCTCAGCGTTAACCAATGAGATGGCACAAAGCCGCCTACGTCACACGCACGCCGTCTCCCTTCAGTACAGAGTTGTGAGGCGCCATATTGGCATTCATTTCAAGCCTATATGTATATATGCCGTTTCTGAGCACCAGCAAATTGAGAGTCACTGGAAAACCGGTTGTTAACTGTGTGATTCGTTCCAATAAAATACTGAGAAGCATCATATTCGTGGCAAAAGAATTATTCTAACTTGCGTATTATGAGAGTAGGCTATTTAAAGGGAGCGACACACTGAAGATCCACACAAAACGCATTGTTCTTGGTACAATTTGTTATAATTAAATTTCAATTAGTAACATATCTACGATAAGGTTTTCAGCAAAGGGTAACATACTATGATATATTGTAAGGGGTCTGATGTTGGTTTAGCGTAATGAGTAGCGTCACTGTCCTAGTTATTATTCGGGGCGGTAGTTCGCGTTGTGAGACCGGCAAACTTTTTTTCCTAACATTCGTGCATTCATTAGGTTCTGATACTTTATTATTAGTTTAATATAAATATATACTATAATATTTGATGTTATGTAAATGTAAGTTCACCTTTTTTTGAGGGGTAAGTTTGTTCGATTGGCTTAATCTACAGGACAGCTTGCGCTACTTGTATAAAGATATTTTGCTCCTTTTTCTTTTACGCTTCGTAATTTACTTGTTGCAAACATTCTGCTACTGGGTAGGAACAGTGATCAAGTAAGACTGACCTTGGGGTTTTACTAAAATGTGGGAAAGATGAAATAATGTTTATCTGATGCGGAGAAGTATTCCAAATTTGTAATACACTGTTTGTTATGGAACTTTTATTAGCCTGTGTCCTTATTGATTGGACATGGTACTTTCCTTTTCGTGGACGATGGAGGAAATGTGCGTTTTAATAGAGCAATCGTGGGAATTTTGCGCGCGCCCGTTGAGTAAACAGTGTGAGCTACGAACTAGAAGCATCCCTCAACTGCCGCTGGAGTGCGTTGTGATCGCGTATACTACTTTGGGGCCCACGAACCGTATGCACAAGTCGCATCGTTCCTGAGCGTTCAGCAGCACGTTGAACTTGGCACGCTCAACGATAACGTTCGACAGCACGGTCCGTGTGCTGACGGCTTAAAGCAGAACTGCCTCGGAGTACACCCAGAAAAACTGTTCTGCAAGCGGTTATCCCAAGACGTTTGATTCTTAAGTCTCCATGCATTCCTTTTGTCCCAGAAAAAACCATTACTGACTCTTACAAGGAAAAAAGACAATTTACAAAATCCGTCGGTAGTCTTGTGTCGGTGTGGAGCTTGTGATTCATGGCCTTTGGGACCTCTTTCGAGGTACAGTTACGGAGAAAAGTTTTAATAGAACTGATAATGATGAAACTGTTCTCCTAATTCTGTTTCCCTGGTAACTCCACCATAACATTAGGTAAAGATAAAAGAAAGACCTTGTAACAGAACCTAATCAAAAGCTACATTCAATGATGGGGCCCTGTAATAGCGCTCTTAACATCTACATACTGTTAGGCTTTCAGACGATTGTAGATTGGTTTCTTTGGTTTAAGCTTAATCATACACTACCCAGTCGCACTAATGTCACCAACTATCAAAAACCTGAAAAACCACTTTTTTTTTCTTAAGACATTTATCCGCTTTCAAAACAACTGCTACTACACCAGTTTAATTCTTCATACTTAGAAATTCATCATCTCGCAATTTTTTCCAAAATTGTGTAAATTCGTTGTTCCAACGAGGCAGTAGCTCATCATCCATCGAAAATCGTAATCTGTTGGACTGAGTATTGTCATTTTACTAATTATTTTGGCTTCCGTATGGTCTTTATACAGAGGTAGGGTTTTGCTGAAAATTAAGCTATGAGGTTCTGAAAACGGAAAACGATTTGCAAAACAAATACATAGAATAGCTGCACTGTGGCATTCCTTTCCTGTATAACAAAGCAAATGGGGTTCACCACAGCGTGGAGATTTCTCAGGAGTGCTACCTGGATAGGCGTGATTGGGGCATAATCGGGTAGCTAAGCAGAAAGCCAAATAACAGTGACATTTCTCATTGTTAGTACCTGAAATTAATTTCAGCGAAAGATAAACAATGGATGAACAATAGATAAGACCTGTAAGTGGTTATTTTTGTTGGTTTAAATTATGTTTGGTAGAACTCAGCACGCTGCAATATGCCGCTATACACGATCCTAGGAGGTAAAAGCAGATATTCTGTGGTTACAACATCGACAACTCTGTACTCTTGCAAATCATCTCCATTGCACCATACACAACACTCATGGACCCCTCTTCTTACACTTTAAACACTTTACCCTTCCATCTGATTTTCTTGTTGACGAATAGGTTCCTGTGCAAAGAAGACAAGGCCCTTCACTCCCATCTCCAGAAGCGCTATTTCCTTCACAAGTCTTCTGTCGCTTTTTTGATGGTCTTGATCTGGGAACCATCAACACTTTTCTTTTGAACTGACGGGAAGATGCTTTTGTGGCACTGAGTTCATTTCTGTACGGAGACTCAATGACGACGGCGTATTTTGCTCTTCACCTGTTGGTCATGGTCTCCAGCAATGAGGAACTGGTTTTAGAGTCTCCGGTGATACAGTGACTGAGGACAGTGTTTGCACGTCAGTCGTTGGACCAGGTAAAGGAGAAGAAGCAGTAACTAACTCTTTTGTGGTCTTGGTTATTCTTTCTTGTCGTATATGATGGTGCATATTCGTCTTCGCAAAATGCATTTGCAGTCAGAAGGAAAGATACTGTCTTTTTAAAACCAGATATGGCATTTTGTATTGTTACTGCTCTAGCACATGCAATTCCAAACAACAGAGCTATTTGGTATTGGGTTGCCACTCTTCCCAGAAGGTTGATAAGCCTTGTCTTAATTTCCTGACCGTATAAAGCGCTTAACCGCTTAACCGCCCAACGAAATCGACATCAAGCAGTTGCAGCATATGGATGCAATATGATGTGAAGCAAAAACTATCACGGTACTGTGTTTTCTAAGAATGTCGATAACCTCTAAGTCTTTAACATGAGTTGCGTGGCCGTCATGCAGCGGGAGAACTGGTTCATTCTTTGAAGATTTGCTGTGAAAATGAAGGGACGCAACCACTGGATGAAAATTTCAGCTTGAGTCCAGCTTCTCGTGGGGCTCCATCTAAAAGCACCTGTTTCATCGTAACTCTACGAAACATTAGAAGTGGAGGAATGTTATGACCTGCTGCAGAGAAACAAATTGCTGCTGTACCAATTTCTGTCGCTCAGCTGATGTCAAGGTTCCCACCTCCCTCCTTCCCTTTTGGGCTATGATCTTTAACTGCGACTTTGGTACTGTTGACATTCCCTTTTCGTTAACGTTATAAACTCTGTTTGGTGCGAATTTGTACCTCTCAAAGCATTTGGATAAGATTTTTAAAAAGTTTGCAACAGCTGTTTGATTGAAATCCATTGCACGCAAAGCCGAAGTTGGTTAAGGTTTCTGAATGTGAGAGAGTGGCCTTTTGAAAGTTATTTAGACAATCTAGTCCAGCCATTTTCACCCCTGTACTGAAATTCTGCTTAAGATTATTCTTCTACGCCAGTTCATACACCAAACGCCATAGACAGCCCAAATTAATCGCATTTCATTACTTTGACACAGGTTACCAATTCATCTACATCCTTCGGAATGTGCTTACTGTATTCCTCTCTTGATCTCCCTCTACAATTTTTGCCCGCAACACTTTCCTCCAGTGCTAAACGTGTTCTACCAAGCGATCCCTTATTCTAGTCAGGTTCTGCACAGATTTCTTTGCTCCCCAATTCCATTCAGTACTTCTCATTAGTTACATGATTTACCCTAGTTACGTCCTCTACCTATCTAATCGTCAACCTTCTTCTGTAGCACCATGTTTCTATTCTCTTCTTGTCTAAACTGTTTATCGTCCATGTTTCACTTCCATACATGGCTACATTCAATACAAATACTTTCAGAAAAGACTTCCTGACACTTAAATCTATACTCGACGTTACCGAATTTCTCTTCTTCAGAAGCACTTTTCTTGCTATTGCCAGTCTACATTTTATATCCTCTCTACTTCGGCCATCATCAGTTATTCTGCAGTCCAGTTATCAAAAGTCCTCTAATATTTTAAGTGTCTCGTTTGCTAATCTGATTCCCTCAGCATCATCTGATTTAAATCGACTACAATCTGTTATACTTGTTTTGCTTTTTAATCTTATGTCCTCCTTTCAAGACACTGACCATTCCGTTCAATTGCTTTTCCAAGTCCTTTGCTGTCTCTGTCAGCATTACAATGTTATTAACTCGCAAAAAGAAATATGGGGTACCCAGTTTCACTCCCATACCCAATTATTCCCTAATTCCCCCTACAGATGGTAAACCATAGGTAGGGTTCCGTAACGTATTACTATTTATACGTTCATCCACAACATTTTACAAGCGTTAATCACGAAACAGCACCAGCTCTTACTTCTGTGTGATATTTTCGTAGCATTTTGCTGCGTAAGTCACAATATGTACGAGGGTGGTTCAGAAAGTAACCTCCGATTGGTCACAGTGCGGGTTGTGGGGGGAGTAGCGACGCCTTCTATGCGTTCACGCACTCAACAGGTCAGTCGGCATCAAGCCGTGGTCGAGTGAACGTCGTACCTGCGCTAGTTTAGTTTTTGTGGCAGTTTGAAATGTGTGCTGCAATAGGAAACCCAGCCAAATGTGAAGTGCGTGCTGTCATAAGGTTTTTTACAGCCAAAGGATATTCTGCAGCAGCTATTCATCGTGAGCTTTGTGCCATGTACGGACCAAGAGTTATGAGTGAAGGAGTTGTCCGTGAATGGGTACGTTTATTTAAAAGTGAACGAGAAAACGTTCATGATGAAGAGAGGAGTGGTAGACCATCATTGGTGACTGACGAACTCGTTCAGACAGTTGATGCAAAAGTTCGTGAAAATCGACGTTTCTCAATGTCGGAGTTGTCTACTAGTTTTCCACAGATTTCTAAGACTCTCTTGTACGAGATAGTGATAGCAAGATTGGGTTACCGTAAGTTCTGTGCGCGATGGGCGCCCAAAATTCTTACCAACCACCACAAAACTCAAAGAATGGCCTCTGCATTAGACTCTGTCACGTTATGAGGACGAAGGAGAACCATTGTTAAATAGAATCGTGACCGGTGACGAAACCTGGATTAAGTACGTGAACCCTGAGACAAAAGAACAATCAAAGATGTGGGCACATTCAAATTCGCCTACCAAACCAAGAAAAGCCTCGCAAGATTTTTCTGCCAGAAAACTGATGGCAACGGTGTTTTGGGATCCCAAAGGGGTGTTGTTGGTTGAATTCATGGAACGTGGTATGACCATTAATCAAGACGTGTACTGTGAAACAATAAAAAAGTTACGACGGGCTATACAGAACAAACGCCGTGGTATGCTGGCTTCCGGTATCGTTTTTTTGCACGATAACGCCCGTCCACACTCTGCTCGCAGAACAACGGCCCTTCTTGAGTCCTTCAAGTGGGACGTTATCAACCATCCACCTTACAGCCCAGACCTGGCGCCAAGTGATTATCACCTCTTCATGCATTTGAAGAAATGGCTCGGGTCACAGCGGTTTGATGACGACGAAGAGCTCAAAGATGCGGTCACAGGCTGGCTCCAGGCACAAGCAGGTGATTTTTATGCAGAAGGAATTTCAAAGCTTGTGAAGAGATACGATAAGTGCCTCAATCGCTATGTAGACTATGTAGAAAAATAGTGCAAAGATGTAGTTGTAAGATGTATATATTAAAATATTTTTATTTAACTTGGTGTATTTTTTTAAATCAACCGGAGGATACTTTCTGAACGGCCCTCGTAGTTAAAAAACTGAAGTATTGTAGAATTAACTGCTATAGCTAATAAATTATTCACATGAAACTGAATACCATGCTGCGTTACTCATCGATTGTAGATCTTGGGAGATTTTCTTACATTGTGAAGACATTAGTAATGGGATTCCACAAGGTACAACTGACTCTTTGTTTCTCACCTGCAAATCAATGAACTTTCGGCAGTGACACATGTCTGACAATATATTCCAATAGACACATTTATAGACTCAGAAAAAATTACACTGAAGAGCCAAAGAAAGTGGTTAACCTGCCTCATATCGTGTAGGGCCCCCGCGAGCATGCAGAATTGCCGCAACACGACGTGGCGTGGACTCGACTCAGGTCTGAAGTAGTGGTGGTGGGAAGTGAAAGAATGAATCCTGCAGGGCTGTCCATAAACAAGTAAGAGTACCAGGGGGTGGAGATATCTTCTGAACAGCACGTTGCAAGGCATCCCAGGTCGCTCAATAATGTTCTTGTCTGGGGAGTTTGATAGCCATCGGAAATTTTTAAACGCAGAACAGTGTTCCTGGAGCCACTCTGTAGCAATTCTGGACGTGTGGGGTGTCGCATTGCCCTGCTGGAATTTCCCAAGTCCGTCGGAATGCACAATAGACATGAATGGATGCAGATGATCAGACAGGGTGCTTATGTTTGTGTCACCTCTCAGAGTCGTATCTAGACGTGTCAGGGGTCCCATATCACTCCCACTGCACACGCCCCACACAATTACAGAGCCTTCAACAGCTTGAACAGTCCCCTGCTGACATGAAAAGTCCATGGATTCACGAGACTGTCTTCACACCCGTACACGTCCATCCGCTCGATACAATTTGAAACGAGACTAGGCGACATGTTTCCAGTCATCAACAGTCAAGCGTCGGTGTTGACGGGCTCAGGTGAGACGTGAAGCCTTGCGTCGTGCAGTCATCAAGGATAGACGATTGGGCCTTCGACTCCGAAAGCCCATATCGATGATGTTTCGTTGAATGATTCGCTCGCTCACACTTGTTGATGGCCCCATATTGAAATCCGCAGCAATTTGCGGAAGGGTTGCACTCCTGTCACGCTGAACGATTCTCTGCAGTCGTCGTTGGTCCCGTTCTTGCAGGATCTTTTTCCGGCCGCAGCGATGTCGGAGATTTGATGTTTTACCTGATTCCTGATATTCACGGTACACTCGTGAAATGGTCGTACGGGAAAATCCCCACTTCACGGCTACCTTGGAGATGCTGTGCCACATCGCAAGTGCGCCGACTATAACAACACGTTCAAACTCACTTAAATCTTGATAACCTGCCATTGTAGCAGCAGTAACCGATCCAACAACTGCGACAGACGCTTGTTGTCTTATATAGGCGTTGCCGATGGCAGTGCCATCTCTGTATTTGAATACGCATTTGTATACTAGTTTCTTTGGCGCTTCTGTGTATGAATAATGCTTTATGAACCGATTTTATGGAAATGGCTTCTCTTATTAAAGGCAGCAATTCATTTGTATATTCCAAGGGCTGCAGTCCCTGTTATAAATTTAAGAAAAGGGCGAGAGTTATTAAGTGAAGCAGAATTATCAACATTTTAGGTTTGCTTAAAAGTTTAACTTCGTTGTAAAGGCACCAACACATGTAACGCAACAACGGCAATCTACAGGTGATGTGGACATTAATTTTATTTGTTGTTTACGTTTGTTTTTGTGTTTAGGGAGCTTAATATTTAACGCTGAATCTCTTGACGTTACTTGTTCAGAAGGTCGTTGGTGTTCACCCGCTCGAGAAGTTTCGCTTTTTTTCCCCACTGGACCTACTGGATAGAGCCGAGACGTACCTTCGGCGATAACAAGTACCCGTGTACATCCTCTCCGCTCCCGGTACTGCACAGTAAAGCCAAGTCTGCGCCCCGAAGTTAAGTAAGATTCCGGTGTGTCCGGTTCACGTTCCAGTTGCGAAGGACGGTCACCTATCGGCCAATGGCGTAACTTTCACAAAAAACCGTAATTTTTAGCGAGAATGTAATCTCCGAAAGGATCAAGGAATGAAGTCGCAGCCACGTGTGAGAGATATATGGGCCTGTCCACCGTCTGGGCAGTTTTCTGCGGTCGTGATAACCCTGAAACTGCGCTTGTTTCCGTGGATCAGCGAAAAATCACAGCAAGCTCAATAGCCAGAAAAAAATTTAAATGGCCTTTAGCCATTTGACTGTTATTTTACTTCCTTCTCGATCGTATTGCAGTTTCGGTTCTGTAACGATTTTCAAATAATTCATTACTGTCCTATCGCAATTAGACACATCGCAGGCCACAGCACGTGTAAAGAACACGTGCAACAACTGACCATACAGCGAACAACACGCCATTGTCATCGACGTGGTACGTTAAACCAGCGTTAGTTCCAAACTCAGTAACAGTCCAATCCAAAATTTTTGAGAAAGTAATGTATTCAAGAGTAGCTTCACATATCTGTAAAAATGAAGTACTAACAAAATGTCAGTTTGGTTTCCAGAAAGGTTTTTCAACAGAAAATGCCATATATGCTTTCACCAGTCAAATTTTGAATGATCTGAATAACCGAACACCACCCATTGGGATTTTTTGTGATCTCTCAAAGGCTTTTGATTGTGTAAATCATGAAATTCTGCTAGACAAGCTCAAGTATTGTGGCATGAGTGGGACAGTGCACAAATGGTTTAATTCGTACCTAACTGGAAGAGTGCAGAAAGTTGAAATAAGTAGTTCTCGTAACATGCAAAGATCAGCACATTCCTCAAACTGGGGAACTATCAAGAATGGGGTTCCACAAGGGTCAGTCTTGGGTCCTTTGTTGTTCTTATTATATATTAATGACTTGCCATTCTATATTCATGAAGAGGCAAAGTTAGTTCTCTTCGCTGATGATACAAGCACAGTAATCACACCTGAGAAACAAGAATTAACTGATGAAATTGTCAATACTGTCTTTCAGAAAATTACTAAGTGGTTCCTTGTAAACGGACTCTCACTGAATTTTGATAAGACACAGTACATACAGTTCCGTACAGTGAATGGTATGACGCCATTAATAAATATAGACCTTAATCAGAAGCATATAGCTAAGGTAGAATATTCCAGATTTTTAGGTATGTCTATTGATGAGAGATTAAATTGGAAGAAACACATTGATGATCTGCTGAAACGTTTGAGTTCAGCTACTTATGCAATTAGGGTCATTGCAAATTTTGGTGATAAACATCTTAGTAAATTAGCTTACTACGCCTATTTTCACTCATTGCTTTCATATGGCATCATATTTTGGGGTAATTCATCACTGAGGAATAAAGTATTTATTGCACAAAAGCGTGTAATCAGAATAATAGCTGGAGTCCACCCAAGATCATCCTGCAGACATTTATTTAAGGATCTAGGGATATTCACAGTAGCTTCTCAGTATATATACTCTCTTATGAAATTTGTTATTAACAACCAAACCCAATTCAAAAGTAATAGCAGTGTGCATAACTACAATACTAGGAGAAACGACGATCTTCACTATTCAAGATTAAATCTAACTTTGGCACAGAAAGGGGTGAATTATACTGGCACTAAAGTCTTTGGTCACTTACCAAATAGTATCAAAAGTCTGACAGATAACCAACAAGTACTTAAGAAGAAATTAAAAGAATTTCTGAATGACAACTCCTTCTACTCCATAGAGGAATTTTTAGATATTAATTAAGAAAAAAAAGAAAAAAATAAATAAAATAAAAATTAAAGAAAAACAAAAAAACACAAAAAAATAAAGTTGTTATATTAACTTAAGTATGTTGTTAAATTAACCTAATTATGTCATGTATTGGAAAATTCGACTCGTTCCACATCATTACGAAATATCGTATTCATGATCCATGAAACTAGTATTAATCTAATCTAATCTAATCATAACGGAACAACTGCCACAGCTATAGACATATTTCATCGCTAACACAATATGAAGAGAAAACAATTGGAAAATATCACCATGGTAACATGAAACTTAAATATTTAGTGCTGTAATATGCTGAAGTTCGCTGTACGCAGCAGACGACTGCGTGTTCGAATTTAGGACGACTGCTGATGTACGCAAGTGAGAGGGGGAACTGGCAGTGAGCTTGTACCAAATGGCGACCGAACAACGGCTGGGGGTAGAATCGACCAGATGGTTAAATGTTACCTCATCTGTTTCATATAGACTCACGAAATATCGTATCCTCCTCATCGTGGGTTTATGAGATACTGATAATACACACAAGCTTCGAGCTCTCGTTGAGAAGGATGCGATTTCGCCTCCGTAACAGACCACATTCCCCCTTAACAGCTGAAATCCTTGCGAGAGACAGTCATGACAAAACTGTTCCACCTGGTTTCTAAGATAACATGATACAGGGGTAGTGTCTTCAGCCTTAAAGACGAATGTAGTAATTCCAATGCCAAAGAAAGCAGGTGGAGACAGGTGAGAATATTACCGAACTATCAGTTTAATAAGTTTTGGTTGCAGATTACCGACAGAAATTGTTTACAAAGAATGGAAAAAACTGGTAGAAGCCGACCTCGGGAAACATCAGTTTCGGTTCTGGGGAAATTTTGGAACACGCGAGGAAATACTGGTCCTACGACTTAGAAGGTACGTCAAGGAAACACAAACTACGTTTATATCGTTTGTAGACGCAGAGAAAGCTTTTGACAATGTTGAATGGAATGCGCTCTTTCAAACCCTGAAGATAACAGAGGTAAAATACGAAAAGCGAAAGGTTGTTCAGAAACTGTACAGAAACCGGGCGGCAGTTACAGGAATCGAACGGCATAAAGACGAAACAGTGCTTCCGAAGGGAGTGAGACAGGGTTCTTGCCTATCTCCGATGTTATTCAGTCTGTACATTTAGCAAGCAATAAAGGAAACCAAAGAAAAATTTGGAGAAGGAATTAAAGGAGAAGAAATAGAACTTTCAACTTTGCCGATGACAATGTAATTGTCAGAGACAGCAATAAATTTGAAAGTGCAGTTGAAATGAATGGGCAGTGTGTTGAAAAGATGATATAAGAGGAACATTAACAAAAGTAAAAGAAGGGTAACGGAATTTAGTCGAATTAAATCAGGTTACACAGAGGGAATTAGATTAGAAACTGAGGCTTTAAAAGTAGTAGATGAGTTGTACTATTTGAGTGGCAAAATAACTGGTGATGACTGAAGTAAGGAGGATACAAGACATAGACTGGAAATGGCAAGAAAAGCGATTCTGGAGAACAGTAATTTGTTAATATCGAATACAAATTTAAGTGTTTGGAAGTCTTGTCTGAAGGTATTTGTCTGGGGTGTAGCCGTGTACGGATGTGGAGGATAAGACGTTCAGACAAGAAGAGATCAGAAGTTTTTGAAATGTAGTGCTACAGAAGAGTACTGACGATTAGATTGGTAGATCGCGTAACTAATGAAGAGACACTGAATAGAACTGGGGAGAAAAGAAATCTGTGACATAAAAAAGAATAAAAGAAGAAGAACAAAAGAAGGGGTCCGTTGATATGATACGTTAGGAGACATCAAGGAATCATCATTTAAAAAAAAATGTTCAAATGTGTGTGAAATCTTATGGGACTTAACTGCTAAGGTCATCAGTCCCTAAGCTTACACACTATTTAACCTAAATTATCCTAAGGACAAACACACACACCCATACCCGAGGGAGGACTCGAACCTCCGCCGGGACCAGCCCCACAGTTCATGACTGCAGCGCCTTAGACCGCTCGGCTCATAAATTTAGTACTGGAGGGATGTGTGGGCGTAAAAAGTGCAGAAGGAAACCAAGAGATGAATACAGTAAGCAGATGAAAATGGGTGTAGGTTGCGGTAGTTATTTGGACATGAAGAGGCTTGCACAGTCCTCGAACTGAAGACCGCAACAACAAACGATTTCGCCGCTGACTTGAATAACGTTGCCAGCAAACCAAGATGTTCATTCGCCGTTTCTTTTATGAGACTATTGCATAATGTCGTTTCGTACCTATTTTAACAGTTAAATTGCAGAGTATTCCTATTTTACATCCGCTTCAATCCGAAGTCCAAGCAAGAAAAGATTCCAAGTTTTGCAGATTCATTCTTTTTGTTGTCGTTTGTGCAATGTTTGAATAGCTACCGGTGCAAACGAATCGGCTGCCTACTCGATGTTAATGCTGAAATCTAGGACAATGAATTACGTTTAATGACATGGCGCTACACGGAAATATTGACTCCGAAGCGGAGAGAGGTGTCTGATAATTACAAATAAATGTAATCAGTGGTTGGCAGAGGTAAGGACGATTATGTCTCCGGCGCTTCCGTGACCGTTATTTACTGTTGAGTAATGGAAGTGTCGGGACCGCTACGCTAGTGCGGCGTTGCCTGCTACTCTCATCGCCGAGAGAATGATATTCTTGAAGGAAGTAGAACGTGAGCTACGCTATCAGCGGTGTGTGTACCGCACACCTCTCGCCAAAGGGGTGAACGTTTGCTGCGAGCACGACCACATGTAAACAGGGCTGCTACTCTGCTATCTCTGTGGATGACTCACGGCCTTAGCTAACCGAGTACAAGAGAAGTGATTATGTTTGCTGAGAGGCCAGAATACGTTTGTTGTTGTGGTCTTCAGTCCTGAGACTGGTTTGATGCAGCCCTCCATGCTACTCTATCCTGTGCAAGCCTTTTCATCTCCCAGTACCTACTGCAACCCACATCCTTCTGAATCTGCTTAGTGTAATCATCTCTTGGTCTCCCTCTACGATTTTTACCCTCCACGCTGCCCTCCAATACTAAATTGGTGATCCCTTGATGCCTCAGAACATGTCCTATCAACCGATCCCTTCTTCTGGTCAAGTTGTGCCACAAACTTCTCTTCACCCCAATCCTATTCAATACTTCCTCATTAGTTATGTGATCTACCCACCTAATCTTCAGCATTCTTCTGTAGCACCACATTTCGAAAGCTTCTATTCTCTTCTTGTCCAAACTATTTATCGTCCATGTTTCACTTCCATACATGGCTACACTCCATACGAATACTTTCAGAAATGACTTCCTGACACTTAAATCAATACTGGATGTTAACAAATTTCTCTTCTTCAGAAACGCTTTCCTTGCCATTGCCAGCCTACATTTTATATCCTCTCTACTTCGACCATCATCAGTTATTTTGCTCCCCAAATAGCAAAACTCCTTTACTACTTTAAGTGCCTCATTTCCTAATCTAATTCCCTCAGCATCACCCGACTTAATTAGACTACATTCCATTATCCTTGTTTTGCTTTTGCTGATGTTCATCTTATATCCTCCTTTCAAGACACTGTTCATTCCATTCAACTGCTCTTCCAAGTCCTTTGCTGTCTCTGACAGAATTACAATGTCATCGGCGAACCTCAAAGTTTTTATTTCTTCTCCATGAATTTTAATACCTACTCCGAATTTTTCTTTTGTTTCCTTTACTGCTTGCTCAATATACAGATTGAACAACATCGGGGAGAGGCTACAACCCTGTCTTACTCCCTTCCCAACCACTGCTTCCCTTTCATGTCCCTCGACTCTTATAACTGCCATCTGGTTTCTGTACAAATTGTAAATAGCCTTTCGCTCCCTGTATTTTACCCCTGCCACCTTTAGAATTTGAAAGAGAGTATTCCAGTCAACATTGTCAAAAGCTTTCTCTAAGTCTACAAAGGCTAGAAACGTAGGTTTGCCTTTCCTTAATCTTTCTTCTAAGATAAGTCGTAAGGTCAGTATTGCCTCACGTGTTCCAGTGTTTCTACGGAATCCAAACTGATCTTCCCCGAGGTTGGCTTCTACTAGTTTTTCCATTCGTCTGTAAAGAATTCGTGTTAGTATTTTGCAGCTGTGACTTATTAAGCTGATAGTTCGGTAATTTTCACATCTGTCAACACCTGCTTTCTTTGGGATTGGAATTATTATATTCTTCTTGAAGTCTGAGGGTATTTCGCCTGTTTCATACATCTTGCTCACCAGATGGTAGAGTTTTGTCAGGACTGGCTCTCCCACGGCCGTCAGTAGTTCCAATGGAATATTGTCTACTCCGGGGGCCTTGTTTCGACTCAGGTCTTTCAGTGCTCTGTCAAACTCTTCACGCAGTATCATATCTCCCATTTCATCTTCATCTACATCCTCTTCCATTTCCATAATATTGTCCTCAAGTACATCGCCCTTGTATAGACCCTCTATATACTCCTTCCACCTTTCTGCTTTCCCTTCTTTGCTTAGAACTGGGTTTCCATCTGAGCTCTTGATATTCATACAAGTCGTTCTCTTATCTCCAAAGGTCTCTTTAATTTTCCTGTAGGCGGTATCTATCTTACCCCTAGTGAGATAGGCCTCTACGTCCTTACATTTGTCCTCTAGCCATCCCTGCTTAGCCATTTTGCACTTCCTGTCGATCTCATTTTTGAGACGTTTGTATTCCTTTTTGCCTGTTTCACTTACTGCATTTTTATATTTTCTCCTTTCATCAATTAAATTCAATATTTCTTCTGTTACCCAAGGATTTCTACTAGCCCTCGTCTTTTTACCTACTTGATCCTCTGCTGCCTTCACTACTTCATCCCTCAAAGCTACCCATTCTTCTTCTACTGTATTTATTTCCCCCATTCCTGTCAATTGCTCCCTTATGCTCTCCCTGAATCTCTGTACCACCTCTGGTTCTTTTAGTTTATCCAGGTCCCATCTCCTTAAATTCCCACCTTTTTGCAGTTTCTTCAGTTTTAATCTACAGGTCATAACCAATAGATTGTGGTCAGAGTCCACATCTGCCCCTGGAAATGTCTTACAATTTAAAACCTGGTTCCTAAATCTCTGTCTTACCATTATATAATCTATCTGATACCTTTTAGTATCTCCAGGGTTCTTCCATGTATACAACCTTCTTTCATGATTCTTAAACCAAGTGTTAATTATGATTATGTTGTGCTCTGTGCAAAATTCTACCAGGCGGCTTCAGAATACGTCATCCATCAAACATTCCTGAAAGGGATGTAGCTGGTCAGACAGTGATTCATTCCTTTTGTATACACACGTGTGCGCCTGTGGCTACGTGTCAGATCATTGTTAACGGTTCAATTTCTAATGGGATCTTGGATTTTGCCTAGAAGTTAGTGACTGAACTTGGAAAACGTACATTCCTGACAACAACAACTTTATATGCTCTTTTTAGCGTTCCATAGCCCAGTCGGTAAAAATGGAACCCGTATAAGATCACTTTTCTGTCCGTCTTCCAATCTGTCTGTCTGTCGGACTGTTAAAAACGTTTTTCCTCAGGAACGGGTGCCGTATCGAATTGAAATTTATGTCACATACTAAGGTCTATTGTCCTTGGTGGTGTACAAAATTGAAGCTTCTGACTCAATGCAGTCAAAAGATACGGCCATTTATATGACTCATCAAAACATGTAGTGTACGTCCCGTTGACCTAGAATCACGAAATTTGGCAAGAAGCAAGGTTTCACAGCACAGATAAAAGAATTACACAACCAGTCTAGTTAACGTAGTCGGTTCGATTCCTTTAATACGCTCGAAGTAATTCAACCTGCGTTTTTTCATATCCGAATAAATGGTGGTGTAGTTTTAAGTTTCTTTATTCGTTCTTACGTTAGTCTGTATGTTCTTCCTTCAGTATAGCTTGAATCTATAATTTTGGCGGCCGGAGTGGCCGTGCGGTTCTAGGCGCTACAGTCTGGAGCCGAGCGACCGCTCCGGTCGCAGGTTCGAATCCTGCCTCGGGCATGGATGTGTGTGATGTCCTTAGGTTAGTTAGGTTTAATTAGTTCTAAGTTCTAGGCGACTCATGACCTCAAACGTTAAGTCGCATAGTGCTCAGAGCCATTTTTTTCTGTAATTTTCTTGATTACTTTCCGTTCTCGGTTTTGGATTTCTTCAACGTTCGTCTTTCTGCTTAAAATAAGTGTTTCAGCCCCATCAAGATACTCTGCTCTGATGACTACAAAGTAGTGTCTCAATTTGGTGTATTCTGAAACGCATCTTCTATTATAGATATCTTTTATAAGTCGGAAGGCTGTTTCCAGTTTGTGACAACGAATTTCCTGAATAGCTCCACTTAAATATTTCAACTGAGAACCTCTCTCGATTTTCCCGCATTTAGGTTTTAGGATTTTGGAGATACATGGCTCTAGGCATGTATTTTGTATTTTCAAATGACTTTTGCAGTTCTGCTACTTCTGCTGTTTCTTGAAGAATTTCAATTTCTTTTTCTGCTGTTTCAGTGATCTGACATGGAATCACCAGGTCGTCTACAAAAGCTAAGCACTGCATCCTAATATTGGCTCTTGCTAATATGATTGGTTCGTCAGTTTTAAGCTCTGAGTTAAGTTTTCACCAATAGTCGAAAAGTAATGGAAGGAGTCCATCACCTTGTCTCACTCCTCTTTTAATTTCAAAATCTTGCGAAGTGTATCACACGAATTTTACCATAGGTATTGTATCATTTAGTGTTTCGCTTATAACTGCAGTGGTCTTCTTTCAGAATCTGTAAGAGAGGTTTACGGTAACTGAGTGTACAAACTACTTTCTTATCTCAAATTTTTTGCTGCCTGAGAATTAGTTTCAGAACTAAGATTAGTTCTCG
The DNA here is from genome assembly GCF_021461395.2 of Schistocerca americana. Classification (NCBI taxonomy): domain Eukaryota; kingdom Metazoa; phylum Arthropoda; class Insecta; order Orthoptera; family Acrididae; genus Schistocerca; species Schistocerca americana. The sequence continues at coordinate 1,131,175,163 of NC_060119.1, forward strand.
GCAAGTCCATTTTGGTCTTGAACGTGCTTGATACTCTCCAATTTTGTGTTCATGTTGGAGCTGTGATCGCTTCAGGAAACATTGAGGAAGAATTTTATATGGGGCAGGAAGAATGGAAATTACGGGTTGACTCTTACATAGAAGATAACAGCAATAACAGCAACAAACCATATTTTACAATGCTATTTATTTATTTAAAAAGTGCCGTTACCGGTTTCGAACCGACAGGTTCATCTTCAGGCGGCTACCTCACGTTAAGGTACATTTTACATTACCTTTCGCTATTTGTTTTCCCAACTTACGAAATTTCTTTGGCGTGGTGGTACCCTACAACCAAAACAAGATGTGAGACAATGTCTTTTTAACAGTAATTGTGCCTCACAACGATTTTAAGTGATGTAAACAAATTATTAAAGAGAGATGTTTCGGTTACTTACGATGAAAAAACCACGCCAACGTACTTTAAATTGGAAAGCAGGTGAATGGAATTTTGAAGAAAGGCTGCATTGACTAACTCTGCCTGTTCATTGAGGAGATTTTGTGGTGATTTACTTTTAAGTACATGTATTTCACTCTCTTCAAACAAATTCATAAAGCTACCTTTCTCAGCGTGCTTGAAGGATTGAAATATATGTACATAAAAGCATTTCACCACAAAATCTCCTCAATGAACAGACCGAATCGGTACCAATGTATACCACAATATTTACGTAATGTCACTGCAGTAAAACTTTATGACAAACAAACTGCTTTATTTGTTTATCTTAATATTAATCAGTTCTCTTTTAATGTAAATAGTATGTAAAGTAACATTAGTAAAATGTAAATTCGTATTGTCACACACATGTGTATAAGAAAATATCTCTGACAGTGAAAGTCTTGCATTGTTATGGCTGTAATATTGCCATCTTTATATGCATACTTCTTAGTGTGTGAGTGGTGCTTTAGATTATGTGCACACGTGTACATGAAAAAGAGGAGATCACACAGTTTTCGCTGCTGCAATATCACAAGCCGTCTGCACTGGAAGTAAGCAACCGAAACATCTTCTCTTTAATAATTCGTTTATATCGCTTAAAAGCGTTGTGAGGCACATTTACAGTTAAAAAGACATTGTCTGACATCTGATTTTGGTTATAGCGAACCACCACTCCAAAGAAATTTAATCTTTTCGGAAAAACAAATAGCGACAGCTAATGTAAAATGTATCTTAACGTGAACTAGCCGTCTTAAGATGAACCTGTCGGTTCGAAACTGGTGAGGGCGCTCCTTAAATAAATAAATAGCATTGCAAAAAGTGACTGGTTGCCGTTATATTCTACGTAAGAGTCAACATATATTTGGTACACAGTCACGGGCTCAGAATGTCAATTTTCGACAAAATACCAGAACGGAAACTGTTATACAATTATTAACATCCGTTCTGTTTCCCATTTTATGCAGCGGATGCGGTTTTCCAGTCACCCGAAATTTTCTCAGTTTGCGAAATGTTTTGCGTGATAAATGTATTACTTGCGGGGAACCAAAGCGGCCGGCCAATAATATACAGGGTGGTCCATTGATAGTGACCGGGCCACGTATCTCACGAAATAAGCATCAAACGAAAAAACTACAAAGAACGAAACTCGTCTATCATGAAGGGGGAAGCAGATATTAACCACGTTTTTTAAAATAGGAACCCCCATTTTTATTACATATTCGTGTAGTACGTAAAGAAATATGAATGTTTTAGTTGGACCACTTTTTTCGCTTTGTGATAGATGGCGCTGTAATAGTCACAAACGTATAAGTGCGAGGTATCACGTAACATTCCTCCAGTGCGGACGGTATTTGCTTCGTGATACGTTACCCGTGTTAAAATGGACCGTTTACCAATTGCGGAAAAGGTCGATATCGTGTTGATGTATGGCCATTGTGATCAAAATGCCCACCGGCGTGTGCTATGTATGGTGCTCGGTATCCTGGACGACATCATCCAAGTGTCCGGACCGTTCGCCGGATAGTTACGGTATTTAAGGAAACGGGAAGTGTTCAGCCACATGTGAAACGTCAACCACGACCTGCAACAAATGATGATGCCCAAGTAGGAGTTTTAGCTGCTGTCGCGGCTAATCCGCACATCAGTAGCAGACAAATTGCGTGAGAATCGGGAATCTCAAAAACGTCGGTGTTGAGATTGCTGCATCAACATCGATTGCACCCGTACCATATTTCTATGCACCAGGAATTGCATGGCGACGACTTTGTACGTCGTGTACAGCTCTGCAACTGGGCACAAGAGAAATTACGGGACGATGACAGATTTTCTGCAGGCATTCTATTTAGCGACGAAGCGTCGTTCACCAACAGCGGTAACGTAGCCCGGCATAATATGCGCTATTGGGCAACGGAAAATCCACCATGGCTGCGGCAAGTGGAACATCAGCGAGCTTGGCGGGTTAATGTATGGTGCGGCATTATGGGAGGAAGGATAATTGGCCCTCATTTTATCGATGGCAATCTAAATGGTGCAATGTATGCTGATTTCCTACGTAATGTTCTACCGGTGTTACTACAAGATGTTTCACTGCATGACAGAATGGCGATGTACTTCCAGCATGATGGATGTCCGGCACATAGCCCACGTGTGGTTGAAGCGGTATTGAATAGCATATTTCATGACAGATGGATTGGTCGTCGAAGCACCATACCATGGCCCGCACGTTCACCGGATCTGACGTCCCCGGATTTCTTTCTGTGGGGAGAGTTGAAGGATATTTGCTATCGTGATCCACCGACAACGCCTGACAACATGCATCAGCGCATTGTCAATGCATGAGGTTGAGTGCCATCATTTTGAGCCTTTATTGCATTAATGTGGTATTTACGGGTAATCACGCTGTAACAGCATGCGTTCTCAGAAATGATAAGTTCACAAAGGTACATGTACCACATTGGAACAACGGAAATAAAATGTTCAAACGTACCTACGTTCTGTATTTTAATTTAAAAATCCTACCTGTCACCAACTGTTCGTCTAATATTGTGAGCCATCTATCACAATGCGAAAAAAGTAGGGCAACTAAAACATTCATATTTCTTTACGTACCACACGAAAATGTAATAAAAAATGGGGGTTCCTATTTTAACAAAATGCAGTTGACATCCGTTTGACGTATGGCAGCGCCATCTAGCGGGCCAACCATCGCGCCATCTGGTTTCTCCCTTCAAGCTAGACAAGTCTCGTTCTTTGTAGTTTTTTCGTTTGATGCTTATTTCGTGAGATATTTGGCCCGGTCACGATCGATGGACCACCTTGTGTATACGGAGAACGTTCGTGAATAGATGTACTTGAAATAAAACAAGAACGAAGCTGAGCGGTTTGGGGGTCGTGTTGCTGAGAGTGTTCGACAGCCCAGGGGCGCTGGGACCAGGAATAGGCTAGGCCTACACGGCCTACCTGGGCAGAGCGTGCAACTGTAGCCCGCTCCTGCGTGTGGCTAAGGCCGCCACCGCCGCATCAGAATGGGCTGCCCCCCCCCCCCCCCCCCCCACACACACGCGTGCGTGTCACGTTCCGGCTCGCCGTTCACGTGTCACCGGCCAGGCGCCAGGCGCCGCAGCGTCTGTGGCTGTGGCTCGCCATCGATTGTTTTCGTCTGACGGCGAGAACGAGATAGGCGTAATAATGGGAGATGGCGCTACAGGGTTACGTTGTACGCTGCTTTGAAGCAGTCGCCGCCGTGTTAGATGCCCAAAAAAATTAGCAGACTACTGTTTACGATTGCGTATTCATCTGTCGTCTGAACGCATCTTGTTTTAAATAGTAAATGTTACAGTGCTTTCGTGAATAACACAGAATCAGAAAGACATTTTCAGACTTTTTTCTGGCCTTAAAAGCATATTTGATCCAGTAATACGAAGCATTTGACCTCGTTAATGTAACTTTTTTTGTTACGTTTCGAATAATCGAAAAACCAAGAACGGGAAGTGTGCGATGTGGAAAAATGCTTTCGTAATCCAGCCATTTTCCTTTATAAGGACTCACGGAACTGATGCTCGGTCCGTGTCCTTAGTTTGCAATGTATGGTCGGTTTCCAAACTTCCTTTGTCATTGCGTCTACCCAGAGAGCTCTTCCAGCTGGACTGATAAGAAATCTAAAGCCAAATAGCCGCCCGGGATTAGCCGAGCGGACGCCGGCACGGTAGCTCAGCGTGTTCGGTCAGACGGTTAGCAGCCCTCTGTAACAAAAAAAAAAAAAAAAAAAAACTGAGTGAATGGCTCAATAATGAACTTCAACGGGCGTCAGGGGACGTCCGCCACGAACAATTGCGGCCAACTACAACGAACAATATGTGGACTGTGTGGCTGCTCCCGGCGGAGGTTCGAGTCCTCCCTCGGGCATGGGTGTGTGTGTTCGTCCTTGGGATAATTTAGGTTAAGTAGTGTGTAAGCTTAGGGACTGATGACCTTAGCAGTTAAGTCCCACAAGACTTTTGACCATTTTTAAAGCCAAATAACAAATAAAATCACCACAGTAAAAGCAAACAGCGCAACAAAAATTCCTAAGTACAAAAGAAAATATCGCTTGAACGAGCCCACTCACGAATGAAATAGGACCCTTTTATACTTAAGACAATAATCGGAACGAGTAATGCGTCCTTAAATGACGCAAGCTGGCATTTCTTTATCAACGTTTTCGGCAACTGACGTGGCGGAAGTCGGCTTAAAATTTGTGACATTATCACGATACCCCTTCATGCTTAGATCACTGGTTCAGAGTGAGGGACCGGCTGCCGAACACAGATAAAAGATAAACACTTTCGACAGGCACTGTATTATCAGACAAAGCGTACACAAGGCCTCTACAGTGTGACATCACTATCATTTTTCCTTCCTAGGCACAGGACTCTACATCTACATTAACATAGGTACTCCACAAACCACCGTACGACGCGTGGCGGAGGGTACCCTGTACCACTACTAGTCATTTCCATTCCTGTTTCACTCACAAACAGAATGAGGGAGCGATGACTGTCTACGTGCCTCCGTGTAAGTCCAAATTTTTCTTATCTTATCTTCGTGATCCTTACGCGCTTTGTATGTTGGCTGCAGAAGAATCGTTCAGCAGTCAGCTTCAAATGCCGGTTCTCTAAATTTTCTCAACAGTGCCTCACGAAAAGAACATCGCCTTCGTTCCATAGATTCCCTTTTGAATTCACGAACCATCTCCGTAATACTTGCGTGTTATTCGAACCTACCGGAAACAAATCTAGCAGCCCACCTCTGAATTGCTCCGATGTCGTCCTTTAACCCGAACTGGTGCGGATCCCAAACACTTGAACAGCACTCAACAGTGCATCTCACTAGACCTTATATGCGGCCTCCTTTGTAGATGAACCATACTTTCCCAAAATTCTCCCAATAAACCGAAGTCGACCATTCGCCTGCCTTGCCACAATTCTCACACGCTCGTTCCATCTCATATCGCTCTGCAACTTGACTGCGACTTGCCTGCATCAAGCAGGCCACTACTAATGCTGTATCTAAACATTACTGGTTTGTTCTTCATACTCAACTTATATTTTTCTACATTTAGAGCCATTTATCACACCAACTAGAAATTTTGTCTAAGTCATCTTGTGTCATCCTACAGTCACTCAATGACGACACCTTAACGTATAGCACAGCATCGTCAGAAAATAACCGCAGATTGTTGTCCACCCTGTCCGCCAAATCATTTATGTATACAGAGAACAACAGCGGTCCTGTCACACTTCCTGGGGCACTCCTGACGATACCTTTGTCTCTAACGAACACTGGCCGTCGAGGACAACATACTGGGTTCGACAACTTAACAAGTGTTTGAGCCACTCACATATCTGTGAACCTATTTCATATACTCGTACCTTCGTTCAGTGGGCCACCGTGTCAATGTTTGCAGAAATCTAACAACATGGAGTCAGTATATCGTGTAAGAAAAGGGAAAGCTGAGATATGCACGAGCGACGCTTTCCAAAGCTGATTCGTGGACATAAGCTTTCCCATCCCAAGGAAGTTTATTACAGTCGAACTGAAAATATGTTCAAGGAGTCTTCAGCAAACAGATGATAAGGATATTGGCCTGCAATTTTGCGGCTCCGTTCTTTTATCCTTCTCATATACACGAGTCAACGGTGCCTTTTTTCAGTCGCTTGGAACTTAGCGCTGGTCGAAAGATCCGCTATAAATTCAAGCTACGTAATGGGCCAATGCAGTAGAGTACTGTATGTAAAACCGAACTGGGATTCCATCCGGACGTGGTGACTTATTTGTTTTCAACTTTTTCTGTTGTTTGTCTACGCCAGTGGTGCTTATTACTACACTGTGTGATCGAAAGTCTCCGGACACCACGCAAAACATACGTTTTTCATATTGGGTGCATTGTGCTACCACCTACTGTCAGGTACTCCATATCAGCGACCTCAGTAGTCATTAGACATCGTGGGAGAGCAGAATGTGGCGCTACGCGCAACTCACGGACTTCGACCGTGGTCAGGTTATTGGGTGTCACTTGTGTCGTATGTCTGTAAGCGAGATTTCCACACTGCAAAACATCCCTAGGTCTACTGTTTCCGATGTGATAGTGAAGTGGAAACGTGAAGGGACACGTACAGCAGAAAAGCGTACAGGCCGACCTCGTCTGTTGATTGACAGAGACCGCCGACTGTTGAAGAGGGTCGTAATGTATAATAGGTAGACATCTATCCATGCCATCACAAAGGAATTCTAAAATGCATCAGGATCCACTGCAAGTACTATGAAAACCGGGAGGTGAGAAAACTTGGAATTTGTGGTCCAGCGGCTGCTCATAAGCCACACAACACGCCGGTAAATGCCTAACGACGCCTTGCTTGGTGTAAGGAGCGTAAACATTGCATGATTGAACAGAGGAAGAACGTTGTGTGGAATGACGATCCACGGTACATAATGTGGCGATCCGATGGCAGGGTGTGGGTATGGCGAATGCCCGGTGAACGTCATCTGCCAGCGTGTGTAGTGCCAACAGTAAAATTCGGAGGCGGTGGTGTTATGGTGTGGTCGTGTTTAGCATGGAGGGGCCTGGCACCTCTTCCTGTTTTGCGTGGGCCGGCCGCGGTGGTCTAGCGGTTCTAGGCGCGCAGTCCGGAACCGCGCGACTGCTACGGTCGCAGGTTCGAATCCTGCCTCGGGCATGCATGTGTGTGATGTCCTTAGGTTAGTTAGGTGTAAGTAGTTCTAAGTTCTAGGGGACTGATGACCTCAGATGTTAAGTCCCATAGTGCTCAGAGCCATTTTGTTTTGCGTGGCACTATCACAGCACAGTACTACGTTGATGTTTGAAGCGCCTTCTTGCTTCCCACTGTTGAAGAGTAATTCGGGGGTGGCATAGCATCTTTCAACACGATCGAACACTTGTCCATAATGCACGGCCTGTGGCGGAGTGGTTACACGACAATAACATCCCTGTGATGGACTGGCCTGCACAGAGTCCTGACCTGAATCCTATAGAACTCCTCTGGGACGTTTTGGAACGCCGACTTCGTGCCAGGTCTCACCGACCGACATCGATACCACTCCGTGGAGAATTGGCTGCCATTCCCCAAGAAACCTTCCAGCACCTGACTGAACGTATGCCTGCGAGAGTGGAAGCTGTCGTCATGGCTAAAAGGTGTGTGGGGGGGGGGGGGGGGGGGGCGGGCAACACCATATTGAATTCTAGCATTACCGATGGAGGGCGTTATACGCTTCCCGCATACATCTTTTCATGGACGCACGAATCTCTACTCATTTTTGCCTGTTGTCATCTGAGCGTTCTCTTTTGAACCGAGACTGCAACAGCGTTTGCTTCCTCAACATTTTCCGATTTTCGTTGTTAAACTGCGGTGGGTCCTTTCCGTCTTTAATCCATCCTTAATCTACTTACTCGGTTGATATTTTTCCATAGCTTGGACCAAGCGAGATGGCGCAGAAGTTAGCACGCTGGACTCGCATTCGCGAGGACGACGGTTCACACCTGCGGCCGACCATACAGATTTAGATTTTCCCTGACTTCCCAAAATCGCTCCAGGGAAACGCCGGGATGGTTCTTTTGAAAGGGCACGGCCGATTTCCTTGCACACTCTTGACACAATTTGAGCGTCTGCTCCATCTGCAATGACCTCGTTGTCGACGGGTCCTTAAACCCAATATTCCTTCCTTTTTATTTTCTACAGACCATTTACAATCCGTTTAAACTCTGTCTACAATTCCTCTACGTCCAACCTACTGCAACTAAATGAGTTCAGTTCAATGTCTGAGTGGGATGCTAACAACTGCTTATTTGTCATTTCTAGCAGAAATACTCTCCTAGTCTTTTTGATCGATTTGTTAACTTTAGTATCCAACGTCGCTACGATGACACCTTGTCTCCATACTGACACTGTTGATATGGTCAGGCGTGGTTGTAGCTACAAGTTCTAAAATATTTTCATTGCTTGTGGGCCGTTGAACTAGCTGCTCATGACAGTTGAGACGATGGTACCAGCGTATATTCCAGTTGTGTTACAACTGGATCGCTGTCACACGGTACGCCTCTGTAAGCCAGTGACGCCTGCACAGCACTTTTGCTTGACAGTACTCCTGTCACTCTAACACTGTATACTGTTTCTGAGAGTACTTATACGTGCGCAAACAGCCAGACTGACTTGGACAGTCTTGGAATTTGCAAGCCTTTTTTTTCTCTTGATTAATTATTAATTAAATATATATTTTTGGTGCCTTAAGTAAATAATATTTCTCTATGTACTTCATACTCCATTTACATGTTATTTCACAAATATAAATGTTTATCTGTTGTTACTTTATGGTTATTTAGACATACCTTCAAGAATCCTTTCACAGATTGTATCATAGCTTCACACACTTCACTGACAATCGATTCTCCGCTTGACAGATAACTCAGTTCCACTGCCAGTCTCACAGAAGGGGCTACGATTTTTCTACATCTGTTTTTTTTTTCTTTATTTTTCTGCCTTAAGGCTGAAGCAGTTCTTCAGTCACTTGGATTCGGACGGGTAAAATTTCGGAAATCCATGCTGTCTTCTACTTTTAAAGTCGAGAGTAAATCACAGCCGAAACGGGGCCTCCTCCGCAAACAGTTATCGTTTCCACCAAGATCTCCTCTTTGACCTCTTTCACTATCCATTATTATCACTGGACAACCCAGCCACATTCAGCAAGTATGGAGTAGTAAGGCATTCAAGTCTGTACATGCCACAAAGTCTCTAGACTGTCTTTATACAGTGTCTAGTTACATGTCTGTAGACAGCCCGTCTACAGTGTCTATAGACAGTCGGTGAATTTTGTATGCAAGTGTGTACTTACCATAACCGGAGTGATGCAAGCCCAGACGAGAAAATTAGCAAAAATTCGAAAAGAATAATTTCAACTGCCTCGACTTTGAACTCACCATCTCCGCTGCATGTTTACTACTTTCATGACTAGCTGTTAATGTCTGTTGCCAAAATATATTGCCAGTTGGCTTCCCATACAAAATCTTGGCCGATTGCGCAATTTCATTTTGCCAAAAGAAGTGCGTCAAAGATGTGATTTGGCTGTCGAAAACTGGACCACGAGAACAATACAGAGCTGTCGGCCTTCGTGTCGCTACCGTTATAGGATGGAAAGCCAACGGCCAAACAAGTGAAACCTTACAAATACCAGTTTGAGGTTTCAGCTTAAATTCATCGTTGGAGCAGTTAAAGACAGCTCATTCCGACAAAGCTGTAAGTGGTAGTAGTGGTTAGGGATACAACGATCTCAGGCGAGAAGTCCATATGGAAAAAGGGAAAGATGCGACCCTTTTTACATACAGATTTCACGTCTCAGATAGTTATGTCCCTAACTACCGTGTTTTTGTGAAACAGTTATTAAGGACGCCATCACATATAACTTCCTCCACAAAGATATGTAGAATATATGATGATAAATGCTTACAAGTTTTTATCGTGATACAAGCAACAAAGCTGGCTTTATAATGGCCAAGGGGGCAAAATCAAATGATAGCTAAACCGTCAAGTAATGTATTTCAAAAATAAAATAGCCTAGAAACGAAATTGACATCCTTCAACGATAGTCACTGCATCTACATCACACTCTTCAAATCTTGCGAAATGCATGGCAGAAGATATTTAGCATTGTATCAGTTATCAGAGCTACAGAAGCAGGACAAAAATATTGGCACCTCGCGCGGAATGAATGCTTGAACATAAATGCAGATGCCAGCAGTTTGCGCTATCGTACACACATCAAAAAAGTTTTGCATCACCTCGGTTCCGAGAGTTCCGGAACCTGTACAGAAAATTGGAATACAGATCAACATAAACATCATTTCCGCCCTTTTTATTGGTCATGGAAACCACACATTGCATGCTGCACCAGCATACAGCGAGACCTTCAGTGGTGGTTGTCCAGATTGCTGTACACACACTGGTACCTCTAAACCCAGTAGCACGTCCTCTTTCATTGATGCATGCCTGTACAAGGCACTATTGGTCCAGATCGTATTACTCTTCAACGGCGATTCGGCGTATACCCCTCAGAGTGGCTGGTGGGTCACATCGTCCATAAACAGTCCTTTTCAATCTATCCCAGGCATGTTCGACAGGGTTCATCTCTGGAGAATATGCTGGCTACTCTAGTCGGGCGATATCGTTATCCTGAAGGAAGTCATTCACAAGATGTGCACGATGGGGGCTCGAACTGTCGTCCATGAATGCTTCGCCAATTTAGTGCCGATATGGTTGCACTATCGGTCGGACGATGGCATTCACATATCGTACAGCCGTTACGGCGCCTTCCATGACCACTAGCGGCGTACGTCGGCCCCACACTATGCCACCCCAAAACAGCAGGGAATCTCCATCTTGCTGCACGCGCTGGACAGTGTGTCTAAGGCGTTCAGCCTGACCAGGGTGCCTCCAAACACGTCTCCGACGATTGTCTGGTGAAGGCATATGCGACACTCATCGGTGAAGAGAACTTGATACCAATCCTGAGCGGTCCATTCGGCATGTTGTTGGGCCCATCTGTACCGCGCTGCATGGTGTCGTGGTTGCAAAGATGGACCTCGTCATGGACGTCGGGAGTAAAGTTGCGCATCATGCAGCCTATTGCGCACAGTTTGAGTCTAACACGACGTCCTCTGATTGCACGAAATGCATTATTCAACATGGTGGCTTTGCTGTCAGGGTTTCTCCGAGCTATAATCCACAGGTAGCAGTCATCCACTGTAGTAGTAGCCCTTGGGCGGCCTGAGCGAGGCATGTCATCGATAGTATCTCCTCCATGTCCGAACAATATCGCTTTGGTTCACTCCGAGACGCCTGGACACTTCCCTTGTTGAGAGCACTTCCTGGCACAAACTGACAATGCGGGCGCGATCGAACCGCGCTACTGACCGTATAGGCATGGTTGAACTACAGACAACATGTGCCATGTACCTCCTTCCTGGTGGAATGACTGGAACTGATCGGCTGTCGGACCCCTTCCGTCTAATAGACGCTGCTCATGCATGGTTGTTTACATCTCTCAGAGGATTTATTGACTTCTCTGAATTGTCAAAGGGACTGTGGCTGTGATACAATATCCACAGTCAACGTCTATCTTCAGGAGTTCTGGGAACCCGGGTGACGCAAAACTTTTTTTGGTGTGTATATTTGTACATGACCGACACCTGCACAATGTCATTAATACGATAGACATATCAGACCTGTTCAGAATAGTGTTCTGTGTAGTTGTGAGTGCGTTATGTCGGAGCTAATGGGGGCAAATTGTTGATGCCCGTATGGTGGATCGTTCCGTAACCAAGGCAGCCGAAATGTTTGGGTTTTCAAGAGGCACCGCGTCGAAGATTTATACAGCATACAGGGAAAGCGGAAAAATATCATCTGATACGTCACAACGCGGTCGAAAGTGTGTGTTGAATGAGCGTGATCGACTGTCATTTAAAAGCGTTCTGACGACAGCTTCCAAAGTCACTGCAGAACAGAATGTCGCATCCGTGAACGGTGTCAGCACCAAAACAACACCAAGTGTGCTCCTTAAGCAGTGAATTGCACGTCGAGCTGGAATTCCAAAACCACTCATTGTGATGCAAGCGGCCGTAACAGGAACACGTGGAGCCGCTGCCATAAAACCTGGACTGTGCAGCAATGGCAGAATGTCGTTTGGTCGGGTGAGTCTTTTTTTCACACCGTTTCCAAGTTCTTGCCGAGTTTACGTCCCAAGAGTGATGGCAGGAAGGACAAACAACATACCGGGTGATCAAAAAGTCAGTATACATTTGAAAACTTAATAAACCACGGAATAATGTAAATAGAGAGGTAAAAATTGACGCACATGCTTGGAATGACATGGGGTTTTATTAGAACAAAAAAAAAAAAAAACAAAGTTCACTAAATGGCGCTGGACAGCAAAACGTTAGTGACTGCGCATGACAATCGTGTATAAAAGGAGCTGTAATGAGAGAGAGAATCAGATGCGCCAGCAGTCGCAGCACGTAGACGTTACCTGAAAAGGCGCTTTTAGTGAAGCTGTATTATCAGAATGGGGAATGTGCTAGTTCAGCGTTACGATCCTATCGCCATAGGAAGGGGATTCGAATGTGTAAAGGTCCGTTGACAAATGCAGCTGTGGCGAGAATGATTTCGAAGTTCGAAGCCACGGGTTGTTTAGACGATAGAACCCCGTAGTGGCCGACCGAGCACAAGGCGTAATGCTGCTGAAACAGTTCAGGAAGAAATGGAGACTGTAGCGGGTTCGTCTATGCACGGGGAAGTCAGCTCTCGTGCAGTCGCACGTCGCACCGGCATTCCATGCACTACTGTTTGGTTGGCACTGAGGCGTACCCCCCGATGCTATCCGTACAAAATCCATCGGCATCATGAACTGTTACCTGGCGATTTAGTGAAGCGGAGGGGATTTGCGGTGTGGGCGTTTCAAAAGATGGCGGAAGATAAAGACTGGTTGAGTAACGTGTTGTGGACCGACGAAGCTCATTTCACGCTCCGAGGGTCTGTCAACGCCCACAACTGCAAAATTTGGGCTACCAAAAATCCTATAACTGTCGTGGAAACTCCACTGCACGACGAGAAAGTCACGGTATGGGTTGGATTTACCACATCTACCGTTATCGGGCCTTTTTTCTTCGAGGAAATGAGTGATTTTGGTTTTGTAACTGCTACCGTGACGGGTGAGAGGTACGCCGATATGTTACAGAATCGCATCATCCCCAGCCTGGCTGATATACACCTGCTGGAAGTGAGAGGTACGCCGATATGTTACAGAATCGCATCATCCCCAGCCTGGCTGATATACACCTGCTGGATGGCGCTCCACCCCACATTGCTAGACGCGTGAAAGATCTCTTGCGCGCGTCGTTTGGTGATGATCGTGTGCTCAGCCGCCACTTTCGTCATTCTTGACCTCCCAGGTCCCCAGACCTCAGTCCGTGTGATTATTGGCTTTGGGGCTACCTGAAGTCGCAAGTGTATCGTGATCGACCGACATCTCTAGGGATGCTGAAAGACAACATTCGACGCCAATGCCTCACCATAACTCCGGACATGCTTTACAGTGCTGTTCTCAACATTATTCCTCGACTACAGCTATTGTTGAAGAATGATGGTGGACATATTGAGCATTTCCTGTAAAGAACATCATCTTTGCTTTATCTTACTTTGTTATGCTAATTATTGCTATTCTGATCAGATGAAGCGCTATCTGTCGAACATTTTTTGAACTTTGGTATTTTTTTGGTTCTAATAAAACCCCATGTCAATTTGTACCTATCTGTCTACATTATTCCGTGATTTATTCAGTTTTCAAATTTATACTGACTTTTTGATCACCCGGTAGTTCTTAGAGATCCGTCCAAGTCAATAGAGCAGCATCAGAAAATATTTTTCAAAGGTTTGTGGAAGAAAATAACGAATGTTTTTCATATTGAAAGGGAGAACTTCAAAGTGGACGCAAGTCGCTTTAAATTTTGTAAACGCACCACACTCACATTAAAAAAAGTATGGTTTCCTCCAGTACTCCAAGAAACATGAAAGAGAGTGTGTGCCAGTGATAAAAAATGAGGTCACATAATGCATTTTTTTTTCTTCGAGTGTTGGTTGTTGACAGGGAAGACTGTTTGTTGACCTTCTTCTTCGGTGAACGGCAGAATTCGCCGAAAGATGGAAACTTCATACAGCTGTGCACACGCGGACAACAAAAACAGGGCACACAGTCATTATCGAGAGTGGCTTTTTCGTGATGGGCGGATTATTTGTACGACGACAATTCCAAGATTAAGTTTCGTTTACCGCTAAAATTTGGAGCCACGCCAGAAATAAAAACGCAGTATTACGCATTACTTTCGATCTGACAACAAAAATCAGTTCTAGTGCAACGGTGAACGGTTATAGACGTCATAAGATTCTGTTTTGTTTTCATTATTAATATTATTATTGCGCAAAGTTCTCTTTCTCATGTTCCAATTACGATTCGTGAACATCAGGCACTTAGTATTGAGCAATACACTTAAGTTCTAACTCTGTGAATGGCTTTAGAATCGAGGTATACACTAAAAATTATTCGTCCTGAGTACATTGCAAGGGCATCCACCAGTGTATTACAAAGAAAATATCGTTGCTTCTAGAAGAAACTGTCAACGTGAAACGTCCCCTTAGAAAAAATTATGAATGACTGTGCTGATAAACCTCTTACATTATTTAATTTTGAAACAGCTGAGCAGAGCTGAACGTACTCAGACATTTCGCTCTTGGCTTATTCTGATCAACACCAAACTGACACACAATATTTTTAGCACAACGCAATCTGACTTTCAATAATCCCTACAAAAGAATGGCCCTGACTGACAATAACCTATACCTTTCATGAACCATTTACCTAACAAAAATCTTCGTTACTCGTACTACTGCAATACAGCGAGCGCCAATACTGCCAGCTAAATAAAAGATTCTAACTACTGAAGGCACTAACTACTGATAGGCATAGTTAGCAAATGAAAGATTTTGATAGAGAACAAACAATGTATTCACCTTAATAGTGTTCAAAAGTCATTATATATCGGATGCTCTCAAAACTCCGCCATCTCACTCCCCACATCCACCACTGCTGGCGGCTCACCTCCAACTGCGCAACGCTATGCGCTGTTCACATCCAACTGCCCAACACTACAATAGAGAATATTTCAACAATGCCAACCAGCCACAGATTGCACACAGCACAGCCAGTGATTTTCATACAGAGCACTAGTTGACGTTACCAACATAAAAACCTAAACAGCTTACTTACAAACGCGATACTAACACTGACAAAAATACAGAGACAAGACAGAACCGAATACTACTGAATACTGGCTTGAGTTCGAAACGTGAAGTGGGTGCTACTGTTATCAGACAGCAAGTACCGTGACTGAGTGGAACAACTGTGTCAGTTACATGTCCCACAGACCATTTCAAGGATTCTTTTTTGGAAATGATGTGGAACGACGCTATTTTCAGGATATGTATACGTGATTAGTGTTAGCATTAATGAACACATTATTTTTTAGTTCTCCTCGTGCAACTACGAATTGAAAACTAGGGGTTTCTTAGGCTACCAGTTTTTAAACAGAAATTCGTCCATGGAATGGAAGGAATTGTCCCAGACAACTCATTTTAGGTCTGATGTAATATTAGCTTTGCTACCTGTAGGACATTTTATATTATTGGTCAAACGGTCAAAAGTTTTTGTTGCTGCATATTGAACCTTTTCTGCATCACTGACAGCTTTAACAATGGGCTATAAAGGTTATTTTCTCGCCTGTTTTTATCATTATGGATATCACTGTTCCTCTTAAACTGTGATGGATTTCTTACGACGAATTTCCTCAGAAAATATATGTATTGTGATGGTGCAGTTAAAATACCTAGCTCCTTGAAGAGGTACCTACGTTCTTACTACTCGCTTTTGTGCAATCGATACTTTCCTTTTAAGTGATGAGTTACCGCAGAAAATTATTCTATAACGTATTACTGAGTAGAAATATGCAATAAAACGTCTGGAGGCAGATTCGTCTGTTTCCAAGATTAGCAGTTATACGAAGAGCAAAAGTAGCTGAATTCAAATGTTTGTGAGTAGCTCACTAATGCGCTTCTTGCATTACAAATTAAAAGGTGCAGACATACATTGGAGCATTCTGCCGTGTATAGTGATCCCTGTTCCTGTGCTACATCGATTGTTGCTACTGCTCTGTTTGTTGTACTGAACTGAATCTAGTGTGTTTTCTAAAAATTTAGGGGAATAGTAGAACAAGTTGATATATGGATTATTTATAATATAAAATGAGATGAGTGTTACGTGAAATCTGCATTTTGCAAATGCTCAGTGCAGCAACGTGGATAATGTAAATAAGTGTTGCAAAATGCATTCTGTTTGATTATGCGTAGCCTAAGAATGACGTTAGTCGTCACATTGTATGAAGACTGATCCCGACGTCCCCGGACAAAATTTCGGAAATTGTTGACCGACATTTTCTGAGTATTTTGGTGCAAGGGAAATGTGATCACTGGTGGCTTGTCACCATTTCGTTTCATTTCTTACCCTCATTTACTCGTACTTTTGTAGCTGCAAATTTGAAAATGTCGACGGTATGCGCTGTGTGTCTTGTTTGGAAACAAACAAATTTTCTGGGCGTACGTATTGACGAAAATTTGACTTAGAAGAAGCATATTACTAAGCTTCTCAAACAAATTCAGCTACAAGTGCTCTTCACATAATTGCTAATCTTGAAAACAGATGAATAAACCTCCTGATGTGTTTTGATTATTTTCATTCTATAACGTCTAACGGAAAAATTTTCTGGGGTAACTCGTCACTTAGAAAGAAAGTACTGATAGCAAAAAGCGAGCAGTGAGAATAATACGTGGCGTTTACCCACGGACGTCATGTAGGTACCTCTTCAAGAAGTTAGGCATTTTAACTGTTTCGTCACAGTACCTATATTCACTAATGAAGTCCTTCACAAACAATCGATCATAATTTGAGAAGAATGGCGATGTACATACTTGCAACACTAGAGGGAGAAATGAACTTTACAGCCCATTGTTAAAGCTTCAGTGTGCAGAAAGAATTCAACATGCAGCAACAAAAAATTTAGAACATTTGCCCAATAACATAAAATCTCTTTATGTCCATTGTTTTAGAGATTGTTGTGGGACTCGGCTGTTCGATACAGGATGTCAAATTAAATACCTTTCATCTGAGTCGGCAGATGATGGTTGAAGTGATCGCTATCGCAAATAGAAATCTACTAATACCAGTATTACCAGCCCATGTTTTGATCACAGACGAGGTAGAATCTTCCTACAAGTCAGTCAGGGGCCTGAAGATGGCGTAGTAAAATGCTGAAACTGGTTGCCAAATAAAATAAGATTGGAAAGTAGACTGCTGAAAGGTATTTAATTTGACATCCAATATCATAAACTGTCCTACAGGTAGAAAGCAAGTTTTACATCCAGCGTTGAGATCAGTTCTCCTGGACAACTCCTTCCATTACATGGACGAATATTTATGTAAGAATCGTAAGCCTGCAAAAAAATTGCTTTTAAACGTAATTGCGTAAGTAGTACTAAAAAAATAATACGTTCGTACTAGTCACGTATACATCTCCTGTGAACTGACTTGTTCGACTTGTCCGCAGCTCGTGGTCGTGCGGTAGCGCTCTCGCTTCCCACGCCCGGGTTCCCGGGTTCGATTCCCGGCGGGGTCAGGGATTTTCTCTGCCTCGTGATGACTGGGTATTGTGTGATGTCCTTAGGTTAGTTAGGTTTAAGTAGTTCTAAGTTCTAGGGGACTGATTACCATATATGTTAAGTCCCATAGTGCTCAGAGCCATTTGAAACCATTTGTTCGACTTCACTTCGATAAAGGACTCATTCTAATGATCTGCAGAACATATAATTAACTAAGAAATCCGTGAATGGAATGAAAGGTGTTGACCACCATTAAATCCCGTAGAGTTTTCTGAAACTGAACTTATTAATAGATGGAGTTTTTATGGTTTCTGGCAAGCTACTGAAAATGTGTGTCGTTGGATAACGGATACCTTTCCGAGAAGGTACGTTTACGCACAGCACTGCATGAAAGTGAATAATGAGCTGTGGAAAAACCGCAGAAGAAGGGCATTAAGCGCCTGGGAGGTGGTGATACGGAAGACTGCTGAAAATTATGAAGTGGAAAACATTGACCAGAAGAAGCGGCGGGATGATAAAACGAGGGTTGTTGAGACATCATGGAATAACTTCCAAGGCATAACTTCCATCCTATGACTATAATATCAACGAGTCACTGTTGGAATCGGCCATCTCACACAAAAACCTGGGTGTAACACTTTGTCGAAATATGAAATGAAATGAAATGATCACAGAGGCCCAGTCGTGGGTTAAGCAGGTGGTACACTTCGATTTATTGGCAGAATTCTCGGGAAGTGCAATCAACCTAAAAGTGATATTGCTTTCAAATCATTCGTGTGACCGGTTCTTGAACAACGCTCAAGTGTGTGGGCCGTCTCTAATGACCTCACTGTCGACGGGGCGTTAAACTCTAATCTCCTCCTCCTCCTCCTCCTCTTCCTCCTCCTCCTCAAGTGTGTGGGACCAGTACCAAATAGGACTAACAGGGGATACTGAACGTATACAGAGAAGGGCAGCACGAATGGTCACAGGTCTGTTTGATCCGTGCAAGGGTGTCACAGAGATACTGCAGGAACTGAATGGGAAGGCTCTAGAAGATAGACGTAAACTTCTGACACTCCACTCCTTTTCTCTTTCGTCAGACAGCAAAAATACCCTGTGAGTGCGTTAGCGTCTATAGAATAAATGACTGGGGTAAGGAGTGGACCCTTACTCTATGACACAGCACAATGGTGTTTAGCTGTACACAAATTGTTTTTAATTCAAGATTATTGCCAAAGAAGTACACGAATTTACATAGGTTGTAACATGACAGTGTTAGGACAGTTGTCAAGATAATGCATTTTGTCCTGTTTAATCGAAATAACTCTGAACACAACAATATCAAATTTTAACCAGGAGGTTCTCTACAAAATTATTCTTACTACTACATCGTGAAGTTGGCCAATATTACGATAAATCATCCAATTCCATTTTTAAGTTCGGTACTATTTAGGATGGCAATCAAGTCTACAGAGGATGGTTAGTTTTTTTGACAAGCTGTGCAAAAGATTACTCAAGGTTGCTTGAGTTCACAGTGGAATTGGTGAACCAGTGGAGCTGGTGAACCAACAAGCTTACACCTCCGCTATCGGTATTTACCTTAGCTGCAATGGGCTGTCGGATGCATGGCTGCTCTCGTCCTCTGGAAGTCCTATAAAGGCTAATCAAAATCTTTGCTGATTTTATCAGCAGAAACTGGTCTATGTTTTTCGTTAGGCGAGAAAACATGTACTCATCCCCAGTCTTGAAATATAGCGATTTACATGTGCATGGATGGAGCAACGTGCATATTACGATGCCCTCTCGGTTCTCACAAGAACAATTAACTCCGTGGCTGTTTCGTTTCTTCGCTGTTGGAGTTCAACGATGCTACAGCTAATATCTAGCTGAATGTCAGCCGAAGTGAACACAGTATTCACACAAAATTCCTCCTTTACATCGCACAGAGCGTGAGGCACCCCGTCCCGCACTTGACACACATTCAGAGGAGAGTCCTCCAAATTTCCCGTCTTGTGTCTCTCGTAGCAAAACTGTCCCCCACCTGGGTCCTTTCGTGCTTCATGTCACGACTTTTTCTGACCAATAGGAGCATTCCTTTCATTCTGTGTAAACTATTCTGCCAATCGCAAAGGGCCTACCATCAAACTGCGTCGAAATTTCGGTACTTTACTCCTCCCTAGTGCATTTCAGGCAATCAGACATTTTGTGCCCACTCCAGACGCCTAAAAGTTACATTCGTACATCGTCTACATCTACATCTACATCCATACTCCGCAAGCCACCTGACGGTGTGTGGCGGGGGGTACCCTGAGTACCTCTATCGGTTCTCTCTTCTATTCCAGTCTCGTATTGTACGTGGAAAGAAGGATTGTCGATATGCTTCTGTGTGGGCTCTAATCTCTCTGATTTTATCCTCTTGGTCTCTTCGCGAGATATACGTGGGAGGGAGAAATATACTGCTTGACTCTTCGGTGAAGGTGTGTTCTCGAAACTTTAACAAAAGCCCGTACCGAGCTACTGAGCGTCTCTCCTGCAGAGTCTTCCACTGGAGTTTATCTATCATCTCCGTAACGCTTTCGCGATTACTAAATGATCCTGTAACGAAGCGCGCTGCTCTCCGTTGGATCTTCTCCATCTCTTCCATCAACCCTATCTGGTACGGATCCCACACTGCGGAGCAGTATTCAAACAGTGGGCGAACAAGCGTACTGTAACCTACTTCCTTTGTTTACGGATTGCATTTCCTTAGGATTCTTCCAATGAATCTCAGTCTGGCATCTGCTTTACCGACGATCAACTTTATATGATCATTCCATTTTAAATTACTCCTAATGCGTACTCCCAGATAATTTATGGAATTAACTGCTTCCAGTTGCTGACCTGCTATTTTGTAGCTAAATGATAAGGAATCTATCTTTCTATGTATTCGCAGCACATTACACTTGTCTACATTGAGATTCAATTGCCATTCCCTGCACCATGCGTCAATTCGCTGCAGGTCCTCCTGCATTTCAGTACAAATTTCCATTGTTACAACCTCTCAATACACCACAGAATCATCTGCAAAAAGCCTCAGTGAACTTCCGATGTCATCCACAAGGTCATTTATGTATATTGTGAATAGCAACGGTCCTATGACACTCCCCTGCGGCACACCTGAAATCACTCTTACTTCGGAAGACTTCTCTCCATTGAGAATGACATGCTGCGTTCTGTTATCTAGGAACTCCGCAATCCAATCACACAATTGGTCTGATAGTCCATATGCTGTTACTTTGTTCATTAAACGACTGTGGGGAACTGTATCGACCGCCTTGCGGAAGTCAAGAAACACGGCATCTACCTGTGAACCCGTGTCTATGGCCCTCTGAGTCTCGTGGACGAATAGCGCGAGCAGGGTTTCACACGACCGTCTTTTTCGAAACCCATGCTGATTCCTACAGAGTAGATTTCTAGTCTCCAGAAAGGTCATTATACTCGAACATAATACGTTTTCCAAAATTCTACAACTGATCGACGTTAGAGATATAGGTCTATAGTTCTGCACATCTATTCGACGTCCCTTCTTGAAAACGGGGATGACCTGTGCCCTTTTCCAATCCTTTGGAACGCTACGCTCTTCTAGAGACCTACGGTACACCGCTGCAAGAGGGGGGGCAAGTTCCTTCGCGTACTCTGTGTAAAATCGAACTGGTATCCCATCAGGTCCAGCGGCCTTTCCTATTTTGAGATATTTTAATTGTTTCTCTATCCCTCTGTCGTCTATTTCGATATCTACCATTTTGTCATCTGTGCGACAATCTAGAGACAAAACTTTAGCGTTGAGCCGTCAGGCACTCTGTAATCTGCTTTTTGTCACTTTTGCTAAACAGAAAAATCTTCCTACCTTTTTTTAATATCTCTATTTACGGCTGAAATCATCGATGCCGTAACCGCTTTATGATCGCTGATTCCCTGTTCTGCGTTAACTGTTTCAAATAGTTCGGGTCTGTTTGTCACCAGAAGGTCTAATATGTTAACGCCACGAGTCGGTTCTCTGTTTAACTGCTCAAGGTAGTTTTCAGATAAAGCACTTCAAAAAATTTCACTGGATTCTTTGTCCCTGCCACCCGTTATGAACGTTTGAGTCTCCCAGTCTATATCCGGCAAATTTAAATCTCCACCCAGAACTATAACATGGTGGGGAAATCTACTTGAAATATTTTCCAAATTATCCTTCAGGTGCTCAGCCACAGCAGCTGCATCATGAACATACCTCGCGCAGTTCACATGACCAACTGCATCGCTGGTCTATTTTTCTCCAACTGGAAATTCCCCAAGGCAGTTTTCTAAAGATTCTCTCCATACCACACCGCTGGCTCGCTACCTGTCCTCTTCAATGAGTCACGCAGCGCGCTCGTAGTCCCTTGCCATGGTCGCTTTAAGAGCGTCCCATTGTACTCGTGCCGTGACGTTGCAACTCGCATCTGCTGCCAAACTAAGACGTTTCCTCCAGAAGCTTGTTTCTTTTCTTTTTCATTGACATGCAGTATTTAGGTTCGGGGTTTAATACCGTCGAATGAGTGTTATCCCTTTGCAGTGCATACTGTACATTTTAATAGGCAGATCTGTTCCTTTTCGCCAAAGTATTTCAGGTGATATATTGACCTTCCTGTTACGATCTGACATTCATTTAATCTGCCACCTTACAAACTATCCCAAGTAAGTCTGTTGAAACTTCCCCTTTTTATCATTTATACATGACTGTGCTTAACGTGACACACAATATTTTGTTAGCGCAACGCAATCTGACTTTCAAAATTCCCTACAAAAGAATGGCTCTGACTAACATTAAACTATACCTTTCACAAATCACTTACCTCACAAAAATCTTCGCTGCTCAAGCTACTGCAATACAGCGAGCGCCACTACTGCCAGCTAAATAAAAGATTCAAACTACTGAAGGCACTAACTACTGATAGGGATAGTTAGCAAATGAAAGATATTAATAGAGAACAAACAATGTATTTACCTTGATATCATCATATATAAATATAGCAGTTCATGACAAATTTCAAAACTCCGCCATCTCTCTCCCCACATCCACCACTGCTGGCGGCTCACCTCCAACTGCGCAACGCTACGCGCTGTTCACATCCAGCTGCCGCTGCCCAACACTACAATGGCAGACAACAATGCAAACTAGCCACAGACTGCACACAGCACAGCCAGTGATTTTCATATTGAGTGCTACGTAACGTTGCCAATAAGAAAACATAAACAGCCTACTTACATAGAGAAAACATAAACAGCCTACTTACATAGCCCCCATGCTCCCCACAAAAAATTTTACAAATTGGATTGGACAGTGGCCAATACAGATTTGAAAAAATTTTTCATAATTACAATAACAAAGAAATCAAATGCACACACTTATTGATACAATGTTGGTCAAAAGCTAAAATTTTCTCACAGTCCATAAAGACATTCCTGATCATTCATCATAATAGTAATTACAGTTTTTTTTCACAAAGTCTCATTAGTAAAAGAGAATGCACACAGAAGTAGTGGATTTCCATGCAGTCATGAAGAAGTAGTGGTGTCCTTCCAACAGAAAGACAGTCCTGACTCTTGACATGCTGACAGGTAATGGGCCACAACAGAGCAAACCCACAGCAGAGTCATTCGAAGTTGATGAATATAGGTAGGTAGGTCATCACAGAGCAGACCCACTATAGTCCTGGTAGAGAGTATTGGTGGGCCACCAGAGGTGCAGACCCACTGTAGTCCTTGTAGAAATAATGGTATTGATGGATCATCATAGATGCAGACCCACTGTAGTCCTTGTAGAGATAATGGTATTGGTGGGCCACCAGAGGTGCAGACCCACTGTAGTCCTTGTAGAGATGGCCAGCAGCCATCTGTTGCGATTGTGCAGGTGCACATTCACCATCAAAGAGTCTTGCGGAGAATATAGCAAATCCATAAACCACCACTTGTGCACTCACAAAGTTTTTGGAATTGTCCTTAGAACCAGCAATGCTGTTATCCAGTCCCTTGCTGAATTAGTAACACACATGCAAACACTCACAGTCCCAACTTCTCACATATTATCCATATACTATGACCAACAGAATCGTGTGCAGTGAAATGTAACTAACAAGTTAATAGTATGATGAACTGGTGACAATTACAATTTTATAACATAAGAATACAATAACAAAGGTACAAAATACATCATTAAAGAACATAACAATACAGATAACATTTGTAGTACAGGCTTTACAACAGAATAGAAATAAACATATAAATCAGTGGAATTATGACATGAGTACATACATAAAAGATCACAATAACTTTTGAAACATCAACTTCACACATGAGCATTAAACAGAACAGAATTAATAATGTCTAACATCTTTACAAAATAAATAACATATTATTAATGCCAATTATATTCGAGGATAACAGTATTCCTCATCATAGTGAATGTAGCTTAATATTAAAAGAAGAAAAAATTCTATGAAACTACACAGAGACAGGAAGAAAACAAATACACAAGGGTACACAAACACATAGTGGGATAACACCAATAGGAAAGGACAGGGTTCGTTTTCAGTGTAACATGTGGTACTGCAGTCCAACCCAAAACTTCATATATCTTTCCTCTTATTTCATCCTTTGTTTCCACCAAAAAAATTCTATCTAAGCATGCTTTCTGTATTTATATGTTCACACATTTCTTACCTCAACATTTATTTCCAAGAAAATCCTACCTAAACCTGTTTTCTGCACTTTTTTCGTATAACTTCTCAATGCATTTCTTCCAATTCATCGCAACTTATTCTCTTAGAGGCTACCCCCTCTTAAGGTAACTTAAATCTACTGAGCTCAGATTCTAAACTAAGGGACGAGGCAATGCAGCAGCACATAAAACAATTAATATAAAAGGCAATAAAAAGATGGAAAATCGTAAAGCAAGCTACAGTAAATCTAAATTACCAAGCAATTCAACATTACAACTAATATGAGGCAATGCGCAGCAAACAAAAAAATAAATCTGGCTTAGCAGAGTAACACAAATTAAAGTTCAGTAGCACTATGCCTGGCAAACAGCAGATATCTAAACATGACATAGCTCAAGCAGAAAAAAATATTACACTAAAAATGGCCATGTCTAATACCTATGTCACATCTTAACACTAGAGTGATGCATCACAATTTATTCTACAAAAGAAATTACCAAGTACTTGAAAAGAAAATTTGTAAGTAGGCTGTTTATGTTTTCTCTATGTAAGTAGGCTGTTTATGTTTTCTCTATGTAAGTAGGCTGTTTATGTTTTCTCTATGTAAGTGGGCTGTTTATGTTTTCTTATTGGCAACGTTACATAGCGCTCAATATGAAAATCACTGGCTGTGCTGTGTGCAGTCTGTGGCTGCTTTGCATTGTTGTAATACTCGCCATTGTAGTGTTAGGCAGCTGGATGTGAACAGCGCGTAGCGTTGCGCAGTTGGAGGTGAGCCGCCAGCAGTGGTGGATGTGGGGAGAGAGATGGCGGAGGTTTGCAATTTGTCATGAACTGATATATATATTATGATTTGTGATGATATTAAGGTAAATACATTGTTTGCTCTCTATTAATATCTTTCATTTGCTAACTACCCCTATCAGTAGTTAGTGCCTTCAGTAGTTTGAATCTTTTATTTAGCTGGCAGTAGTGGCGCTCGCTGTATTGCAGTAGCTTGAGCAGCGAAGATTTTTGTGAGGTAAGTGATTTGTGAAAGGTATAGTTTAATGTTAGTCAGGGCCATTCTTTTGTAGGGAATTTTGAAAGTCAGATTGCGTTGCGCTAAAAATATTGTATGTCAGTTTAAGCACAGTCTCGTGTAGAATTGTTTTAAGGGGACGTTTCATATGTCGACCCTTAGCCTAGGATACCTCACTGGAATCTTCTGACTTTTTCTTGTAGTTTGTGTATTTAGTGTAGCTTTTGTTTATTGCTAGCGCGTAATTGTAGAAAGAATTTCCTTTGTAGTTGCAGTCTTTCATTGTTGTATAGTAAAACAGTTGTGGCATGCATGTAGATTTGCACCAAGTATTTCGCAGCTGCGCTTGCAATTAACTAGATATTATTTTCAGTGCTATGTTAATGTGTTCTCTTATTTTTGATTTTCAAATGGTGTTTTTCTGTGTTGTCGTGTGAAATACTGTGACAATAATGGCGTGTGAAAAACGTAACACTAGGCTCCAAACTAAACTGAGAAATAATAGTGATGACGAGCGTAGCTTATCAGCGCCGCCGAGTAATGAATTTACTAATGTTCAAAGTAGTAATTTGGTAACTGTGCACAGGGAAATGGAGCGGGCGTCAAACAATGGCGTGGACAGTGAAACAATTAGTGAAGAGGGAAGCATTATCGATCGACCGGTCGGCAATAGCTCGCCTCAGGAAGCCGAAATGACACGACACGATCTCGCAAATACTGTAGATTCAGGTTTTGGATCCTCACCGTTTTCTCAAATAAGTCAAGACACATTTTCTGCTTGTCAAAATGTGAATGTTTCCGGTGTAAATTCACTGCCGAAAAGCACTGAGGAACATGTTTCAGACACCAATGCATTGTTATTACAATTAATACAACAAATGGGACAGACACAGCAAAAGCTTCAAAAGTTAGACACAGTGGAACAAAATCTTAAAAAGTTAGACACAGTGGAACAAAATCTTAAAAAGTTAGACACAATGGAACAACACCAGAGACAAACACAGCAACAGTTAGACACAGTGGAACAAAATCTCAAAAAGTTAGACTCATTGGAACAAACTCTCGAACAAACACGTCAGGATTTAACCGCTGAGTTACATAACATTGAATCGAAATGTCAAAAAGTCTGTAATGACGTAAAAACTCAAATTTGTGAGCATTTTCAACCTGTTTTTTCGCGTCATGAAAATGCATTACAGAATCACGAAGCAGCCATAAAAGAACTGCAAACTATTGTTCATGAAAATCACAACACCTTGCAAGCTAAAATTGACGCAGTTGCATCTACCGATTCGGTTACGCAACTTGCAAAAAGTCAAGAAAACTTAAAAGACACAGTAGATACGATTTCAACACAAATGGACACTCTGAAACTTGGTTCAGAAAAACACACTGAGGAAATAAGTACACTATCGGATAAAGTAGCCGAACTTTCAGATCAGTTCACTAACTTATCTACAAAGGTAGATGATGATCTGAATGACACAACACCTGTAGCCTTCACTGACACAGAAGAGTATGAACAAATTAGGAAATTCAAACAAAATCAGAATCGAATTAATACACAACACCAAAGAGAAATCCGGGAAGTACAAGATCAGCTGACACAGGTAATACAAGAATTACGTATTTCAGAGAACACTCGCGCTCCAACACGGGAAGAGGGACTTAGAAACACGGAAAAGCTGCAAAATAATAACACAGGGCATTTCGGAAGTAATGAAAGAAATTGGGAATGTGCACCGAATTTTGAGATGGAACGGCCGACACGACCTAACAATGACCGATATGCGACTCGCCGACATGATGATTTTGACTATAAGCTGTTCATTACTACACGTAAATTCAAAACATTTAAGAATTCAGGCAACGACATTCATCCACAAGCATGGCTCCATCAATTCTCTCATTGTTTTCCTCCCAACTGGTCGTTGGAACACAGATTAGAATTTATGTGTGGCTACTTAGAGAATGAACCAGCTGTAAGAATGCGATCGGTAATTCACGATTGCCACAGTGAAGGAGAGTTTTACCATGCCTTCCTCTCAGCATATTGGTCTCAAGCTACACAAGACCGTGTAAAACATAGCATCATGATGATGAAACACTTTGAACAATCTGAATTTTCCAGTCTTGTCAAATATTTTGAAGACATGTTGCATAAGAATCAATATCTTTCAAACCCATACAGCCCCTCAGAACTCATCCGCATTTGCTTACTCAAATTGCCTGAACATTTACGACATATTATTTTAGCAGGACGTTGCAAAGATGACATTGAAGCATTTCAGGGTCTGTTACAAGAATTGGAAATTGACACTGACAATCGGGGAACGCGGAAACAGGAGCAGAAAAATTACAGGTCACATCTGTCACAATTCCACGATGAAAGAAGTAATAACTGGACACGACAAGGCTATTCTCACAACACATATCGTGACCAAAACAGACACCACCCGTATGACAACCGTTGGCAGAGTAGTAATAATTACAGGGAAAGATCACCTCTCCGTGGTAATGACTATCACAGAGACAATCAGAGAAACAGACAATATGGGAACCAAAACAATTATTATCAAGGGAGACAGAATAACTTTAGACGCAACGGTCCAGCGCGCAGTTACGATTCAGGGAGAAATTCTCCACCACTTAACCGACAAGAAAGAAACTACAGGAGCTATCGACATGACGACAGACGATGTGATCGTAACGACAGACCTGAATTGCATCAGAACTGGCGGGATTTAAACAGGGCAGGGCCCTCTCGGCAAGGCGAATTTGTAGAAGTTAGGTCTCCGAACCCGAATAACGGCGCGCGCCAACAAAGAGACAGACAATGACTCGCACAGCAGGCAGCCACCTGCGCCGGCTGGCTCAGAGAAAAATAACACAGACGCTACCCTTGAAAAAAGATTTAACATTCCTTACCGACATATAAAACATGACAATTGCTTTTCAGTTGAAACTCTGCGTACTAGGAAGAGTAAAGGTTTACACCACATTTCTCATGTAAAACCATTTATTGACAGATAATCTGCCTTTTAACTTTGTCTTTGCCATGAAACGTTTCACTTCACGTTACTAGTATGCTTAAGAAACTGTTAACATACAACAATGTTTGAAGTACAATATCCAGTCTAGAACCTAGGGAACATTTTTAAACAGAAATTACGAATGCATTGTTATAGTGAACAGACGTCACAGTGTTATTGTGTGTGTACATTCTTGCTTGTTTGTTGCACGATTATGGAACGACTATAAGGCTTACATGCTTAGAACATTTATTTACCAGTACTGCTAATGAGATTTTAATGCAACATTTTGGTTTACTTGAAAATACATTCTGGGTTTAATGTACTTTCTGTGAGATACCAGACGACACAGTGGTTAGTTTAAGTGACAACTACACGGTTTTATCACGACGCTACTAATGAGTGACAATTTACAATGTTGCTTTTGCGGTGTATCTGTTTTATATCTGCACAGTTTTTCTGAATTCTTCTGGAAAGTAAAACAGGTTTTAGTAGTAACTTTTGTGGTATAGCAACAATGAGACAGCCTTTTTTGTTGCACAACAATACGTTACTGTACAGTACTTTCTTCATCACGCCAATAACCATAATAACTATGATATCTATACGCAAAGCATTTCACTTTTGTTTATCATGAGGTAAGTACATTGACTTCTGCAGAACTTAGCTTTCGGAGGACGATAACTACGACACTTCCACAGAGATTATGTTACAAGACGCACAGTTTAGCGCTACAGTACACGTATTTGAGTGATCAATTTTATACTTAAAACATTTATTTTTAAAGATTTTTGAATTACAAAGAAAGTTTTGCGTGATACATTTCATTCCATTGCTGTAATCTGTAACACCTGAGGGTATAATTACATTAATCCTCAGGGGGGTACATGCTTACTTTGTGTACCATGTGTGTGGCAACCACAAGGAACCCTAGCTAATATGGTATTTGCTTATACAACTTTACACATCGGTACCATATTTCTCTAACACACAATTTACACAGCTATCTGATCATTTAACTGAGAGAGACAAACATTTATTTTACTATATCAGTGACAGATGTTTACGTAATTACACAGTTGGATAACTTCACACTTATGAAACTGTATTTTGTCTGTACTTTGTAAACTGTTCATATTTTTTCGGAATCATTGTGATACTATGAGAGCTTTGAATGATGTATTTGGTATGAGATCATGATTTTTAAAGTACGTTTGAGGTAGATGACACTATTGAAATGAGCAGAGAATTTTTTTAGGCTCAGAAATTATTGGAGGAAGTTACGACGATTTTGAGATTTGACTGAGGTGTTATGATGTTATTATTACGACGACGATGTGTATTATGTTGTTGAGGAATGTTTATTATGCTACGTATTTCTCACGATGAAATATTGAAGAAGTGTCGACGAATATGTATATGTATAATGAGGTAAGGAATAATGAGTAGTGTTTAGGGACTCTGATTTATGAAAAGGATGTTGGAAACCAAGAAACGTACTTTAAGAGTTATGAAATGTGTGACTGTATCACAATGCTGACGAATATTTTTTTTTGGACACTTATATTTATAGGATTTTGTTTCTACAGATTTGCAACGCTAATTCTTGACCTGTGAAATATTTTTAAATGAGACTGCAACGGTAGCAGATTCTGCTGTCGTAAATATTTCCGTACGAAAGTTAAGTGACCACCTGCACGTAATGCGTCGCGGGCACCCAGCTGTGTCAGACGCCTGGAGAAAAAGCCATTATTGCGAGCCCTTTTCAGCGGCACAGGTAGAAAAAAAAAGGGGACGTGGGACGTGTCAAACACCTGGAGAACAAGCCATTAGGGTGTGCCTTTCATCGCTAATGCGACACCCTCGTTACTTGAAAACATATGATTACTCGCACTTTGTGCTAATTACTGAAATGCTTATGAATTGACGGGAAATATTCGTACATCTGCACACCTGATTACGACAAGCGTCTTTCTACGAGAGTTGAGAGCTACTAACTTATGAAATGTCACATGACTACTGAATGATATTTTTATGCTTTGGTTTGCGTAATTGCTTATTTCCTTTGACATCTGTTTTCCAGCTGTGTTGCAGCATTGCTTTTATAAAATAAAATGCATTTGCTAATGTGAACACTTTCTGTCAACAGATCTATTAAATAATTATTTTATGATCCACATTCTTTAACAAAGGAGCACTTGGAAAGGAAAGAACAATAAGAAGGAACCAGTAACTGCATTCATAATTTTCTTTTCAAGTAATTGGTAACTTTTTGGTAGAATAACTTCTTGTGGTGCACCACTTTAATTACATAGACATTAAGATGTGAATATACATTTCCCTTATCTGCATTGTTGTTTAGTGTAATATTTTTTCTGCTTGCGCTATGTCATGTTTAGGTATAAGTTGCTGCTGTTTGCCAGGCATAGTGTTATTGAATTTGACTTTTGCTCATTTATGCTGCTAGCTTTGCCAATTTGCATTTTTTTGCATTGCTGTTTGTGTTGATTTGTTATGTGATGCTGCATTGCCTCGTCCCTTAGTTTAGCATCTGAGCTCAGTAGATTTAAGTTAGCTTAAGAGGGGGTAGACTATGTAAGAAACTGACTATGGAGAATAGGTAAAGAAATGCATTGAGAAAACAGGTTTAGGTAGGATTTTCTTGGAAATAAATGTTGAGGTAAGAAATGTATGAACATATAAATACAGAAAGCATGCTTAGATAGAATTTTTTGGGTGGAAACAAAGGATGAAATAAGAGGAAAGATATATGAAGTTTTGGGTTGGACTGCAGTACCACATGTTACACTGAAAATGAACCCTGTCCTTTCCCTTTTGTGTTATCCCACTATATGTTTGTGTACCCTTGTGTATTTGTTTTCTTCCTGTCTCTGTGTACAGTTTCATAGAATTTTTTTCTCTTTTAATATTAAGCTACATTCACTATGATGAGGAATACTGTTATCCTCGAATATAATTGGCATTAATAATATGTTATTTACTTTGTAAAGATGTTAGATATTGTTAATTCCGTTCTGTTTAATGCTCATGTGTGAAGTTGATGTTTCGAAAGTTATTGTGATCCTTTATGTATGTACTCATGTCATAATGTAAAGCCTGTACTACAAATGTTATCTGTATTATTATGTTCTTTAATGATGTATTTTGTACCTTTGTAATTGTATTTTCATGTTGTAAATTTATAAAATTGTAATTGACACCAGATCATCTTATTATTAACTTGTAAGTTACATTTCACTGCACACGTTTCTGTTGGTCATAGTATGTGGACAATATGTGAGAAGTAGGGACTGTTAGTGTTTGCACGTGTGTTAATAACTCAGCAAGGGACTGGATAACAGCATTGCTGGTTCTAAGGACAATTTCAAAAACTTTGTGAGTGCACAAGTGGTGGTTTATGGACTTGCTATATTATCCGCAAGACTCTTCAATGGTGATTGTGCACCTGCACAGTCACAACAGATGGCTGCTGGCCATCTCTACAAGGACTACAGTGGGTCTGCATCTTTGATGGCCCACCAATACCGTAATCTCTACAAGGACTACAGTGGGTCTGCACCTCTGGTGGCCCACCAATAGCATACTCTCTACCAGGACTACAGTGGGTCTGCTCTGTGGTGACCTACCTACCACTATTCTTCCAAACTACGACTGACTCTGCTGTGGGTTTGCACTGTTGTGGCCCATTATCTGTCAGCATGTCAAGAGCCAGCACTGTCTTTCCGTTGGAAGGACAACACTACTTCTTCAAGACTGCATGGAAATCCACTACTTCTATGTGCATTTTCTTTTACTGCTTGGACTTTGAGAAAAACTCTGCATTTTTACTGTGATGAACAATGTGGACTGTCTTTATGGACTGTGAGAAATTTTGATCTTTTGACCAACAAAATATCAATAAGTGTGTGCATTTTATATCTTTGTTACTGTAATTGTGAAAAATTTTTGTCAAATCTGTATTGGCCAGTGCCCAACACCATTTGTAAAAAATTTTCGTGGGAAGCATGGGGGCTATGTAAGTAGGCTGTTTATGTTTTCTCTATGTAAGTAGGCTGTTTATGTTTTCTCTATGTAAGTAGGCTGTTTATGTTTTCTCTATGTAAGTAGGCTGTTAAGTTTTCTTATTGGCAACGTTACATAGCGCTCAATATGAAAATCACTGGCTGTGCTGTGTGCAGTCTGTGGCTGCTTTGCATTGTTGTAATACTCGCCATTGTAGTGTTAGGCAGCTGGATGTGAACAGCGCGTAGCGTTGCGCAGTTGGAGGTGAGCCGCCAGCAGTGGTGGATGTGGGGAGAGAGATGGCGGAGGTTTGCAATTTGTCATGAACTGATATATATATTATGATTTGTGATGATATTAAGGTAAATACATTGTTTGCTCTCTATTAATATCTTTCATTTGCTAACTACCCCTATCAGTAGTTAGTGCCTTCAGTAGTTTGAATCTTTTATTTAGCTGGCAGTAGTGGCGCTCGCTGTATTGCAGTAGCTTGAGCAGCGAAGATTTTTGTGAGGTAAGTGATTTGTGAAAGGTATAGTTTAATGTTAGTCAGGGCCATTCTTTTGTAGGGAATTTTGAAAGTCAGATTGCGTTGCGCTAAAAATATTGTATGTCAGTTTAAGCACAGTCTCGTGTAGAATTGTTCAAAGGGGACGTTTCAAATTATGAATGCGGTTCCTGTGAAGGTAAATGTCGCTTTGTGCTCCCTCATTTTTTTGAAAAAAATTATTATATACTCGATCTGTAGACAGAAAATATTTATATTAGTACATCTATAAAATTTTATTTTAACCAATGCTGCAGTGCAGCTAGAAACTAGATATCAAATGAAATAAGCAACTATGTACAAAGCAAAGCGTAAGAACATCGTTCAATAGTCATGTGGCATTTCATAAGTAGTAAAAAAAATCTCTCATCTAGAAAGACAGTAGTCATAGTCAGGTGTGTAGACAAACTATTTCTTGTCATTTCATTAGGCATTTCAGTAAATATCAGAAAGTACGATATGTTTCCAAGTAATTAGCGTGTCGGATTTGCGATGCTTTCTCTAAAGGAATGACAATGGTCAGGATAATGGCCTCCCTTTTTTTTTCCTGTGCTCTGAAAGGCTAATGGCTTTTTTTTTTTTTTGGGCGGCTGTCGCCCAGGTGGGTGCCCGCGACGCATCACGTGCAGGTGGTCACTTAACTTTCTTACGGAAATATTTACGACAGCAGTTTCCGCTACAGTGACAGTCTCACATAAAAATATTTCACAGGTCAAGAATTAGCGTTGCAAATCTGTAGAAACAAAATCCTATAAATATAAGTGTCCAAAAAAATTTTCGCCGTCATTGTGATACATTCACGCATTTACACACATTTCATAACTCTTAAAGTACGATTCTTGGTTTCCAACATCCTGTTTCACAAGTCAAGAGTCCCTACCCACTATTCATTACTCCTTACCTTATTACACATATACGTATCCATCGACACTCGTCAATATTTCGTCATTATAAATATGAAGCATAATCAAATAACTCATATAGCCTCAGCCTATTAATCATAAACATACCTCAGCAGCATAATACACATCGTCGTCGTAAAAATAACATCATAACACCTCAGTCAAATCTCAAAATCGTCGTAGCTTCCTCCAATAATTAAAAAAATTCTCTGCTCATGTCAAAAGTGTCATCTGCCTCAAACGTACTTGAAAATCATGCTCCCTTACCAAATATATCATTCAAAGCTCTCATAGTATCACATTGATTCCGAAAAAATAAGAAGAGTTCACACAGTACAGACAAAATACAATTTCGTAAGTGTGAAGTTATCCAACGGTGTAATTACGTAAACATGTGTCACTGATGTAGTAAAAAACATGTTTATCTCTCAGTTAAATGATCAGATAGCTGTGTAATTTGTGTGTTAGAGAAATATGATACCGATGTGTAAAGTTGTATAAGCAAATACCATATTAGCTAGGGTTCCTTGTGGTTGCCACACACATGGTACACAAAGTAAGCGTGTACCCCCCTGAGGATTAATGTAATTATACCCTCAGGTGTTACAGATTACAGCAATGGAATGAAATGTATCACGGAAAACTTTCTTTGTAATTCAAAAATCTTTAAAAATAAATGTTTTAAGTACAAAATTAATCACTCAAATACGTGTACTGTAGCGCTAAATGTGCGTCTTGTTGCAACATAATCTGTGTGGAAGTGTCATAGTTATCGTCCTCCGAAAGCTAAGTTCTGCAGAAGTCAATGTACTTACATCATAATACACAAAAGTGAAATGCTTTGCGTATAAATGTCTTAGTTATTACGCTTATTGCCGTGATGAAGAAAGTACTGTACTGTAACGTATTGTTGTGCTACGGAAAAGGCAGTCTCATTGTAGCTATACTACAAAAGTTACTACTAAAACCTGTTTTACTTTCCAGAATGAAACAGAAAACTGTGCAGGTATAAAACAGAAACACTGCAAAAGCAACATTGTAAATTTTCACTCATTAGTAGCGTCATGATAAAACCGTGTAGTTGTCACATAAACTAACCACTGTGTCGTCTGGTATCTCACAGAAAGTACTTTAAACCCAGAATGTATTTTCAAGTAAACCAAAATGTTGCATTAAAATCTCATTAGCAGTACCGGTACATGTTCGAAGTATGTAAGCCAGATAGTCGTTACGTAATCGTGCAGCTAACAAGCAAGAATGTAGAAATAACAACACTGTGTCGTCTGTTCACTATAACAATGGATTCGTAATTTCTGTTTAAATAAGTTATCCTGGTTCTTGACTGGATATTTAACTTCAAACATTGTTGCATGGTAACAGATTCTAAAGCATACTAGTAACGTAAAGTGAAAAGTTATATGGCAAAGACAAAGTTAAAAAGCAGATTATCTTTCAATAATCGGTTTTATATGTGAAATGTGGTACAATCTTTTACTCTTCAAAGTACTCAGAATTTCAGCTTGAACGCAATTATCATGCAGTGTACGTCGGTAAAGAATACTGGAATTTTTCACAAGGTTAGCGTCTATGTTATTTTTCTCTGAGCCAGCCGGCGCACGTGGGTGCCTGCGGCGCGAGTCATTGTCTGTCTCTTTGTTGCCGCGCGTCGTTACTGGGATTAGGAGGCCTAACTTCCACAAATTCGCCTTGCCGAGAGGGCCCAGCTCTGTTTAAAGCTCGCCAGTTCTGATGGAATTCAGGTCTGTCGTTTTGTCGGTAGTTTCTGTAGAGTCTTTCTTGTCGGTTAAGTGGTGGAGAATTTCTCCCTGAATCGTAACTGCGCGCTGGACTGTTGCGTCTGAAATTATTCTGTCTCCCTTGATAATAATAGTTCTGATTACCATATTGTCTGTTTCTATGGTTATCTCTGTCATATTCATTACTACGGAAATGCGATCTTTCTCTGTAACTATTACTCTGCCAATGGTTGTCATATGGGTGGTGTCTGTTTTGGTCACGATTTCCGTTGTAAGAATAGACCTGTCGTGTCCAGTTATTGTTTCTGTCGTCACGGAATTGTGACGGATGTGACCTGTAGTGATTGTTTTCCTGTTTTCGCATCCCGCGACTGTCTGTGTCAATTTCTAATTCTTGTAGGAGTCCCTGAAAAGCCTCAATGTCTTCTTTGCAACGTCCTGCTAAAATAATATGTCGTAAATGTTCAGGCAATTTGAGTAAGCAAATGCGGATGAGTTCTGAGGGGCTGTATGGGTTTGAAAGATACTGATTCTTATGCAACATGTCTTCAAAATATTTCACAAGACTGGAAAATTCAGATTGTTCGAAATGTTTCATCATTATGATGCCATGTTTTACTCGGTCTTGTGTGGCTTGAGACCAATATGCTGAGAGGAAGGCATGGTAAAACTCTCCTTCACTGTGGCAATCGTGAATTACCGATCGCATTCTTACAGCTGGTTCATTCTCCAAGTAGCCACACATAAATTCTAATCTGTGTTCTAACGACCAGTTGGGAGGAAAACAATGAGAGAATTGATGGAGCCATGCTTGTGGATGAATGTCGTTGCCAGAATTCTTAAATGTTTTGAATTTACGTGTAGTAATGAACAGCTTATAGTCAAAATCGTCACGTTGGCGAGTCGCATGTCGGTCATTGTTACTTCGTTTCGGCGGTTCCATCTCAAAATCCAATGCGCCTTGCCAATTTCTTTCATAATTTCCGAAGTGTCCTGTGTTATTATTTGGTGGTTGTTCCGTATTTCTATGTCCCTCTTCCCGTATTGGAGCGCGAGTGTCCTCTGAAATACGTAATTCTTGTATTACCTGCGTCAACTGATCTTGTACTTCCCGGATTTCTCTTTTGTACTGTGTATTGATTTGATTTTGATTTTGTTTGAATTTTCTTATTTGTTCATACTCTTCTGTGTCAGTGAAGGCTACGGGTCTTGTGTCATTCAGATCATCATCTACCTTTGTAGATAAGTTAGTGACCTGATCCGAAAGTTCGGCTACTTTCTCCGATAGTGTACTTATTTCCTCCATGTGTCTTTCTGAACCAATTTTCAGGGTATCTACTGTGTCCTTTAAGTTTTCCTGAGTTCTTGCAAGTTGCGTAACCGAATCGGTAGATGCAACTGAGTCAATTTTAGCTTGCAAGGTATCATGATTTTCATGAACAATAGTTTGCAGTTCTTTTATGGCTGCTTCGTGATTCTGTAATACATTTTCATGACGCGAAAAAATAGGTTGGAAATGCTCACAAATTTGTGTTTTTATGTCATTACAGACCTTTTGACATTTCGATTCGATGTTATGTAACTCAGTGGTTAAATCTTCACGTGTTTGTTCAAGTGTAGTGTCTAACTTTTGAAGATTTTGTTCCATTGTGTCTAACTTTTTGAGATTTTGTTCCACTGTGTCTAACTTTTTGAGATTTTGTTCCACTGTGTCTAACTTTTTGAGATTTTGTTCCACTGTGTCTAACTTTTTAAGATTTTGTCCCATTTGTCTCTGATTTTGTTCCATTTGTTGTATTAATTGCAATAATAATGTATTAGTGTCTGGAATCTGTTTCTCTACGCTTTTTGGCAGTGCATTTGCACCGGCAACATTCACATTTTGACAAGCAGAAAATGCGTCTTGACTTATTTGAGAAAACGGTGATAACCCAAAACCTGAATCTACAGTATTTGCGAAATTGTGTCCTGTCATTTCGGATTCCTGAGGCGAGCTGTTGCCGACCGATCGATAGATAATGCTTCCCTGTTCACTACCTGTTTCACTGTCTACACCATTGTTTGCAGCCCGCTCCATTTCCCTATGCACAATTACCAAATTACTACTTTGAACATCAGTTAATTCATTACTCGGTGGCGCTAACACACTGCTTTCATTTTCACTGTCATTTCTCAGTTTAATTTGGAGCCTAGTATTACGTTTTTCACACGCCATTATTGTCACAATATTTCACACGACAACACAGAAAAGCACAATTTGAAGAGCAAAAATAAGAGAACACATTAACATAACACTGAAAATAATATCTAGTTAATTGCTGCTGCGAAATACTTGGTGCAAATCTACATGCATGCCACAACTGTTTTACTGTACAACAATGAAAGACTGCAACTACAAAGGAGATTTTCTCTACAATTACGAGCTAGCAATAAACAAAATCTACACTAATTACACAAACTACAACAAAAAATCAGAAGATTCCAGTGAGGTATCCTGGCAGGGTCGCCATATGAAACTTCCCCTTTTGATCATGTATACATGACTGTGCTTAACCTGACACACAATATTTTGTTAGCGCAACGCAATCTGACTTTCAAAATTCCCTACAAAAGAATGGCCCTGACTGACATTAAACTATACCTTTCACAAATCACTTACCTCACAAAAATCTTCGCTGCTCAAGCTACTGCAATACAGGCACGCCACTACTGCCAGCTAAATGAAAGATTCAAACTACTGAAGGCACTAACTACTGATAGGGATAGTTAGCAAATGAAAGATATTAATAGAGAATAAACAATGTATTTACCTTGATATCATCATATATAAATATAGCAGTTCATGACAAATTTCAAAACTCCGCCATCTCTCTCCCCACATCCACCACTGCTGGCGGCTCACCTCCAACTGCACAACGCTACGCGCTGTTCACATCCAGCTGCCGCTGCCCAACACTACAATGGCAGACAACAATGCAAACTAGCCACAGACTGCACACAGCACAGCCAGTGATTTTCATATTGAGTGCTACGTAACGTTGCCAATAAGAAAACATAAACAGCCTACTTACATAGAGAAAACATAAACAGCCTACTTACACTGTTAACAAAGTTTCAAGAACCTGCTTTAAATGATG
Organism: Schistocerca americana; assembly: GCF_021461395.2. NCBI lineage: Eukaryota > Metazoa > Arthropoda > Insecta > Orthoptera > Acrididae > Schistocerca > Schistocerca americana. The sequence continues at coordinate 1,131,214,073 of NC_060119.1, forward strand.
ACTCTCGGAATATGCTACTAACCCCTACATATCGCTCACACAGGGATCACGAGGATAATATTAAAATTGTTACTGCTTGCACAGACGCATTGAAACAATCATTCTTCCCGCACTCCATACATGAATGGAACGGAAAGAATCCCTAATAACTGGTACAGTGAGATGTACCCTCTGCTATACAACTCATGGTGGTTTGCAGAGCATAGATGTAGATGTACTAGACGGAGCTGCAGAGGGTAAAAACTGTAGAGGGTGACAGAGACTGGAATACATCCAGCAAATTCAGGATGTTTGGTGCAATTGCACTCAGGAAAGGAATTCTTGGCGGGTCGCATCAAATCTTTCAGAAGACTGATGACCCAAGAAAAAGTTTAGCATAACCATTCCAACTGCAGTTTTCTTCTTCTTCGTTTTCTTCATCCTTGCCTTTTCTCGTTTCACAGCGAGGTCGCCGTTTGTTACAGGGTTTTGTCAATGACAGTAATAGTACGTGGTCGGATGATCTTCTGGACGCCACCGCTCCCTCTACGACCGAATCCATGCAACCCATCTATCTGCGTCTAGGTAAGTCTCACGTTCAAGTGTAATAACCAGTTCTAATTGTTTGCTTGGGAGTGTATCTGATGTGGAATGTGGGTACAGGCTGGGTGTTCACCTAGTTGAATGTGAGAAACCGCCTAAAAACCACATCCAGGGTGGACAGAACATCAGCTGCCATCCATAATACGTGAGGTGGATTCGATCGGGAACTGATACAGCTCCCCAAATCCTGGGAATTTTGCATTGCGCAGTACGTAATGATCCCGGTGTGGTGCATCGTCCACTCAGCATTGAGAATAGGATGGAGATATTTTCCAACAGGGCGCAACGTGCAGTGTGCCAGCACTTTACACTGATGTTATGAAAGTCATGCGACAGCGATATGTACATATACAGATGGGGTAGCGTCACGTATACAAGGTTTAAAAGAGTACGGGACTGGCAGAGCTGTCATTTGTACTCATATGATACGTGTGGAACGGTTTCCGACGTGATTATAGCTGCAAGACGAAAATTAACAGACTTTAGATGTCGAATGGTAGTTGGAGCTAGAAGCATGGGATAGTTCATTTAGGAAATCGTTAGGAAATTTAATTCTCCGAGATCTACAGTGTCAAGAGCTGCCGAGAATACCAAATTTCAGGCTTACATCTCACCACAGAGAACCCAGTGGCCGGCGGCCTTCACTTAACGACCGAGAGCCGCGGCGATTGCGTAGAGTTGTCGGTGCTAACAGACAAGCAATATTGAGTGAAATAATCACAGCTGCAAAATACTAACACGAATTCTTTACAGACGAATGGAAAAACTAGTAGAAGCCAACCTCGGGGAAGATCAGTTTGGATTCCGTAGAAACACTGGAACACGTGAGGCAATACTGACCTTACGACTTATCTTAGAAGAAAGATTAAGGAAAGGCAAACCTACGTTTCTAGCATTTGTAGACTTAGAGAAAGCTTTTGACAATGTTGACTGGAATACTCTCTTTCAAATTCTAAAGGTGGTAGGGGTAAAATACAGGGAGCGAAAGGCTATTTACAATTTATACAGAAATCAGATGGCAGTTATAAGAGTCGAGGGACATGAAAGGGAAGCAGTGGTTGGGAAGGGAGTAAGACAGGGTTGTAGTCTCTCCCTGATGTTGTTCAATCTGTATATTGAGCAAGCAATAAAGGAAACAAAAGAAAAATTCGGAGTAGGTATTAAAATTCATGGAGAAGAAATAAAAACTTTGAGGTTCGCCGATGACATTGTAATTCTGTCAGAGAAAGCAAAGGACTTGGAAGAGCAGTTGAATGGCATGGACAGTGTCTTGAAAGGAGGATAGAAGATGAACATCAACAAAAGCAAAACAAGGATAATGGAATGTAGTCTAATTAAGTCGGGTGATGCTGAGGGAATTAGATTAGGAAATGAGACACTTAAAGTAGTAAAGGAGTTTTGCTATTTGGGGAGCAAAATAACTGATGATTGTCGAAGTAGAGAGGATATAAAATGTAGACTGGCAATGGCAAGGAAAGCGTTTCTGAAGAAGAGAAATTTGTTAACATCGAGTATAGATTTAAGTCCTTTCTGAAAGTATTTGTATGGAGTGTAGCCATGTATGGAAGTGAAACATGGACGATAAATAGTTTGGACAAGAAGAGAATAGAAGCTTTCGAAATGTGGTGCTACAGAAGAATGCTGAAGATTAGATGGGTAGATCACATAACTAATGAGGAAGTATTGAATAGGATTGGGGAGAAAAGAAGTTTGTGGCACAACTTGACCAGAAGAAGGGATCGGTTGGTAGGACATGTTCTGAGGCATCAAGGGATCACCAATTTAGTATTGGAGGGCAGCGTGGAGGGTAAAAATCGTAGAGGGAGACCAAGAGATGAATACACTAAGCAGATTCAGAAGGATGTAGGTTGCAGTAGGTACTGGGAGATGAAGAAGCTTGCACAGGATAGAGTAGCATGGAGAGCTGCATCAAACCAGTCTCAGGACTGAAGACCACAACAAGAACAACAATCACAGAAATCAGAGTGGGACATATGACGAACGTATCCGCTACGAGGGTGTGGAGAGATATTAGGCGTTAACGGGCTATGGCAGCAGAAGACCGACGCGAGTACCTTTGCAAACAGCACGACACTGGGGCAGCGCCTCTCCTGGGCTCTTGACCATATCGGCTGGACCCTAGACGACCAGAAAACCGTCGCCTTGTCAGATGAGTCCCGATCTCAAGTGGTAAGAGCTGATGTTAGGGTTCGAGCATGGCACAAACCCCACGAAGCCGTGGGCCCAAGTTGTCAAACAGGCGCTGTACATGGGGTGGTGGCTCCTTAATGGTATTCGCTGTGTTTACGTGGAATGGACTGTATCCTCCGGTTATGTTCGGTTACTTGGGGACCATTTGCACCCTTTGATGGACTTCGCTTTCACAAAAAAACGATGGAATTTTTTTGTAGGACAATGCGCCTTGTCATGAGGCCACAATTACTCGCGACTGGTTTGAAGAACATTCTGGACAACTGAAGCAAACGATTTGCCCACCCAGATCGCCCTTCATGAATAGAGGTCAGTTTGTGCACAAAATACTGCGCCGGCAACACTTTCGCAGTTATGGACGGCTATAGAGGCTGCACGGTTCAGTATTTGTGTAAGGCACTTCCAGTGGCTTGTCGAGTCCATGCCTCGTCGAGCTGCTGCACTACGCCGTGCAATAAAAGATCCGACACGATGTTAGGAGGCACCCCGTGACTTCCGTCACTTTAGTCTATGTTAGGCGTGACAGGTCAACAGTTTCTGGACGAATATAGTGCTTTGTATGCTGCGTTCTAGTGAATGAGTGCCAATGACGTTGGGAGAGTATCTGTGATCACTACAAAACACGGGGAAAAGAGGAAATGGGTATCACAGAGTCTGCTGCAAAACAAGAGAACCAGTTACTGGGACAGGCTGAGATTTATAGAATGTGGGGAACACTTTTTGAAATGTTGCACCGCACACTAAAAATACGGAAAATTACCTAAAGTATCGGCAGAACTCAATAATAGCCTCTGCAGCTACGCTAACAATATGTGTCCAGAAACAATTGAGATGAACCACTTTCCCCTCAATATACCAACGTCCTTCGACCAAAAAGAATAAGGAAAGTGATTCCCTTCTATACATTCAGAGAGTCTGAATTAAACATACAATAATATAAAATGTAATAACTTGAGAAATAATTGAGATATTTATTTAAGGTATGTTTCTACACGTATGCTAATTCAAATTTATTTTTTATTTTTTATCTTTTATTTTTTTTTACACCCCTAACACACCTCGACCAGTCACCATTGGTGGCGCAACAGATATCTGATCTGTATTCCACTTGTCTCCTACTTTTTTGTAGCATTGTGGGCATAACATTTGCGATAGCAGATCTGGTACATCACGAACTGGTGTTTGGTACATTTGATTCTTGATAAACCCCCACAGAAAAACATCAAGCGGCGTAATGTCTAGGCTTCCAAGGGGCCAAGCAATCGATGGACTGCCTCTCCGAATTCAGCGATCTGGTAACTCCCAAGTAATCGTTCACATTGTTCGCAAAATGGCATGGTGCGCCATCTTGTTGAAAGATAATGTCACGAGGAAGTTGTGGCACATTATACAGCTTCACGCGTCTGCGTACGTTGTTGCACTAACTATAACGTCTACGAAGAAGAATGGGCTTATAATCCCTCCCTTTAGCGATCCACACCTCACATTCACTTTGGGAGAGTTACGTTCGCACTTTTATCCCTTCGTGTGGCGGTCCAGTTACCCATATGCGGCAGTTGTGTGTCTTTACCGTGCCGGAAGTGTGGAATGATGCAGCCTCGTCCGAGAAACAGACGAAATCAAGGAATGCTTCGTTTCGGTCCATTTTTACCAGAATTGTCTCCGTGGTTGCCTTAGATCACGGCCTGCCCTTGAGCTAGATTTTGTGATGAACCCACAGTTTGTACACCTTTAATGGACGACATCGGATACTGTCGAACGAGGCAACTGCAACTGTCCACGTGCTTCTCAGACTGACTTACGAGGGCTCCGCTGCAAGGACGTTCGGATTAATTCGCAGCAGCCTCTGGAACTGCGTACTTGACGTGGTGGCCAGACATCGAAAGCAAACTCCCAGTTTCCCTTGAAGCCGCTTGTCCCATTTCTTGATTGTTACATAAGCGACAGCATTGTCAGTTGCTCGCAATCCATACTCATGCCGAAACCGACGTAGTACCAATGTTAACAGACTTTACCTCCGCGAGAGAAAGCACACAGTACACCTTCTGCTGTGGAGTCCACAGGGCGACTGACGCGCATTGTAGTGAACAAAGCAGTTACGCGCATGCACACGCGGTCCCACCTGCCGCAACCAAACACAGAAAACATTCTGGATTACCATAACGTAGAAGCAAACTGACAAATAAATATCTCAATTACGTCTAAAGTTAATTCGTTTTACATTATTATCTGTTTAACTCACACACCAAGTGTTTCAGTGAGAAGGAAGAAGACAGACTCCACTGTCTGGAAGAGCCGTCGAAACAACCAGCACAAGAGGTTGAAGTAGGCCTGTTCTTCAAAACCATGGTTGCGATGGTGAAACAATTTTGGCCAGACCCCACTTCGCAGACCGAGATTGGAGTTTTGCGGATCGTAACATAGATTGAAGTGTCAACCAACAGTATGAATGCGATTCTAGTTCACCGCTTGTGGATTATAATGAAAGTCATTCGTCCTCGCAGCTGTCGTCAGCACCATAATACAGGTGCGTCACTGACACATCTACAACATATCTCGGTGTATTTACACAAACAACTGACATTGGCACTCACGCACCCGGTTTTTCACTAAATAGCCTTACTGAAGACCAGTACTAAGACAACAAGCAATACAGAACAAGAAAACGTTTTGTATAAGGTTCCATACCTCATTTTGTATATAGAACTCACTGGAGTCCATGCAAATTGATTCCTAGTTGTATACTGTGTAAGGTAGCAGATTTTGCACCTTACATGATGCTAAATCAGTACTAATAGACCGAATACGCAGAGATAGCCATTTAACAAAACGAGATAATTGGCCCACGGGTAGGAGAGAATGGAGTTGTGTGTGTGTCACGTCAAACTAACAAGATGGCCGCAGAGGCTGGAACACGGCTTTGTCGGCTGGCACTTCAGGCCACCAAAGACGTTGGGGGAGGCTGGGCCATCACAACAAGAAGTGAGAAGGAGCTATATGCGAAAGAGAGAAAGACGATTTCGCGCCACAGTGGAAAATTTGCGGAAGACTGTGACGGGATTGGCGCAGAGCGGAGCGCGTAGAGATACATATCAAAAGTTTGGCGGCAACAGTAACCGCGGGAGAACAGTAGCCGCGGGAGAATTCTGTGTCGTGGTTGGGTACAAACGCGCACGGATACATTTGGCGAAGAACGGCCAGGTTTGAAAAAATCTGAAACAATACTCGGGGGTCGTGACTGGATCGGAGCAGTCGCGGTGTCTGGCTGCCCTGCTTGGAGAGCGTGGAGAGGACTAGGTTGGAGAAATTACCGGCATTGAGTCCAGTGGTTACTCTCCAAGTCTGAATAGTTTAGAGCATACGACTCCACACACGTAGCATTATCTGTTCCTCTGAGAAGAGAAACAGATTTGTACTAACCTGTAGTGTTCATATGCAATCTGAAGTGTACCTTTGCTGCCGCCCACTTGAGTCGACCAACTACTGTTGGCATATGTGCAAGTAGCTTGAGTGTTGACTAGTGACGGACTCCGCAATTGAACACTTACGTACAGGAGTTTACGGACGCAAACCACGTCCGTGTTGGAGATTAAAGCCAAGCTCGCTCACGGGAAAGACGGCATCACGACGTTGGCTGGGCCGACCGCCGTAATCATCACGGAGAATTACGGTGATATTAGAAGGGCACTGTAATTCTAAATGAGTTCGTATTCCGCTAGCTCTTTGACCGGCGCTCTCTGTGTCCGTTCAGGCAGAACTTCATTAGAGTCACTTGCGGGTTCAGTGTTGACTTATGGAATTAGGAAAAGAGGACACATTGTGCCAATGATAGGCTAGTTAGGTTAGTGAGTGTATTGGATTGTCATGTTAGCCTAGAAATATTGCTCATCCTGTTCATCACCTCATTATTGATTTCGTAGCTAGAAGTCACCATATTTTTGTTTAATAATTAGAGTGTAATGATAATTTCGATGCAAATGATACTGGGGGCATAACTGCGCGCTTAAACAGAGTCAACTTAAGTCAGATAGCAGCTCAAGGTCGACTAAGACTACCAGTAGATATTTCTCAACATGTCGATAATTATACAATAAAACCCCCCGTACGTTGCAACTGTTTTTGTTGTGTGTTACAGATTTGTAAAACACATTCTTTTTCCTGAATGAAATTTTCACTCTACAGCGGTGTGAACGCTGACATGAAACTTCCTGGCAGATTAAAACTGTGTGCCGGCGCGGGACTCAAACTCGGGACCTACGCCTTTTCCCTGCCAAAGTGCTCTACCGACTGAGCTGCACAGCACGACTCACGCTCGCTCACAGCTTCATCTGCGCCAGTACCTCATCTCCTGCCTTCGAAACTGCGTAACTTACAGGATTAGCACTCCTAGAAAGAAGGCATATTGCAAAGGCAAAGGTCGCATGTTCGAGTCCTGGCCTAGCACTCAGTTTCAATCTGCCAGGAAGTTTCGTACCATCACACACTTCATCGCAGAGTGAAAATTCATTCTGGAAACATCCCCCAGGTTGTGGCAAAGCCATGTCTCCGCAATACTCTTTCTTCCAGGAATTCTGCAAGTTTCGCAGGAAACCTGTGAAGCCTGGAAGGTAGGGGACGAGGTACCGACAGAATTGAAGCTGTAAGGACGGTTCGTGAGTCGTACCTGAGTAGCTTGATAGAGCAGTTACCAGCGAAAGGCGAATGTGCCGAGTTTGAGTCGCAGTGCAGACCACAGTTTTAACCTACCAGGAAATCGTATACGAGGGTTGGAATTTAAATACTGGCAACTATTTATTCACTACCGATACAAAAGAGTTACGTGTTTCCACCTGTTACTGTCCTTCAAAGTAGTCACCAGCGTTGTGTAGAACCCGTTGCCAGCGATGTGGGAGGCGTAGTATACTCCTAGCAGAGTCTGTTCTATTGATGGCGCGAATGGAGCGGTCTACTGCCTGTCGAATCTCTGGAACAGTTCCGAAGCGAATGCCACGAAGTTCTTCCTTCATCTTCGGAATCAAATCAAAGTCACAAGGACTTAAGTCCGGGGAGTATGGTGGATGGTGCAGTACGTCTAGTCCCATCGACCGAACAAATGGTTCAAATGGCTCTGAGCACTATGGGACTCAACTGCTGTGGTCATAAGTCCCCTACTTAAACCTAACTAACCTAAGGACATCACACATATCCATGCCCGAGGCAGGATTCGAACCTGCGACCGTAGCGGTCGTGCACTTCCAGACTGTAGCGCCTTTAACCGCTCGGCCACTCCGGCCGGCTCGACCGAACAGAGCAGCCACAGTTTGCGCTGTATGCGACCGCGCATTGTCGTCCAAAATGATGGGTGGGTTGCGCTGGAAGTGTCGCCGCTTCTTTCGCAAAGCTGGTCGCAGGTAATATTGTGCATTGATCCAGCTCCGTTGATCCTATTTCGAAAACATAGTGATACCGTTACGTTAGACGGCTCGCTCATAAGTGACTGTATTTACCTGATTGTGCGCACGCCGATGACGTGGGACGGGCGAGTCCATTTGCTCGGAGGTAAGGTAGGTATGCCAACAACGCGTGCTATCAACGACAATAATAGATTCCACTGCATAGTGTCTCCACAGCAGTGTTGCCACTATTCAAGTTCCAACCTACGTATGTTTTTCATCGAATTTCTCGCGAATAACGGAACATCACTCATAAAAGTATAAGAAAACTGCTTTCACACAAATTACTTCGTAGAAAGCACGTGTCGACTGAATAGTTAATGCAGTCGCAGTTTCATTTTCCGCGAAAAAACAAATGCGCTACGTATTTAAGCGCTGCGTCCCTGCCGACGCGAAAAGCCAGGTCTCGCTGGCGCGGCGCAAAATTCCTGCTCGTAGCACAACCCGGCTTAAAGGTCTCGGCTGTGCCGACAAGAGTCCACCGCCAACTACTCAGAGGGCATTTGCCCATTCCTGAGGCCGCTAGTACACTAGATTGTGCCTGAACATCATTCTGAGCACGTGTTCTCTCGCCTTTTAATGACGGGTTGCACTCGGCCGGTGGGAAATAAGAAGAAAGTCGGCTGGCAGTAATTGGCTAGCCGAGTCGCTGCTAACCGGTAATATCCGGTTAGTCATGGCGAACGGCTCGCCTCAGCCAAGACAACCGCTGCCAGCATAGCGGGCTGCATAGCTGGAGCCGTGGCGGTCCTTTTTCGCAAAAGTCGTCCCAGCGACGGAACTGGTTCCTGGAGATACGACCGGACCCAGCGTCCAGTAGTGTGGCTCTGGAGCCCGTTTATTTTCGTATCGCACCAGTGGTGAGAGCTGAAGCACGCTCTCCAACAGCAAGTAACCGGAACGAAGGAACACCGATGCCATTAAAGATCGGTATACACTGGATGTTGTGAGGGTCCTCTCGTTTAGGACAGCATCCGACAGAATCGGCGAGAAAAATGTATGCACACCTTTAAGGAACGAAAAGTATTACTTACGTGTTTGTTTTACATTTAATAGTTGATCACATATGTTGTAAAACTTTCAATTTAGCACATGGTTATTTTAAATGTTCAAAATGTTCACCGTTGGCGGCTGTACACATAACAGAACGACGAGCGGTCGTCTCAACTACATCAGTCAATGTTAGAGTGGCGCCGAGCGGTCTCAGGCGCTGCAGTCATGGACTGTGCGGCTGGTCCCGGCGGAGGTTCGAGTCCTCCCCCGGGCATGGGTGTGTGTGTTTGTCCTTAGGATAATTTAGGTTAAGTAGTGTGTAAGCTTAGGGACTGATGACAGTTAAGGGGCTCCGGAAAGGCTCAAAATCATGAAAAGTTCAATTTTTACTTTTTTGCGTTTTCTGAATCTGCAGACTATTACCATTTAATAGATGTATAATTTATTCAATTCCGAATACTACAACTATTTTTAAATTTTTTTTGAAATGTTTCTACATGGGCGTGACCCACTGTGGCGCTGTTAAACTGCTGTCAAATGGTGTTATTATTAACGTCCGTGTTCATCAGGTACATTTTAGTCTGCCTCATGCAATAATGGAGGTGATAAAACCTATTTTCAGAGACTTAGCAGCACCTGAACTGTTGAAAAAGTGTATTCACGGAAAAACTCAAAACCCCAATGAAAGTGTAAATAGTGTTATATGGTCGAGAATCCCCAAGACTGTATTTGTTGGAATAGAAACACTTCACTTTGGTGTGTATGATGCTGTTGCGACTTTCAATGATGGCAACATTGTAAGGTGCAACGTATTTAGAAATATGGGAATGAAGATAGGTTCTAACATGGTACGAGCGATGCTTGCTTTAGACAAGGAACGCCTTCGGGCTGCAGGCAGGGCTGTAAAGAGTCTAGAAATACAAGCAAGAGTAAACAGGAGGAGGAACAAGAGGAAGCTGGAGGAGGAGTTTGCAGAGGATGAAGATAATCCATCCTATGGACCTGGAATGCACTAAAAAGTTAATCCAATCTTTGTCGCTCGATTCCCAGAACTTTTATTTTCTCATACTAATTACATGTTTTCTAAGGATCTTCCAAACATATTTGTTTCAAACTTTCAGTAAATGTTACACAGTACCTTCTGCATAATTTAACACAGTCTTTTTCCAAAAAACTGTATATTTTTGAATATATAAATAAAAAATTGGAAAAAAAGTTGTGAATTTTCATTACAATTGAAAAAAAATCATCTTTAATAACTGAACTAAAATTTTGTAAAATCCCTGTGTTAAGTTGTAGCCCATATTCCAATAAATAATCTGTAAAAAGTTCAACTTCCTACCTCGAATACTTTGTGAGGAAAGATGTAATTTATAAGCGTTATTTTAACATTGCAAGTATAGGGCGTTCCGGAGCCCCTTAAGTCCCATAAGATTTCACACACATTTCAACATTTTTTGAATGTTAGAGTGGGGATCGCTGCACATGTCGCTGTACCCTCCTGGCGAAGTTCCTCCGGCGTGGGTGGCTTACGTCGACAGACGTTATCTTTCAGTTTCCCACAAGTAAACGTCCAGAGATGTTAAACCTGGCAACCGTGGAGGGAACTCAATGGGCCCTCTTCGTCCAACCTAATGCCCTAGAAAACTGTCATCTGGGAAAGCTTGTACAGCTAGGTGGTAGTGTGGTGGCGCCCCGTCGTGTTGGTAGAAGACCTCTTCATCAGCTCCATAAAGCGCACGTATACTTGACAAAATTGCTGTGCGTAACAATGACAGTAGCAACAAAGTGACAGTAGCAACAAAGAGAAATAGTCCTACTAAGCCCCTAGATGATAGTCCACATCACACATTAACCCCTGGAAGATTGACTGCTTTATAAACATAAACATGCGGATTTTCCGGTGCCCAGAACATCCTGTTATACCGATTCACGGTTCCATTAAGTTTACATTGTGTCTCGTCGCTCCACATTACCTTCATCACAAGTTGCTCGTCTTCAGTTAAGATTTGCTGATGTGATACGAAAAATTGCATTCGGCAATCAGGATCGTCATCATTAATCGTGTGCAGTAATCGCGAAATGTAAATTTTCCAGAACGAGATTTTCACTCTGCAGCGGAGTGTGCGCTGATATGAAACTTACTAGCAGATTACAACTGTGTGCCGGACCGAGACCCGAACTCAGGACCTTTGCCTTTCGCGGGCAAGTGCTCTACCAACTTATTTTTATTTTTTTTACTTCTTTTTGCATTTTGTTCGTTGTTGATCGTTGTGTTTGGTCGATGCGGACGTCACATGACGTCCGTTAAAGTTCGTTTGTTGATCCTTCCACTCAGTTTTTTATTACAGAGGCCAACCAGCTCTCTGACCGAACACGCTGAGCTACCATGCCGGCGGTGAGCTACCCAATCATGACTCACGCCCCGTCCTCAGAGCTTTACTTCTTCCAGTACCTCGTCTCCTACCTTCCAAACTTTACAGAAGCTCTCCTGTGAACCTAGCTAAGCCATGTCTCCGCAGTATCCTTTCTTTCAGGGGTGCTAGTTCTGCTAGGTTCGCAGGAGAGCTTCTGTAAAGTTTGGAAGGTAGGAGACGAGGTACTGGCAGAAGTAAAGCTGAGGACGGGGCGTGAGTCGTGCTTGGGTAGCTCAGTTGGTAGAACACTTGCCCTCGAAAGGCAAAGGTCCCGAGTTCGAGTCTCGGTCCGGCACACAGTTTTAATCTGCCAGGAAGTTTCATATCAGCGCACGCTCCGCTACAGAGTGAAAATCTCATTCTGAAAACATCCCCCAGGCTGCGGTTAAGCCATGTCTCCGCAATATCCTTTCTTTAAGGAGTGATAGTTCTGCTAGGTTCGCAGGAGAGCTTCTGTAAAGTTTCAGAAAAGATCTTGTTTGGCGATCGATACGTAGCGGAACCACAGGCGTTCCAACGCGAAACTCGGTGTTTTCTTAATTAAATCTTACTTATCAAAGACCTCTTTTGTTGTAGCAAATACACTGTCCAGTCAGATTAACCACTTGTCAGAAGCCTGAATAACCATCTTTTGCAGCGCGGGCCGCTAGAAGAGGGGCAACGAGATTCTGGAAGGTACCGACAGCGATGGGGAGCCATGCCAACTCCGGCCAACCGCGCTAGTTCTCTCGGTTGACGATCCATGGCACGAACAGCCCGATTGAGGTGGTCCCACAAGTCTCGATTAGCTTTAAATACTGGCAATTTGGTGGCCAGGGGAGTACGGTAATTTCATCCTGGTGCTCTTAGAACCACGCACGTACACTGCGAGCTGTGTGGCACGTTGCATTGTCCTGCTGGTCGATGCCATCGTCCCGATGAAAACAGACTGCTTTTACGGGTGGCTATGGTTCCAAGGATACATACATCTACATACATATTCCGCAATCCACCATACGGTGCGTGGCGGAGGGTACCTCGTACCACAACTAGCATCTTCTCTCCCTGTTCCACTCCCAAACAGAACGAGGGATAAGTGACTGCCTATATGCCTCTGTACGAGCCCTAATCTCTCGTATCTTATCTTTCTGGTCTTTCCGCGAAATATAAGTTGGCGGCAGTAAAATTGTACTGCAGTCAGTCTCGAATGCTGGTTCTCTAAATTTCCTCAGTAGCGATTCACGAAAAGAACGCCTCCTTTCCTCTAGAGACTCCCACCCAAGTACCTGAAGCATTTCCGTAACACTCGCGTGATGCTCAAACCTACCAGTAAGAAATCTAGCAGCCCGCCTCTGAATTGCTTCTATGTCCTCCCTCAATCCGACCTGATAAGGATCCCAAACGCTCGAGCAGTATTCAAGAATAGGTCGTATTAGTGTTTTATAAGCGGTCTCCTTTACAGATGAACGACATCTTCGCAAAATTCTACCAATGAACCGAAGACGACTATCCGCCTTCCCCACAACTGCCATTACATGCTTGTCCCACTTCATATCGCTCTGCAATGTTACGCCCAAATATTTAATCGACGTGACTGTGTCAAGCGGTACGCTACTAATGGAGTATTCAAACATTACAGGATTCTTTTTCCTATTCATCTGCATTAATTTACATTTATCTGTATTTAGAGTTAGCTGCCATTCTTTACACCAATCACAAATGCTGTCCAAGTCATCTTGTATCCTCCTACAGTCACTCAACGACGACACCTTCCCGTACACCACAGCATCATCGGCAAACAGCCACACATTGCTATCCACCCTATCCAAAAGATGATTTATGTAGATAGAAAACAACAGCGGACCTACCACACTTCCCTGGGGCACTCCAGATGATACCCTCACCTCCGATCAAAACTCGCCATCGGGGACAACGTACTGGCTTCTATTACTTAAGAAGTCTTGGAGCCACTCACATACTTGGGGAGCAATCCCATATGCTCGTACCTTAGTTAGGAGTCTGCAGTGGGACACCGAGTCAAACGCTTTCCGGAAGTCAAGGAATATGGCATCCGTCTGATACCCTTCATCCATGGTTCGCAAGATATCGTGTGAAAAAAGGGCGAGTTGCGTTTCGCAGGAGCGATGCTTTCTAAATTCGTGCTGATGCATGGGCAGCAACTTCACTGTCTCAAGGAAATTCATTATATTCGAACTGAGAATATTTTCGAGAATCCTGCAACAAACCGATGTTAAGGATATTGGTCTGTAATTTTGAGGATCCGTCCTTCTACCCTTCTTATATACAGGCGTCACCTGCGCTTTTTTCCAGTCGCTCGGGACTTTACGTTGGGCAAGAGATTCGCGATAAATGCAAGCTAAGTAAGGAGCCAATGCTGTAGAGTACTCTCTGTAAAACCGAATTGGGATCCCACCAGGACCTGGCGGTTTATTTATTTTCAACCCATTCAGCTGCTTCACAACCCCAGGGATGTCTATCACTATGTCCTCCATACGGGAATACATACTTGACTTAATCCATTGTGACTTTCTGAATGACGACGTGACCCAGTGAATGCTACGAAAACATTTCCCAGAACGTAACACTCCCTCCTGTGGCCTGGACTCTTCCACTGTTTGTTGCACGGTGTTTGCTTTCAAACGTTTCACGTGGTACGCGCCAAACGCCACCTGTCCGATGGGGCACAAAACGTGAGTCATCTGAAGACGCCACCTGCAATCACTCAGTGGACTCCCTGGCACGCAAATTCCAGCCTTCGTCGCCAGTGAACAGCAGTCGGCATGAGTGCATCAACCAGGCACCTGCTTCAGAGGCCCACACTCAGCAATAGTTGCTGAACGGTCGTTCAGGACACACTGTTGGCTCATCTGGGCGGTCAGTTGTTTTCTCAATACTCAGATGAAAGTACTAACATCTGTTGAGCCAAAGACCATACTACAGCACACTTGTAACTCAAATCGAACGACAATATCGATATTAGATTAGATTAGATTAGATTAATACTAGTTCCATGGATCATGAATACGATATTTCGTAATGATGTGGAACGAGTCGAATTTTCCAATACATGACATAATTAGGATAATTTAACAACATACTTAAGTTAATATAACAACTTTATTTTTTGTGTTTTTTTGTTTTTCTTTATTTTTTATTTTTTTTATTTATTTATTTTTTTAAATTTTTTTCTTGATTTATATCTAAAAATTCCTCTATGGAGTAGAAGGAGTTGTCATTCAGAAATTCTTTTAGTTTCTTCTTAAATACTTGTTGGTTATCTGTCAGACTTTTGATACTATTTGGTAAGTGACCAAAGGCTTTAGTGCCAGTATAATTCACCCCTTTCTGTGCCAAAGTTAGATTTAATCTTGAATAGTGAAGATCGTCCTTTCTCCAAGTATTGTAGTTATGCACACTGCTATTACTTTTGAATTGGGTTTGGTTGTTAATAACAAATTTCATAAGAGAGTATATATACTGAGAAGCTACTGTGAATATCCCTAGATTCTTAAATAAATGTCTGCAGGATGATCTTGGGTGGACTCCAGCTATTATTCTGATTACACGCTTTTGTGCAATAAATACTTTATTCCTCAGTGACGAATTACCCCAAAATATGATGCCATATGAAAGCAATGAGTGAAAATAGGCGTAGTAAGCTAATTTACTAAGATGTTTATCACCAAAATTTGCAATGACCCTTATTGCATAAGTAGCTGAACTCAAACGTTTCAGCAGATCATCAATGTGTTTCTTCCAATTTAATCTCTCATCAATGGACATACCTAAAAATTTGGAATATTCTACCTTAGCTATATGCTTCTGATTAAGGTCTATATTTATTAATGGCGTCATACCATTCACTGTACGGAACTGTATGTACTGTGTCTTATCAAAATTCAGTGAGAGTCCGTTTACAAGGAACCACTTAGTAATTTTCTGAAAGACAGTATTGACAATTTCATCAGTTAATTCTTGTTTCTCAGGTGTGATTACTATACTTGTATCATCAGCGAAGAGAACTAACTTTGCCTCTTCATGAATATAGAATGGCAAGTCATTGATATATAATAAGATAGATATATATAATAAGATAGATATATATAATAAGATATATATCTCGATAGATCCTGACTATTTGCCCGTACACATCTCTGCAGCCGTCGTTCACCCCTGTTATTCATCTCGTCTCTCTTGATCCATCGTGGACAGGGGACATCAGCTGGTCAACTAATTATTAATGAAGCTCCACAACAGCTGTGTAATTGAGATGTTATTTTATTTTATTTTGCCTACCAGTTTCGGCATCCACTATGCCATCTTCAGGCCCCATATACATCTCTCAAAAATAAACGATATCGTCACACAGTGCCGTATATTCCTGGATGTCGTGGATTCAAACCGTATCTCAAGTGCCTCATTCGAAGACGTGATTCCAACTCATTGTCATCTGTGGTCCGTGTGTGTGTATGTGTGTGTGTGTGTGTGTGTGTGTGTTGGGGCTTACGGGCGCTCAACGTTGAGGTCATCAGCGCCCTGACACATTAAAAGAAACGAATGTTACCAAATTTAGTAAAATGGAAGCATACACGCGAAGAAAGCGGGAAAAGATGCAAAATGCTGTATAAGACAATAAAACGTAAGGAAAACGAGAAAGGAGCGTCAAGGATGCCACAGGAAATTGTCACTGGCTGGCCATTTACGTAAAATATGGGCGAGTCAGTCATCCTGTGAACAAATGAAGATTCTCTCCCTAAAATCTTGGTAAAAACATTGGACAAGTCAGAGAACTTTTAAACTTTAACCTCATTCGTTTGAGTATTTCCTAAAAGAGATGGCAGACCGGCCGGCAAGTCAGCCGCATCCCGCTGGTCAGAAAATAAAGCGCAATCCAATAAAACGTGGCACACAGTGACCTGGACGCCACAAGTACCACACATTGGAGGGTCCTCTCGCCGGGGCAGGAAGCCATGCGTCATAGGACTGTGGCCAATCCGAAGCCGAGTGAGGAGAACCTCGTCCCGTCTACGGGGCTGGAAGGAAGTACACCACACACGCGCTGTGGGCTTCACTAAACGGAGCTTATTGTCAGTCACTTCCAGCCATTCATCCTCCCACCGACGCATGACTCGTGCGCTCAATAGCGAGGTGAGTGCGTGCAAGGGGATGACACACTGAGATACGTGTGGATCAAGACACGCCTCCTTGGCTGCGAGATCTGCCCTTTCGTTCCCAGCAATGCCGACGTGCCCTGGAATCCAGCAGAAAACAGCCTCCTTCCCCAGTCGTTGTGTAGTTGGAGGAGGGCACCCTGTATGTTCTGGACCGTTTTATCTGCTGGATACAAACGTTTCAATGAGTGAAGGGCACTTAGTGAATCGGAACAGACAAGAAATTTAGGACGGGAAGAGCATCTCATCCGCTCCAGTGCCCGCAAGATCGCAGACAATTCTGCATCAAAGGCAGTAAATGCTTGCGGCAGTCGGACCTTGAGGACACTATGGTCCGTGGCACACCACAGTTACCTCGGCGATGGCTTTGGACAGTGCCATTTTGCCATGCACGGTTTACTTTAAGTACAGCGGCATGCAAGAAATTTACAAACGCAAGCCGTTTCGGAAATGCTTCCACCCTTGGCCCTTTTCGACGACAGATAAATCACTCCGTTTCCACATTTCGACAATGACTGCACTGTTTTCAGCGTCCCCGCAGCACGCTTTATGTGTCGTCCACTGCGAGTGCTGGCACCTGCTGTCCGTGGGTTGTTATTGCATGTTCACGTGTAACATAGGTAGTGGTCACATTAATGTGACTGCACCGTGTACTAGGAGGAGCCTAGGTATCATCAGAGCTTTGATACCACAATACCACTATGCAGTAAACAAGTCACATCAGTAGAGAAATTGATATTTTTAATTTCTTCATTTTTATGATCATACTGTCGGTAGCTGCTTTGGACGGTATTTGTCCTGTCGTTGCAACTACAAAAACGTGTGGTTTTTTTTTCATCAGAAACGTCTCGTTTTATTGAGGTAAAGCACCATGTGTCTGTAATTAAGTTATTTACGTTTTGATTTGCTTTGAGATCGAAGAACAGTTGATTTGTTTTGTTTTGTAGTGGTGCCAACATAACCTTGCCGCTAATTTGTTACACAAATACAGTCATGCAAAAAAAAAAAAATTGTAGGTCAAAGACAAACTAGCGGCAAGGTTATGTTGGCAACACTACAAAACACAAACCACAACACATACTCAGAAGTATTGAAAGGTCTCTGTTGGATTCCTTTCATGTTAATTTCTTAAATTTGTTGTCATTTACGGCATAAATTCCTCTTGTAAATTTACTGTGGTGTTTCTGACTATCTGGGAGGAGACTGAGCAGTGAAACGTGTTACTTATACACATAAACAAGAACGATCTGTCACACAACTACACTTTAAAACACAGTTTATATGTAATTCATGTCACACAGTCTCATACGGAACCTACATCCACTTTCTTTTATATACTGTATATGATAAGATACTGTCACCCCCCTTCCCTTCTGTGTGAGCGGATGAATGAGCAAATGTATTTCTAGTTGCATGCTTGATGGTAGCAGACAAGCCTGTCTGCTAGAGAACAGTAGGACCAACGTCGGAAACGGTAGTTACGATTTCTAAAGGCAGAGAGGTTTCTATTCTTAGTATGGTCCTGTCCGTCCCTTGTCATGTTGGTATAGGAAGCTGCCTCTCTGGTCACTTCCGTTTGTATCTGTTAAGCACCCTTGGTAGGGGCCCACAGGCAGTCTGTCCGCGGCGAGCGTGTGAAGTGGTAAGATCTCCGGCTAAGCGCGTGTCTGCTAAGTCCGTAGGACAATGGATTTCTTACGTTCAGCCTAACTGAAAATTTAATCACCTTTATTTCAGGTTTAGCTCTAAAATATCTAATGTTATCTTAAATTGCAACGCAGTGTAGTTCGAGTGTGAAGCTCAGAATATCTTCCAGTAGTTGCTTTGTCACTACTTTGTGAGTAAAGTGGAACCACGTGTTGATCAGTAACTCAACTAAGATCATCAATCTTAAATGCGAATGTGTGTGAGATTATAACGTCTCGTGTTGACAATATTTTTCGATATAGCAACTTTTCTTTATGTTCAACCGATGTGGGGTGTACTTTCTGAGACCAGTACCACGTTCTTATACAATTGTTTGACCCATCAGGTTAATAATAAGACGATAGTAACCAGTTCGAGGTTTTTCTTTTGTAAATTGCGTTTCGATGTAATTATATTTAATTATCAAAATTATTGTGGAGTTTCACTCTTTGTGTAAACCAAGTTGACCACGTGAAGCATGTGGTGTAAGCATCAAAGTAGCCCTCAGCTATTCTTTTCAGGAAGATTTCACAGAGAGTTAGTATGAATTTGGTATACCAGTGTGTGGTAATTTCATGACGGACAGGATTGCGCTACGAACGTAACTTCTTTGGGTGAAAATTGAATCGGTTAGTTGTGGTTAATTTCCTCTTGGATATGTTTCAACGTTCTTCGTGTGTTATTTTATGAATGCAGTGTTGTATGTAGTCTCCCAATCTTGGCTCCCTATTTGATGTGTTCCGTAAGATTACAAACTCACATTTTCACGATCCTAAATAAGGCACCAGTTTAGTTATGAATCAAGTTTGATATGCTGAAATTTTAACGAAACAATCATCAATGTTAAAATAAATGTCCAAATATAAACTGATTTATTTCTTTGTACTTAAATTGTCTTTTTATATATACATCACCGGTTATCGTAAGATGAGTACTAAAAGATTACAATTAATGTTAGTCTGGTTGGGAATTTGGTAAGCTAGACTGGATACCTGGTGAAACAGTTGCGCAGTAATGCAAGGTTAACTTCCTCAGATAGCTCACAGCTTTTAACCCACTTTTATGGTCTTGAATATCAGCACCGCTTTCAGAACAAATTAATGCAACAACTTTACAGTATAAAGACAAACAGAAAACAGTGGTGTGGGAAAAAGTGTGATGTAAAAAACATTAGAAATGCATTCTGCTGCAGAACATCTAAAAATTAGATCACAACCATCAATGTCTAAAGAAGAAAAACATCAATGATGTGGTAAAACCAACACATTGTTAATGAACTGTTTCTTCGATCTTAAAGCAAATCAAAATGTAAATAACTTAATTACAGACCACTGATGATACTTTACCTCAATAAAGCGAGACGCGTCTGGTGAAAAAAAACATCCATTTTTGTAGTTGCGACGACAGAAGAAAAATACCCTCAAGGGTACTTTTAACCTACCGCTACGATGTTTTAAAAAGTATACGAGAGATTTTAGCTGCACGGCAATATCGCCAGTACTCAGAACTTGTCTCTCTGTGGTAGTCGGTTGTACGATGCTCTCGAATTTCATTAACTTTTAGAGATGAATCGTTTCGGACTATTTAATTTGTAACTATTTTAAGGCGTTTGTTAGTAAATGCATCATAATGGCATCCCGGGACATTTTTCAGGCAAATTAGCTACCCGCAACGTCCACTTATAATCACAGGCAGTCTGGCTGCGTCTTCTGAAGAATGCAGTGCGCTACAGGAAGTGCTTCGAGAGTCAACATCAGAGAGAGAGTGTCACAGAAAAAAGGCCAGGGGGGGGGGGGGGGGGGGGAAATCCTACGGCGAAGATCCATCAAGATAATCCGGGAAAGTGGAGCAGTATCGGATGCGAAGACTTGACCGGCACCTACACCACTTTCTACTGACTCGTGGCGAAACTGAGAAACTTTTACAGAGGTTTGGTATCGCGAGAGATGTCGCAAGGTCGACGTCAAAGGGTGGTGTCTTCAAAAATGGACCGTTTACCGAATGCTGAACTGTCTACCAAATGGTGAAACTGCAGGGTGTCCCGCAGGAAGTTGTATCTCTGGTTTTTATGAGGTTTGGCGTATACCAGCACCCTCCCTCCCCCTCCCCCACTCTCCAAAAAAAAACCGTATCTTCGAAGAATCGAACTTCCAAGCATAAAATAGCTTCAGACGTCTGATTATTTCAAAAATCAGTTAATGTCTTAAATAAAGTTTGGAGGAGATATGAAATAAAGTATGGTGAAAGTCGCTAAGCTCTCTTTCATTGTCAAATACTGGATGAGTATATTAAGTCGCATTCGCGCTGCATTTTTAAGCAGAAGCTAGCTTTTCACGCAGTTCAGCGCTATGACTTCATTTCTTCTGAACGTATCGTGCAGTGATATTATTTTGCAGGTACATTAACTGGTATATATGATAACTGTCTGCAAAATGTGTTGCGAATAGAGTTGGTAGTAAAGAGGTGATAAATTGAAACAACTTCTGCAAGAAAGCGAACATATAAACATGGTAGATAACTCTCTTACGTACAGATATTACGCAAGCAAGAGTGAACGTACCAATGGCTGAGCACATGCGAGAGAAAGCTGCAGTGCGCATTTGTAGACCAAAGCATCACGCCATATAAAAAACGTTTTTGTGGCCTTTCGAGTTACTTGAATTTCTGTTTTTTCTTGTAAATACTTAAATTTACGAAGAATAAAAGTATATTATAACCAAGAAATAATGTTATCAATAATTTATGCAAGACGAGTACCGGAAAAACCTCAATTATCCTAGTATGTGGGGAATTGGGAAATTTTTCGCCCAAATTTGAGGAATTTCTCCTAGATTTTTGGGGATTTTGGAATATTGACACTGGCAGTGCTGTTTGTCACAGGTCGCCGCCTGCCCTGCTTTACTGGGCGGCCAGATCTCCGAGCTCCCGTTTGTGTGATGAGTCGTGGACGTCCAACAACTGGTCGCCTACTCGTGGTTCCACCGTCCTTCAATCACTTTCGACCACTCCTCAAGGCAGTAGGACGTGAACAGTCGACCAGCTTCACCGTCTCCGAAATTCTCGCTCCCAGACGACGGGCAATAACAATCTGCCCTTTGAGTCGTTTATGTCACTGCTTTTCACAATTTGCGGCCCGAATCGTCAATTGAATGATTCCCCTTTCGTCTCCGCTCCGCTTGCGTGCTTTCTTCTACCGTCAACAGGCGATACGCAGTCGTCATAATGTTCCGACTCATCAGTCTATTCAACCGCGTGTGTATGTGTGGGGCGTATGTGCATGTGCGACCAGATGTGTATCCACTGTTTTCGATCTTCTTGCTTTAGACGCTGAATGAATGCATAATACATGTAAAATTAAATTAAAGTAGAATAAATTTTAACCTCCCCCTATGTTTATTTCTGTGTGGAATTCAGCCCAACTTTACCTCCCGCTCTATAAAAGTCTACGTATTACTAAAACTGTATACCCACAAACAGTTATCCAACTTAAAATCGTATGCTAACCTTTGATTAAACAGAACCTAATTTGAACTGTAACTGGCCTGAATGCAACTTGTATTTGTATTATCTGAAATAAAATAATTGTCTGATCCTAATCAAAATTTCCACTTATCTCGCGTCTTCACAACATCGTTGCAGATTTCTCGAAAGCGCAACAGCAAACAGCAAGCAGGCAGCAGCTAAGATAGAACTCTATTTCTGAATAAAATTTCCAGCTGTTGTATACCACACGTGGTAATGCGTAATGATAAACAGTGGGATGGGGGAGAGCATATTCGTCTGAAATGATATTCCAAGAAGCGATTTTAGAATGAAGCATGTATCCAAAAAAGACAGAGTAAAAAAACTTCGCGCGATCTTTACACTTAACATTGGTCTGAACAATATTATGCTTAACAAAGCGAACATTGATTTAAAAAGGCTACAATATTAACAGAGAATTTCTATAAAAAGTCATACAGCTTAATCAATTAATATGTTAAAGCATGACTCAGGGAAGTGGGCTGATCTTTCTCTCAGATCTGAGCAAGTGAACCAAGTTAATTAGCTCTCAATAATCATTTCTACAAATTAGGTGCGCAGTGCTGCAGTCTTGCCTCAAACTTCTTCTCTTCAAAAAACTAACAACGTTGTTTAAAATTTAGATTCCTTTCACATATTAATCGTTTGCTGTCCTCTACAATAAATCTTTCTTCATGTAACAGATGAAATCACTACTCAACACAGCACTACAGGATACGTCCGTCCACGCCCGGGTTCCCGGGTTCGATTCCCGGCGGGGTCAGGGATTTTCTCTGCCTCGTGATGGCTGGGTGTTGTGTGCTGTCCTTAGGTTAGTTAGGTTTAAGTAGTTCTAAGTTCTAGGGGACTGATGACCATAGCTGTTAAGTCCCATAGTGCTCAGAGCCATTTGAACCATTTGATACGTCCGTCACCTACCACACTTCAATTAATAATGTATCAGACTGCGCAGAGGCAAAGATTGTGCCACGACAAAACCAAAGATTGTTTAACAGTAATGTAACTTGACCTCTCTCTGACGTGCACACCGATAACATACAAAACTCAAAATGATATGACTAGCCTACAAAATAAATAAATGAAATTAAGCTTAGTAATTGAGCTGGGAATGTGGAACAACTAAGAGAAATCTAAAAAACAAAACCTGGAAAGACACTCAAATTAAACTTTACAAAACTGTTGCAGTTCCCACAGTGCTCTATGGAAGTGAGACATGGGTGATTACCAAGAAGCAAGAAAGCCGGATTCAGACACAAGAAATGAAATTCCTTGGAGGTGTTAAAGGTTGCACAACAAAGACAGGTTAAAGAATCAAGATATTAGAGAAGAACTGCAAATCTTTAGCCTCAATGATAAAATTCGGGATTACAGAAGAAAGTGGAACGAACATCTACAAAGAATGGAGAGTGAGAAACTTCCCTGAAAGGCAAGAAATTATAAGTGCAATGGGAGAAGAGACAGAGGGAGACCCCAACAGAGATGGTTACCGTAACAGGCAATTCCTGCCTAATACCTGAAGAGAAGATGAAGATGAAGCCTACATATACTCTCCGCAAAACACCATATTGTATGTGAGGCGCAGGAAGTGTGGAACAAGAATCTTATGTAATTCTCTAAATTTCCGTCGTGATCATTACATGACATTTGAACTAGAAAAGAAAGCATTTCTTGATTCATATTTGAACATGTCATCTCCGCTACGCATTGCGCACTTCTTGCAGCGTCTCCGATTGGGTTTTACTGAAAGGCGCCATTGCATCGCAGAAGACAGTCGTGATAGTGCTTCATTATTTCTTTAATACAGTATTTCGCGTATTTCATTTGTTACTACCTGTTTCGGCCGAATAAGACCTTCTTCAGATGTGAAGCTAAAATACTGCTGCCTCCGGCGTCAGCTAGAGCGCGTCGCTAGATCTGCAGATGGCCTCATCCGACTTAAACTGGTATTTACAGATAAATGGAAAACATAATCTGGGCCACCGGATTTCCTTCATTTCTGTTGTGCCCTCACACTGACTGAACAAGTGAGTGACGAAACGCACAGCTCTCCTTTAAATCTTCTCCCTCCCTGTCCTCTTCTGGTTATCGAATTTGGTAAATGCCTCAGACTCAAGAGCAATCATGAGAAATTTATTGAACGAGGTTTTTGTACGTGGTCTCCGTTATAGATGAATTACACTGGCTGAAAATAAATAAATAAATAAAATGAGAGCACCCAGTAGGGGAGGAGGAAAGAGTATGGAACTTCACAGCTTGAATGGAATTCGATGTTATTCCTCTGAGTCCAGAATGATTCACATTCGCAAATATATTAACAACATGAGGCCATCTCCTCTGTGCCGTTATTCGATGTATCGTATCAACAGAGGTCATTCTTCGTCTTCATTTCTTAACGATTGTGCTCTTTAGTCATCGTGAGTCAGTTTTGTGCTGGTATCCAAATCCTAGCCTGTTCAAAATGTGGTTCTGTACACAATTTAAGACTCTGACGGTTTTCAGTGTATCCCGTGGAAAGCTGAATTACGTATCCATCTAGGACCGAAACAGGTAGAAAAATAAAGAATAAATTGTACAGCTCATGGCAAACTTGCAATTCTTAAAACGATATGAACCAAAGCAAGATTTTTCGCTTGCAATGGAAGAACTTTAAAGTTCGTAAAGAAAAAGAGAGACGTGTTTGTTTCAGACAGCACGCTCAGGTTTCGTACGAAGCGAGTCTTCCGTGTTAACCATCTTTAGCAATGTGCGATCGCCGCGACGAATGCTCTTTCGATTAAGAGTCAGCGTTAGGTCGTGGGATGACGGTACATCTACACCTACATGGCTGCTCTGTAAATCACACTTCAGTACTTGGCAGAGGGTTCATCGAACCATCTTCATAATAATTCTCTATTTTTCCAATTTCCAAGAGCGCGCGGAAAAAACGAACACCTGTATCTTTGCGTGCTAGTTCTGATATCCCTTATTTTATTGTGGTGATCGTTTTTCCCTTTATAGTTAGGCGTCTACAAATTTGTTTTCGCATTCAGAGGAGAAAGTTGGTGCTTGAAATGTCGTAAAAAGATTCCGCTGCAACGAAAAACGCCTTTGTTTTAATGATGTCCACAGGGTGACCCACGGGAAATACACATTTTCAGTTGGCCACCCTCATGGGATGTAGATTGCTCGCGCCATCAACTGCACCTAATCGGCCGCACATAGCCACATAGTACACCATTCGTTTCAGTTTGGACCGTTGGCCGATGAGTACTTAGGCTGTGGATCAGTTCTTTCGCGTGCAGAACATTGCGGCTGTCCAACACGTGGAAAGGACCGCCATTTCTGTGCTCCAGACACAAGGACAGTATCCAGGTGGATAAAACAATGGCGAGAGGGAGGGTCGGTAACCAGCGTGAAACATGAAGGGACCTGAAACGACAGTCCAGACATCCCAAAATACGAAGAGTCCCGCAGCTCTGCAGTGAAGCCCATGCTGAACTGTCCGTCGCCATTCCAGATCGTTACAAATCCCTCGCACGGCTCTGCACAGGATGTGTGAAACACGATTCAAAGTTTCTTCTTTTTAAACTGCAAGTGGCTCAGCGCTTACTAACGAGGAGGACGCCTGGTTACTGACAAGTCTTGTGATGTCTGAGGGGGCATATTTCCATTTCAATGGTTCAGTCTATAAACAAAATTACTCGGACACAAATGCGCTGCTCGTTCATGAAGAGGAGGAGGAAACCCAAAAGTTGTCGTCTGGTGTATTATAGAACAGTGCATTGGAATCGTAGGGGTAGGGCCGTATTTTTCTTTTTAAGACAACAATTGCCGGATAGTGATATCAATTCTGAGTGGTTTGCGGCCATGATTAACAATTTTTTCACTACTCAGCTGCAGGGACATTGCTCTCTCAAAGCGATATGGTTTCAGCAATATGGAGATAGGGCCGATACTACCCATAATTCTGTGACTGCACCCTGCGGGCCTCTTTGGCAGGTTCTGTCATCCGCTGCTCTGTTCGCTCGATATGTTATGTTATGTTAATCGGGGACCTAGAAACGACGGAGAGGCTCCGTCCTCGCAGCAGCCGCAGTGGTCCGCAACCCCACGACGACTATCGCAGCCCACTTCACCCCTCCGCCGCCTCACACCGGACCCAGGGTTGTTGTTCGGTTCGGCCCCCGGTGGACCCCCCAGGGAACGTCTCACACCAGACGAGTGTAACCCCTATGTTTGCGTGGTGTACGCGTACGTGGAGAACTTGTTTGCGCATCAATCGCCGACATAGTGTAGCTGAGGCGGAACAAGGGGAGCCAGCCCGCATTTGCCGAGGCAGATGGAAAACCGCCGAAAAACCATCCACAGAATGGCCGGTTCACCGGACCTCGACACAAGTCCGCCGGGCGGATTCGTGCCGGGGACCGGCGCTCCTTCCAGCCCGGAAACCCGTGCGTTAGACCGCACGGCCAACCAGGCGGGCTACCATTTTTATATAATATTGCTTGATATCTTCTCTATGAAACTTATTCTGAGCTTAAGGTCTTGAAAATCATTAGAATCAACACCAGCAACAAACTCACCAACAATCAAATCGTCGATGTAACAATTACGATATATTAATGAACAGTAAAACATTAAAATCCACACACACTCCCGCACAGTGCCAATCCCCACAAAATCCCCAATCGAACTGAAATTCCCCACAGTTTGGGGAATTCCTCACGAATTGGAAACTCTGCTGTCAGATCTGACAATGCTGATGTAGGGGTAAGTGTTTCGGAGCGCAACCTTCGGCGCTCATTGTTGAACACGGGACTCCGCAGTAGGCGAGCCCTACGTATTCCCCACGTTGACCCAACGACGTCTTAAATTACGGCTGAAGTGGGCTCGGTATCATGGAGACTGGACCGTGGATCAGTGTAAACGGATCACCTAGTCGGATGAATCGCGTTTCTTGTTACACCAGGTTGGTGGTTGGTATCCGTATACACCGTCACCAAGACGAAAAGATGCTCGAAGCGGACGACTGTGCTATAGGGGACGTTCACCTGGGCTCCCATGGGGCCTTTGGTGGTAACCGAATGGTGGTAACCGGACGTTCTGTGGCAATTGTGGACTGCGTGAACAATATTGCGGACCACCTGCATAGCTTCATGCTTCGTGTCTTCCCCGATGGCGATCTCAACTTAATGTCCCTGCCGTAAGGCCAGAACCGTGCCACACTGGTTTTATTCGAGCACTCATATCTAAATTAAAAAAATATCCGATTCTGCATAGATGCTCGGCGACTCAGTGGCTTGCGCAGTAGTTGCAAGATAAGAGGGGCGAAGATGATGTGGAGGAGTGTAATTACTTACACCTCAACACATTTGAGAATCAAACACAAAATCAAAAGAACCGTACAAAGTACCCTCTGTCGTGAAGTGCCCTCGCAGACCGTGGATTTCGAGTGTAGCTGCAGTCGTGCCTCGCAACAGGACGCAATCGCGACTGACCGGTTTGCTTCAGTCGCTAAAAGTCACTCCAGTGGTCTCAGATTCCATA
Organism: Schistocerca americana; assembly: GCF_021461395.2. Lineage (NCBI taxonomy): Eukaryota > Metazoa > Arthropoda > Insecta > Orthoptera > Acrididae > Schistocerca > Schistocerca americana. The sequence continues at coordinate 1,131,241,613 of NC_060119.1, forward strand.
GACACTGCAGTGAGAAAGACACAGAGTAAAAATAAAATCGCTTCTGCTAAAGTTTTTGCAGTGACGTGCGACGTAAAACGGAATAACGCCTCCGCATATAGCGAGTAAATGTGTGGCGACTCGCACGTCACAGCACATAAACAAGGAAGCAGACTTTCAACACAGGTTCCCTTGTGTGTCGGCCAGGATTATTTTCGGCCTGCAGCTCTTTGTATCAACAGATCAGCCTCTCATTACACGCCCCGTGTGTTTATATTTGTAGAACAGCTTGCAACGGCATCTTGAAACGACGAACTGTGTGCTATGGTAACGCAGATAGCCCACTGCTCTGCCAGTTGGTGTCTGTTAGTATATTACCAAAAACATCGTTTGAAATAACGATCCATTAGTACACTCGAGAGATGAAAAGAATAAGAAATAAGAAAGAGCGGATAGTAGGAATTATGTTGCATAAAACAGATGGGTGCAAGAAATTTAAAAACAAAAATTCGGCGGAAGGTAGAAGACAGTGCAAATAAACTGAAAATTGAACTAAGGAATTTAACTGATCAGGCTACAGTGGCTTGGGGGATGAAACAATGTCAGCAAATAGAAGATTTGGAAAAAAGGAAAGTTTGAAGAAATGTGAAATCCTTAACAAGATGAGAAGTAAGGAAAGCAAGCAAACAAGGAATGTTAAATAAGCAGTATTTATAGAAGAGGAGAAGAAACTTTGGATGGATTATGTGGAAGAATTATATGGTGTGCTGGTGGAGAACATCATATTGGGTTTTGAAGGTGAAGGGGAATAGGATGAAGAAGACCGAGATCCTAAAATACTGAAATGAGAGTTGGAGAAAGCAATTCAGTAGTTCTGGGGAAAGAAAGCCTTGGTCTGTGATAGAGTACCATGCAACCCGCTGGGGTCGAATTGAAAGACTTGCTCGAGGCTGGTAACACACGACACTCATTTTTAAACTGAGACACTGGAAGTCTCAGCTCCAAGTTCCATAGCTAGGTTGACTGTGGTAGCAAACAGAATTAATGATACAGGAATTTGGCCTCAAGATCTACTTAATACCTTTGTAGTAGCTTTACCTAAAAACTGCAACACAAAAGAATGCAAAGACTATGACACAAATAGTACCATCAGTCACGCTACAAAAGGTGCAATGAGAGTCACACTAAGGTGAAATTGAGGAAAATACTGGGGAACATCTGTTCTAGTTCTGAAAGAATAAAGGAACAAGAGGTTCCATAGGTAGTCTGAGAATGATTGGAGAAAGGATGGCAGAAATGAGTAATGAGTAGTACATTTGTTTTATCGACTGGAAGAAGCCTTTCGATAGAGTCAAGTGGAATATACTAATGAGAATTTTGAACGATGTCGGTGTAGACTGAAAGACAGAAGTTTAATAAAGGAGTTGTGAACAAAGCAATAAGTGACAGTGGGAAATGAGGAGACGGAAGAGATTGTAATGTCCCCACAGAAAATACCCTCTACCACGCACCAATTAATCATTGTCAATCAAACCATCCACATTCATTCACTTTGGAAAAGTATCTGATCTGATTTTCTCCTAACATATGCGGCGACAGCTCGACGACGCCAAAGTATTTTCTAGTGCGTTTATTCTTTGAAATAACAGAGATGCATATATGCATTCTCCATGGTTGTGAGAGTGGTAACTAGGACAGCTTCTGGAGTATTTGTTGAGGGATTGACGTGTTTCTGAGAGATACATATTCTGCTTTTCTTCTCGCTAAAGCGAGCCAATTAACATTTGTGCCGCTAGCGGTTTGTTTGAAGAGAAAGAGACTGTAAACGGAAAATAATTAAGACGTGGAATCACTGGAGATCTGGACATGTAATGGAGATGGATTTAATACACAATTTCCTTCATAAATAAGGTTTGTGACTTTTTTGTTCTGGAGTGAATGAACGAATGAGTTTTTTCTGAATCATTTGAAGATCACGTTGGCCCTGTAATTAGTGGGAAAGTTTCAGCTGTGTCGAAGAGAGCCTGCAATCACTGAGTCTGTGTTAAATCGTCCAAAAAGGCTTCGTACACATCTGGAATTCGCAATCTTTCGTAAAAGGAACAAATTGTCCACACGATTGATTCTCCCTACTGAATGCAGTAATAATAAATGTAAAGATCTCTTACAGCAAGCCAGCCGCTGATTACCAAGACGAAGGACTCCACCAAAGATTCTATTTGGCTGATTTCACGTAATGAAATATTATATTAAAAACTGTACATAGATAAAGGAGAGAAAGAGAGAGAGCGAATGAGAATAGAGATAATACTAATAAGCCTCCATTAGTCTAACTTTTCGCCTGTCTTATCACGGATCAGCCAAGAAATGGGAGGCCCTTACTTTACTGTAGAGATTTATGTGTGAAGGTGAAGGGATCTTAAAGGCAACAGATACACGTCTATACAGACAAGACATTACACAAAGTTAGCGGCTAGCTGCATTCATCATCTATTCTTAGTGAAGAGACGGCAACTTATTATCCTTTAACATTTTTAAAAAAAGTTAAAAGATGAACGTAGGGTGTAGGGCAAGGATGCTTACCGACACCGAAGCTATTCAATATACATGCAGGACAACTGATAGGTAAGGCCATAGACAATGCAAGAGGCATCGTAATTGGTGGACGAAGGACAAATACGCGGATGATCAAGCACTGCTATCGGAAACAGAAGTACATACAGGACAACTGATAGGTAAGGCCATAGACAATGCAAGAGGCATCGTAATTGGAGGACGAAGGACAAATACGCGGATGATCAAGCACTGCTATCGGAAACAGAAGATGAGCTGCAGAAGGTGTTGAATCGTATTGCAAGGAAGGGCGAGGACTGTGGAATGAAGACAAATACAGGAAAGACAAAAGTGATGAGAATAACCAGGAAGTAAGCTTCAGTTAACATATTCTTAGATGGAAGAAAGATAGAACAAGTAATATTCTTTCTGTAGCTTGGAAGTACATTGAAATAGAACAGAAGCTGCATAGAAGAAATAAGGAGGAGGATATCTATGGGAAAGAGAGCATTTCAAAAGGTGAAGAACTCCAGTGAGAAAAAGGTTTGTTAAATGTTATGTCTGGAGTGTAGAGTTGTACAGCAGCGAATCATGGACAATTAAAAATAAAGATGAAATATATTTAGATGTTTCTGAAACGTGGCTCCCCCCCCCCCTCCCCCCATGAACCATGGACCTTGCCGTTGGTGGGGAGGCTTGCGTGCCTCAGCGATACAGATAGCCGTACCGTAGGTGCAACCACAACGGAGGGGCATCTGTTGAGAGGCCAGACAAACGTGTGGTTCCTGAAGAGGGGCAGCAGTCTTTTCAGTAGTTGCAAGGGCAACAGTCTGGATGATTGACTGATCTGGCCTTGTAACAATAACCAAAACGGCCTTGCTGTGCTGGTACTGCGAACGGCTGAAAGCAAGGGGAAACTACAGCCGTAATTTTTCCCGAGGGCATGCAGCTTTACTGTATGATTACATGATGATGGCGTCCTCTTGGGTAAAATATTCCGGAGGTAAAATAGTCCCCCATTCGGATCTCCGGGCGGGGACTACTCAAGAGGATGTCGTTATCAGGAGAAAGAAAACTGGCGTTCTACGGATCGGAGCGTGGAATGTCAGATCCCTTAATCGGGCAGGTAGGTTAGAAAATTTAAAAAGTGAAATGGATAGGTTGAAGTTAGATATAGTGGGAATTAGTGAAGTTCGGTGGCAGGAGGAACAAGACTTCTGGTCAGGTGACTACAGGGTTATAAACACAAAATCAAATAGGGATAATGCAGGAGTAGGTTTAATAATGAATAGGAAAATAGGAATGCGGGTAAGCTACTACAAACAGCATAGTGAACGCATTATTGTGGCCAAGATAGATACGAAGCCCACACCTACTACAGTAGTACAAGTTTATATGCCAACTAGCTCTGCAGATGACGAAGAAATCGAAGAAATGTATGATGAAATAAAAGAAATTATTCAGATTGTGAAGGGAGACGAAAATTTAATAGTCATGGGTGACTGGAATTCGAGTGTAGGAAAAGGGAGAGAAGGAAACATAGTAGGTGAATATGGATTGGGGGACAGAAATGAAAGAGGAAGCTGCCTTGTAGAATTTTGCACAGAGCACAACATAATCATAACTAACACTTGGTTTAAGAATCATGAAAGAAGGTTGTATACATGGAAGAACCCTGGAGATACTAAAAGGTATCAGATAGATTATATAATGGTAAGACAGAGATTTAGGAACCAGGTTTTAAATTGTAAGACATTTCCAGGGGCAAGTGTGGACTCTGACCACAATCTATTGGTTATGACCTGTAGATTAAAACTGAAGAAACTGCAAAAAGGTGGGAATTTAAGGAGATGGGACCTGGATAAACTAAAAGAACCAGAGGTTGTACAGAGATTCAGGGAGAGCATAAGGGAGCAATTGACAGGAATGGGGGAAATAAATACAGTAGAAGAAGAATGGGTAGCTTTGAGGGATGAAGTAGTGAAGGCAGCAGAAGAAATACTGAATTTAATTGATGAAAGGAGAAAATATAAAAATGCAGTAAGTGAAACAGGCAAAAAGGAATACAAACGTCTCAAAAATGAGATCGACAGGAAGTGCAAAATGGCTAAGCAGGGATGGCTAGAAAACAAATGTAAGGATGTAGAGGCCTATCTCACTAGGGGTAAGATAGATACCGCCTACAGGAAAACTAAAGAGACCTTTGGAGATAAGAGAACGACTTGTATGAATATCAAGAGCTCAGATGGAAACCCAGTTCTAAGCAAAGAAGGGAAAGCAGAAAGGTGGAAGGAGTATATAGAGGGTCTATACAAGGGCGATGTACTTGAGGACAATATTATGGAAATGGAAGAGGATGTAGATGAAGATGAAATGGGAGATATGATACTGCGTGAAGATTTTGACAGAGCACTGAAAGACCTGAGTCGAAACAAGGCCCCCGGAGTAGACAATATTCCATTGGAACTACTGACGGCCGTGGGAGAGCCAGTCCTGACAAAACTCTACCATCTGGTGAGCAAGATGTATGAAACAGGCGAAATACCCTCAGACTTCAAGAAGAATATAATAATTCCAATCCCAAAGAAAGCAGGTGTTGACAGATGTGAAAATTACCAAACTATCGGCTTAATAAGTCACAGCTGCAAAATACTAACACGAATTCTTTACAGACGAATGGAAAAACTAGTAGAAGCCAACCTCGGGGAAGATCAGTTTGGATTCCGTAGAAACACTGGAACACGTGAGGCAATACTGACCTTACGACTTATCTTAGAAGAAAGATTAAGAAAAGGCAAACCTACGTTTCTAGCATTTGTAGACTTAGAGAAAGCTTTTGACAATGTTGACTGGAATACTCTCTTTCAAATTCTAAAGGTGGCAGGGGTAAAATACAGGGAGCGAAAGGCTATTTACAATTTGTACAGAAACCAGATGGCAGTTATAAGAGTCGAGGGACATGAAAGGGAAGCAGTGGTTGGGAAGGGAGTAAGACAGGGTTGTAGCCTCTCCCCGATGTTCTTCAATCTGTATATTGAGCAAGCAGTAAAGGAAACAAAAGAAAAATTCGGAGTAGGTATTAAAATTCATGGAGAAGAAATAAAAACTTTGAGGTTCGCCGATGACATTGTAATTCTGTCAGAGACAGCAAAGGACTTGGAAGAGCAGTTGAATGGAATGGACAGTGTCTTGAAAGGAGGATATAAGATGAACATCAACAAAAGCAAAACAAGGATAATGGAATGTAGTCTAATTAAGTCGGGTGATGCTGAGGGAATTAGATTAGGAAATGAGACACTTAAAGTAGTAAAGGAGTTTTGCTATTTGGGGAGCAAAATAACTGATGATGGTCGAAGTAGAGAGGATATAACATGTAGGCTGGCTATGGCAAGGAAAGCGTTTCTGAAGAAGAGAAATTTGTTAACATCCAGTATTGATTTAAGTGTCAGGAAGTCATTTCTGAAAGTATTCGTATGGAGTGTAGCCATGTATGGAAGTGAAACATGGACGATAAATAGTTTGGACAAGAAGAGAATAGAAGCTTTCGAAATGTGGTGCTACAGAAGAATGCTGAAGATTAGATGGGTAGATCACATAACTAATGAGGAAGTATTGAATAGGATTGGGGAGAAGAGAAGTTTGTGGCACAACTTGACCAGAAGAAGGGATCGGTTGGTAGGACATGTTCTGAGGCATCAAGGGATCACCAATTTAGTATTGGAGGGCAGCGTGGAGGGTAAAAATCGTAGAGGGAGACCAAGAGATGAATACACTAAGCAGATTCAGAAGGATGTAGGTTGCAGTAGGTACTGGGAGATGAAAAAGCTTGCACAGGATAGAGTAGCATGGAGAGCTGCATCAAACCAGTCTCAGGACTGAAGACCACAACAACAACAACAACAACAACAACACGAAACGTGCCTATTGAGAAGAAAGCTTAAGGTAGAGTAGAGTGACAGACTTCAGAATGAGGAATTAATGAATAAAACGAGGGAAGCAAGAAGTGAGCTGGGACGTGTACTGCATAGGAATAATTCCTGCAACAAAGAATTATAGAGGGAAAAGTGGGTGGAATGAGAGGAAGTGGTAGGAAGAGAATTTAAATGATGGAAGACGTTAGAAGAAGACGAACATACATACAGATGAAGGAAGATGCTCAGAACAGGACACGATGGAGAGCCTTGTCATAAGACAGATACAGTAAAGAAGAAAAAGAACATAAGCCGTGAAATAGAACCACTAAATATGGGTAGTTGTTCTTTTTATTAATGATGGCACTTAATCGGAAAACCTAAATACTTGCAGAAATAGAGTGCGGGCTATGTGTCACAACACATAGACGAAACCATTACTGACTTCCGCATACGAGAAGACATAAAATGAAAATCTTAAAAATACAATAAAATGCCTAAAAGTTGTACTATCTATTTTGCGGTTCATGGGAGCTATCCTCATGTCTCGACAAATGCGCAACAGTTGGCAGCCCGTTGATGCATTACTGAGAAGGAAGCTGTGTCTGTGCAAAGGTGGCCGTCTCATTGTTCACTTTACCGAGGTGGAGCAGCGACCTGTGATAACGTTTTTTTGAATAGTGAAGTTGTTAAACCGGTGGAAATGCATACCAGGACGAAAGCAGAGTACGGAGATTTGTGTGCAACTGTACTAATGGTGCAGGAAGTTTAAAAGTGGCGTATCTCCCGTGGAAATATGCTCCGTGCACGTTCCAGACACACTGCAAGGTGACAAGCGGAAAACATCGCCAGCTTCTGAAGGCACGCAGCCGTATTACTTTAAACAAAATAGCTGGTATTTTGGCTGTTGGTGTTGGTTCAGCAAGCATTGTTGTCCGTAATGTGTTGCGGTACAGTAAAGCGTCCGCTAGATGGTGTTAACGTCAGCTGACTGCTGAGTCGCCGCGTCGGTGCTTGTCGTGTGAGGTAGTTTTGCGTCGTTTCCAAGTCGAAGGCAGTGGATTTCTGGACAGAACTGATACAGGATTGCAGGAGTGGAACTTTAAAGCACTGCCAACCTTGTAATGTCTCCTGCAGCGGTCTCTCCGCGATATTTTCAGAAATTTTATAAATTATATAACTCAGTACATATCTCGAAATATCTCTTTTTATCTTACCGATTCCTAAACTTTATTATACGATGATTATCAATGCAAAGTAGTTTCTAGCCCTATTATTCCTTGGAGCGTCCATTTACTCCATGGAATAGCTTCTCTGCTATCTATGTTTTCTCTTATGAAAAGAATGAAGGAGATCTTGCCGATTAGCCGTCAAAGAAGGAGGATGTATGTGTATGTATTGTTGAGCTAGTCGCCATCTTGATGAGATTCTGTATGAGAATTAATTTAATACATGAACTAAACTAAAGTAAGTGTGTTCGCGTATTATTTAACTCATTATTATTGACAGTGTCTGCTTACTGCGCTGTGTTGCACGGGATCAGTGGGGAACGTCTGATTTACACTGGACGAACCTGCCGTTTTGTATGCTCAAGATATCCAGTTTATTACTTCAAATAAATAGGCTAGCACGGTCTTACCAGCAGATCTCCGGTCTTCCCCATGTGATCACCGAAAGTTAATAATTATTACAAATGTTTTTAGGAGATCGACTGACAATTTTCGTCGCACCGAGACTTCGAAATTGCTTCACTGCCTTATGGAACTTAAGTTAAGCTCAATTTAATCAGGATAGAACAGTATTGAACTGTGTAAATGTGATAAGCCAGCTTTGCGAATGAAAATTCCCTTAATACACGCATGTTTTTTACTATCCTGAGCAGTGAAGCTAAATCAGGCCGGTGTGAGAGAGGTTTTTAAATTTTAGATCCCACAAAAAAAATATTAAAACCTGAAACGAAAAGATCCAGCAAGGAATCTCGCTCTTCGCAAAAATTAAGTGAACATGTCTCAGGGATTAGGCCTTAAGCCTGTTCCGACCGCTGCCAGCATATGAATCCTGATGATACCGCTGCTTGTTTTGCCTCCAACCTGTCCGCTGAACTGCAAGTTCTCCGGATCACGGAGCACATGAGCAAGGGTTTTAATTCCAGCATGTCGACGGCAGCGGTCTTCTTGGACGTGCAGAATGCTTTTGATAAGATCTGGCAGGACAACCTGTTGTATAAGATGCTGACGCAAGCGCCCATCCCTGACATCTACGTTAAGATGGTGGATGATTTTCTTCACCAGAGAACTTCCTCGTCGCTAAGCGGGAAAAGCGCTCCAGTGTACGCCACATGTAAATGGGTACCCCTCAGGGCTCTGTGTTGTCCCCTCTTCTTTTAATATCTATGTCAATGACATGCCCGTCATTTGTCACTGCCATTTGGTGCAATACGCCGATGACACGGCGCTTTATACGACCGGCCGCAATCCTGATCAACTCATTACTCGCCTCCAAAGACAAATGGACGCAACAGTCACCTGGTGTCGCTCGAATAAAATGGCCCTCACTGGCGCAAAAACCATGGCTGTGTGTTTCACTAAACGGCGCCCTGTACTCCGAAACAACATCTCAATCGGGGGCGTCCGGGTCCCGTGGGCCCAAGCTGCCAAGTATCTCGGAGTCTGGTTGGATAAGAAACTTTTCTTTCACCGCCACGCAGAGTACATCACCCATAACGGGTTAAAGTTGACAAAGGCCTTGTACCCGCTCTTCTCCAGCCGAGAGCTGAATTTAGATACCAAGCTCCGGCTGTATCACTCCGTTGTCCTACCCTCACTAACGTACGGTTCCTCTGCGTGGGCCACGATTAGTAAGTCCCGGATGCTGACGCTCCAGCGCCTACAGAATAAAGTTCTCAGGTGGAGTCTTCACAACCCTCCGCTCACCAGGATTGTCATTCTGCATGAGGAGACAAATACGGCCTTCTCAAGACGACCGTTCGCCGTAAGCCTCGCCAACTATACAGTAAAGTGGACGCCCTCCGTGACACGGCCGCAGGACTCCAAACCATCGGCACCACAGTTCCATGGTGCTGGCACCGACACGCCGTTCCTCTCACCATCCTGGAGGACTCGGATTCGGGCTATGACTGGCGATAGGCCCAATACGACCACGTTTTTCTATCCGTTTTCGTACAGTCACTAGCTGTGACCTGTTCTCTTCCAGCCACTTTTTTCTTTGACCATAGAGTTGTCGCATTGCTGCACCCCTCCTCTGTACTTCACCGTCGGACGGTGGCACGGAACTTAAAGTTCCACCGCCACACCTTCAACGTGCTATGCTCGGCTGTTGTTCAGCTGTTGCTTTGAGTCCCCTCTCACTTGTCCACCGAGACAGTTGGACCGGATCTGAACCGGTGACGCTGTGTATTAGTAAACTGCCATAAAAAGCTGCTTCTTTATTCAAGCTGCGTCTCATTTGGCCTCACAAGTGCTGACTGGACCCTGTGCTAGACCTCCCTGCTTCAGAAAAACCTGAGGAGATGCCGGGAATCGAACACAGGTCCTTCTACGTCGCTAACCTTCGGTTACGGAGGCGGCCCACTTCACAAAAAAATTAATAAATATAATTAAATTTAAAAAATAATCCGCAATCTACCGTCGGGAGAAGGAGTCACGCTCACTCTCTATTGGAGTCAAAAAGGGATCATTTTGGAGTGTTAGGCGGAAAGAGGATTAATAGTGACCCGCAATTCATACCCAAATTTACCACGAAATCGCCTTTGCCCTGCAATCAGTAGTAAACGACGAGGACTTAACGAATGCAGGTGTTTTGTTGCAACACGACAATGCTCTTTCCTATACCATCTGTTCAACTGTGCCAACAATACAGGTATCTCAGTTTCGATGTTAAGTTTATCACTAATCCCATTTCTGCTATTAACCATTACTCTCGTCTTTCTTTGGTTTACTCTGCGTATATTTTCTCTGCCCAGTAAACTGTTCATTGCATTGCATAATTCTTCCGGATTTCAGTGAGGATAGCAGCGTATCTCATCATTAATATACTTGCACCCTGAATTTTAATCCCGCTCCTTGAGCTTTATTCTATTCCCGTCATTGCTTCTTCGGTGTACTGATTGAAAAGTAGGGGAGAAGAAAAGACTGCCTCCGTGTCTTAGACCCTTCCTACTTCAAGCTCTTAGTTTCTGCCCTTCCGTTCTTATTGTTACCTCTCGATCCTCGTACAGGCTGTATTACCCGTCTGTCCTTACAGCTAACACATAGTTTTCTGATTGTTTCGCCGACCATCTCGCACCATTTTCCATTATCGAACGCTTTTTTCTAGGTCGAACGATCCTGTAAAAGTGTCTTAGTTTTTCTTAACTCTAGTATTAGCACTGTCTTTCTAATGCCTTTCCTAAATCCAAACTCACCGTCATGTAACAGATTCTAAGTTTCCTTTCCGTACGCGTTCACTTTCCATATGTGTCAGCATAACTGATACTAGCCGGCCGGTGTGGCCGTGCAATTAAAGGCGCTTCAGTCTGGAACCGCGTGACCGCTGCGGTCGCAGGTTCGAATCCTGCCTCGGGCATGGATGTGTGTGATGCCCTTAGGTTAGTTAGGTTTAGTTAGTTCTAAGTTCTAGGCGACTGATGACCTCAGAAGTTAAGTCGCATGGTGCTCAGAGCCATTAAAACTGATGCTAATCGTCGTCTCCTCTATTTCCCCAGATCATTAGGTGTGTGTGCTGTCTACAACTGAATTTTTGCACCCTCGGATAAACAGCCCGATGTCGTGTACATAACACGCAGTAGTGTGATTACAGACTTTGGTTTATATAGAGTATCTGCAGGCTGTACGGCTGTTGCAGAGACCATGATGGCGTAACATTCTTCTAATTTTCCTGCAGCCTGATACGTCGTAGATGATCGATCGATTCGGCTGTAAACGTGCTACGAACGTGGCCCATCTCTTCCGCAGCGTGCACACTCGACGAGCGCCATTATCTATTGATCTGGTGTGACCAAGATAGCCTCCCCTGGAACGGGAGCGGGGCACGCGGGAGAAGAACAGCGGTTGTCAGTCGCCTCAACCTTCAATCAAGAGCGTCCTGGGTACACCATACGAGAACCGTGGTCGCATCAGTTCGGTGTTTGCGACTGTCTGAACTAGTTCTGAAGACAATCAGATGGTGTATTACTCATGGGAATGGTTTCCGAAAGGCTTTCGAAGCTACTGCATCATCTATTGCTAATCAAGACACGATCGTACAGAGCATCTTTGGAAAAATGTGATTGGCTCTTGGAATATTTGGATAATACAACTCCGCGCGTTACACTGGAAGACGAATGTTTCACAGAAAGAAACGATGAGTGCCCAAAGATGAGAAATAGAATCTCTGATTTCCTCAATTTACTCTACTGGCCAAAAAAATTGCTACACCAAGAAGAAATGCAGATGATAAACGGTTATTCATTGGACAAATATATTATACTAGAACTGACATGTGATTACATTTTCACGCAATTTGGGTGCATAGATCCTGAGAAATCAGTACCCAAAACAACCACCTCTGGCTGTAATAACGGCCTCGATACGCCTGGGCATTGACTCAAACAGAGCTTGGATGGCGTGTACAGGTACAGCTGCCCATGCAGCTTCAACACGATACCACAGTTCATCAAGACTGGTGTATTGTGACGAGCCAGTTGCTGGGCCACCATTGACCACACGTTTTCAATTGGTGAGAGGTCTGGAGAATGTGCTGGCCAGGGCAGCAGTCGAACATTTTCTGTATCCAGAAAGGTCCGTACAGAACCTGCAACATGCGGTCGTGCATTATCCTTCTGAAATGTAGGGTTTCGCAGGGATCGAATGAAGGTTAGAGCCACGGGTCGTAACACATCTGAAATGTAACGTCCACTGTTCAAAGTGCCGTCAGTGCGAACAAGAGGTGACCGAGACGTGTAACCAATGGCACCCCATAACATCACGCCGGGTGATACGCCTGTATGGCGATGACGAATACACGCTTCCAATGTGCGTTCACGGCGATGTCGCCAAACACGGATGCGACCATCATGATGCTGTAAACAGAACCTGGATTCATCCGAAAAAATGACGTTTTGCTATTCGTGCACCCAGGTTCGTCGTTGAGTACACCATTCCAGGCGCTCCTGTCTGTAATGCAGCGTCAAGGGCAACCACAGCCATGGTCTCCGAGCTGATAGTCCACGCTGCTGCAAATGTCGTCGAACTGTTCGTGCAGATGGTGGTTGTCTTGCAAACGTCCCCATCTGTTGACTCAGGGATCGAGACGTGGCTGCACGATCCGTTACAGCCATGCTGATAAGATGCCTGTCATCTCGACTGCTAGTGACACGAGGCCGTTGGGATCCAGCACGGCGTTCCGTATCACCCTCCTGAACTCACCGATCCATATTCTGCTATCAGTCATCGGATCTCGACCAACGCGAGCACCAATGTCGCGATACGATAAACCGCAATCGCGATAGACTACAATCCGACCTTTATCAAAGTCGGAAACGTGATGGTACGCATTTCTCCTCCTTACACGAGACATCACAACAACGTTTCACCAGGTAACGTCGGTCAACTGCTGTTTGTGTATGAGAAATTGGTTGGAAACTTTTCTCATGTCAGCACGTTGTAGGTGTCGCCACCTGCGCCAACCTTGTGTGAATGCTCTGAAAAACTAATCATTTACATATCACAGCATCTTCTTCCTGTCGGTTAAATTTCGCGTCTGTAGCACGCCATCTTCGTTGTGAAGCAATTTTAATGGCCAGTAGTGTATATAAACGATTTACTAGATTTGATCAAGTGCGTTATAAGATTGTGAGCTGTCGATCCTGCCGAGTGCAGAAAAGAATCAACAGACTTAGAACACGGAATGGGAGTTGGAGTTAGACACTTGGGACATTCCTTTCGGAAATTATTAGGGAATTCAATAGTCCGCGATCCACAGCATCAAGAGTGTGCAGAGAATACCAAATTTCAGACTTTACATCTCACCAAAAATAGAGACGGGGCTCCTCCACGCCCGCACCAACATGGTGACCAAACCAAAAGTTCCACTGTCACCTCCGTTAACATGTTAGTTATCTAATAGGTGGATCACAGGATGCTGGGCTGTGATGTTATCCGTGCGTCTGGGTAAGACTACGCATTAACACGGTCCATCAGGTGATAGATAGTGGACGAAACGCGAATGAGGGTAGCAATTTGAAGAGCAGAGGGGAAAAAGTTCCAAGGCTCGTGCCGTGGGTAAAAAACCTCTGCGACAATGGGATGGGTAGTAAGAGCAGTAGTGGCTTACTAGCTGCGATAGTTCATGCAAAGTTGGGTTTGTTAGTATGGGTATCATGTATCATTACCGTGGCAAGCGATGGCGATATATACGAATTTGCTGCAGCCGCTGCATTCCTGGAACAATCAGGATCGCTATATATTAGTGGGAGATCGGCCATAGATCATCTTACTGTATGTGGGGTGTGTGGAGCTTGTCTGCATGTAGTGTACGGTACAGCTTCCCTGCGTGATGCCAGTTATTCGGCAAGTGTGTTCCAACTGGATATCCAGTAATGGTGTCTGATTAACAGGGGTGCACCTGTACCGTTGTGTTTGCGTGTACTCGGCCATAGATGTTAGGTCCTTACAAGTATGTCTTTTGGTCTTTTATGTTTCCATCTACGGTTGTGGTCGTAGTTCCCCAGATTCAGAATAAACGGATTCAGCGAGTGTCTGGAGTTTCTGTATAGTCTTTTGGTGAGTTTGTGGATTACCTCCGTGAGAGTCTCAAATCGGTATTCCCGGTGAAGGTCCGCGTTGCATGTGTATCGTGCAGCATTACTTATGATTTTGAGTACTTTGTTCTATACGATCTGCAGACGGCGCAGGTGTGTGGGCGCAGCGTATCCCCAGACAGGGGCTGCGTACGTCATCAGGGGTCGAATAAGCGTCATGTACATGGACCTTGACATCCTTCTGTTCAGTGTGCTACGCTTGTCGAGCATAGCGTAGAGCTGTTTGATCCTTGCGCTTGCTCGGTTGGTCATGTGTTGTATGTGGTCCCCCCAGAGTAATTTCCGGTCCAGCCAGACACCGAGGTATTTGACTTTCTCGCGGAAACGTATTGGACGTGCATGTAGAGTTATTGGTCTGCAGTAGCGGTGTTTGCGCAGTTGCTTCGGTCTTCTAGTGAACAGAACGGCTTCGCACTTGTCGACGTTTACTCTAACACGCCATTTCTCCATCCAAGGCTCAGCCACTCTGAGTGCGGTCTGTGAGCGTGACGTAATGTTTGATGGTTTCGAATCTTGCGCTAGGATGGCTGTGTCATCCGCGTAGATTGCCATCGTTGTGTTGTGTGTGGTTGGGAGATAGTTTATGTAGAAGTTAAACGGTAGGGGCCCTAGGTTGCTTCCCTGGGTTACTCCCGCGTGTATACCGTGTTGTGTTGATTGGTTTCCCTGCACATCAGTGTGGAAACTCCTGTCTGTGAGGTGTGAGACGCACCAGCCCGTCGGGGAACACCGCGTCGCTGAGTTTGCGAATGAGGTCGTTGTGCCATAGACGGTCGAAAGCCTTTTCGATGTCCAGGAACACGGCCCCTGTTGCTTGTTGCTTTGTTTGCCTTTATTTGATGACCGAGAGGAGCGGCGTTTGCATAGAAAAATGGTTCAAATGGCTCTGAGCACTATGGCTCTTTACTTATGAGGTCATCAGTCCCCTAGAACTTCGAACTACTTAAACCTAACTAACCTAAGGATATCACACACATCCATGCCCGAGGCAGGATTCGAACCTGCGACCGTAGCGGTCCCGTAGTTTCAGACTGTAGCGCCTAGAACCGCTCGGCCAGTTTGTGTTGAGCTGTCAGTGCTAACAGACAAGCAACACAGCGTGAAATGACCGCATAAATCAATGTGACACGTACGACGAGCGTACCTGTTAGGACAGTGCGGCGAAATCCGGCGTTAATGTGCTATGGTAGCAGACGACCGACGCGAGTGCCTTGGCTGACGTCACGACATCGCCTACAGTGCCACTCTGGGGCTCGTGGCCATATCAGTTGGTCCCCAGTCTACTGTAAGACTGTCGCCTGGTCAGAACGGCTCCGATTGCACGTGGTGTGAGCTGACGGTAGGATTCAAGTGTGGAACAGAACCCACGAAGCCATGGACCCAAGTTTCCAACAAGGCAATGTGCAAGCTGGTGTTTACATGGAATGGACTGCATACTCTGTTTATGTTTGGCTACTTGGGACCAGTTGGAGCCATCCATGGACTTCACATTCCCAACCAAGGATGGAATTTTTGCGCATGACAGTGCATTGTGTCACTCGGCCACAATTTTTCGTGACTGGCTAAATGAACATTATGGAGAATTAAAGCGAATGATCTGACCAGCCAAATCGCCCAGTATGAATCTCATAAAAATCGAGAGGTCAGTTTGTGCACAAAATCCTGCCCTGGAATGCTTTCGCAATTATGGACAGCTGTAGAGGCAGCATGGCCCAATATTTCTGCAGCGGAGTTCCAACGATTTTTTGAGGCCTTGCAACGTAGGGTTCCTACGCTACGCCGGGAAAACGGAGGTCTACCACAATATTAGGAGGTAACTCATGACTTCTGTCACCTCAATCTATTGTTGGTGAACTGCTTTCACGTTGACAATTGCTCCACTTGCAATGGGAGCACATGTACTCTATTCAGACTGGAAAAATTAGTTTCTCGCGAGCAGTTGTGACATTTACTGCTCCCGTAAAATTTCAGCGCTGTCTGCGTGGCGGACTGAATGTTACGAAACTACGCAGAGGGTGTGACCGAACCGACACCTAGGAAGATCGCAGAACGGATTACGTCATAGGGCGCTCGCTGCTTCCTGCAACTGGCCGCCGAGACTTTCACCAATCAGCGCGAAGCACGTGGTCTGCGGACGCTGTTTTCTAGATACACCCCAACGATATTACGTAAGATGCAAAACGTGCTGCACCGAAACATTTAGTCGATGTGCCTCTGAAATACTCTACTGGCCATTAAAATTGCTACACCAAGAAGAAATGCAGATGATAAAACGGGTATTCATTGGACAAATATATTATACTAGAACTGACATGTGATTACATTTTCACGCAATTTGGGTGCATAGATCCTGAGAAATCAGTACCCAGAACAACCACCTCTGGCCGTAATAACGGCCTTGATATGCCTGGGCATTGAGTCAAACAGAGCTTGGACGGCGTGTACAGGTACAGCTGCCCATGCAGCTTCAACACGATACCACAGTTCATCAAGAGTAGTGACTGGAGTATTGTGACGAGCCAGTTGCTGGGCCACCATTGACCACACGTTTTCAGTTGGTAAGAGATCTGCAGAATGTGCTGGCCAGGACAGCAGTCGAACATTTTCTGTATCCAGAAAGGTCCGTACAGGACCTGCAACATGCGGTCGTGCATTATCCTTCTGAAATGTAGGGTTTCGCAGGGATCGAATGAAGGGTAGAGCCACGGGTCGTAACACATCTGAAATGTAAGACCCACTGTTTAAAGTACCGTCAATGCGAACAAGAGGTGACCGAGACGTGTAACCAATGGCACCCCATAACATCACGCCAGGTGATACGCCAGTATGGCGATGACGAATACACGCTTCCAATGTGCTTCACCGCGATGTCGCCAGACACGGATGCGACCATCGTGATGCTGTAAGCAGAACCTGGATTCATCCGAAAAAATGACGTTTTGCCATTCGTGCACCCAGGTTCGTCGTTGAGAGCACTATCGCAGGCGGTCATGTCTGTGATGCAGCGTCAAGGGTAACCGCAGCCATAGTCTCCGAGCTGACAGTCGATGCTGCTGCAAACGTCGTCGAACTGTTCGTGCAGATGGTTGCTGTCTTTCAAACGTCCCCATCTGTTCACTCAGGGATCGAGACGTGGCTGCACGATCCGTTACAGCCATGCAGATAAGATGCCTGTCATATCGACTGCTAGTGATACGAGGCCGTTGGGATCCAGCACGGTGTTCCGTATGATCAGAATAAAACTTTTGGAAACAAAATAAGAAATTTGAAAATTTATAAAATTAAGAAAAAATAAAAGATCCCCCGACCAATGCGACCAGCAATGTCGCGATACGATAAACCGCAATTGCGATAGGCTACAATCCGACCTTTATCAAAGTCGGTAACGTGATGGTACGAAATTTTCCTCCTCACACGAGGCATCACAACAACGTTTCACCAGGCAACGCCGGTCAACTGCTGTTTGTGTATGAGAAATCGGTTGGAAACTTTCCTCGTGTCAGCACGTTGTAGGTGTCGCCACCGGCCCCAACCTTGTGTGAATGCTCTGAAAAGCTTATCATTTGCATATCACAGCATCTTCTTCCAGTCGGTTAAATTTCGCGTCTGTAGCACGTCATCTTCGTGGGGTAGTAATTTTAATGGGCAGTAGCGTATTTGCGATAGGCGTGTGTTTCCGGAAAACGAACGATTAAAATCATGGTTGACTGAGTCTGGAGTAGCGCAACTTCGCATCGTCACACGGAAAGTGATCGCCTCACTCCAAGAACGAGTCTACGAGAATTTATGGACACCTGCTTCAGAAGATATAAGTTGCACCGAAAGTTGGATTAGTAGCTGTTGGATCGCGGAACTTCGCATCTAATATCGTAAACAGAATACTAAACAGCGAGCATAGAAACACGCGGAAGCGTAGTCGAAATCTGGTAACTACGAAGTGGTAACGTTACTTTTTCGTGCAAACGTTGAAGCACTGGAACGGTGGTTAGTACGGGCCAGCAGGAACTGCGAGTCACTTGGTGTTTGCCACAAACCAGCGGACCGCATGCAGTGCTTGAAATAGGGCTCAGACATCAATCCGTCATTTACTACAATTTGAATGAAATAGGTGTTGAGTTCGTTATCATAAGCTTATTTTATTTGTTTCTAAGTGTCGAAGCTGGTGACTGGTGTAACTTTCAGCTTCGTTTTATACGTCTGAAATTAAGAACTAACAGTCAGCAGCTCTTGGTCGTGCGGTAGCGTTCTCGCTTCACGCGCACGGGTTCCTGGGTTCGATTCCCGGCGGGGTCAGGGATTTTCTCTGCCTCGTGATGACTGGATGTTGTGTGCTGTCCTTAGGTTAGTTACGTTTAAGTAGTTCTAAGTTCTAGGGGACTGATGACCATAGATGTTAAGTCCCATAGTGCTCAGATCCATTAAGAACTAACATTATCATACTAGTATTAAATTTTAAGCTGCCTAATGTAGATTGTATCGTAGTAATGATATTCCGTTCACTCAAGCTTGTTTCTCTTTCCGCCATGTTTTAGCGAATAGTGTCAGCCGAGTAGTGTGTGCCATACCCAAGTCGGGTAGTATGAGTCACATCACGTATTTTTGTTTTTTTTTTGTTTTTTGTTTTTAGGATCTGCTGCCCAGGTTGCTAGAGGGGGTCGAAGGGTGTGCTCCAAAACGACAATGAAACGAGCGGTTTGAAGAGTTTTGTAAGGTGAAATTATCAATAGATCTGCTGCCGGTTGTTTTATTGGTCGTAAATTTATTCTGCGAAGAACATTAAAATTATTTTAGGCAAACAGCAGACATCTGTGATATCTCATAAAGGATTACCCAAAGGAACATGTGAAGAAAATGAAGAATAGCTGCATGTAGCACACTTGACAGATATATGTTAATGCGGCTAACTATGATTGAATTTCAAGAGTTGCCTTGCGATTTGGCAGAAAATTTAAAGCTGCCTCGCAGATTTAACAGGGAACATAAATTGCCAGGCAGCTATTTCTTTCAAAACAGTATGAAGAAGCATGCGTAACAGCTTTATTGAAAACCTCAATCCTCAGATTTAATACTTTGTGTCATGTTCAATGGACCAAAAGTTGAACAGTTTGGAAATCAGCTGTTTGTTGTATTATCTTCTACCTCTGATTCGCCCTGAGGTGACAAAAGTCCTGGGATACCTTCTAATACTGTGTCGGGCCTCGTTTTGCCTGGCGCAGTGCAGCAGCTCGACGTGTCATTGACTGAACAAGTCGTTGCGAGTCCCCTGGAGAAATACTAAACCAGGCTGCTTCTACAGCCGTCCATAATTGCGAAGGTGTTGCCAGCGCAGGATTTTGTGCACGAACTGACCTCTCGATTATATCCCACAAATCTTCGATTTGATTCGTGTCGGACGATCTGGGTGGCCAAATCATCCACTCGAATCGTCCAGAATGTCCTTTAAACCAGCCGCGAAAAGTTGTGATCTCGTGACATGGCGCAGCGTCACCCACAAAAGTTCCATTGTTTTTTGCGAATATGAACTCCATCAGTGGCTGCAAATGGCCTCCAAGCAGCCGAACATAATCGGAAGACCACGTCCATTCCATGGAATCAAAGCGCAGCCCATTACGGAGCCACCCCCAGCTTGCACAGTGCCTTGTTGACAACTCGGCTCCACGCCTTCGTGGGGCCTGCGTCACACTCGAATCCTACCATCAGCTGCTATCAGTTTAAATATGGACCCATTTGACCAGGTCACGGTTTTCCAGTCGTCTACGGGCCAACGGTATGATCACAAGCCCTGGAGAGGCGCTGCAGGTGATGTCGTGCTTTTAGCAATGGCACTCGCATTGGTCATCCTCTGCCATAGCCCATTAACGCCATATTTCGCCGCACTGTCCTAACGGATACTTTCGTCATACGCCCCACATTGATTTCTGCTGATTTATCACGCAACGTTTCTTGTCTGTTAGCACTGACAACGCCGCTGCTCTCGGTCGTCAAGTGAAGGCTGTCGGCCACTGCATCGTCTTTAGTGAGAGATAATGCCTGAAATGTGGTATTCTCCGCACACTCTTTACACTGTGGATCTCGGAATACTGATTTCTCCAACGATTTCCCTAATGGAAAGTCCCTTGCGTCTGACCCCAACTACCATCTTGCATTCGAAGTTTGTTAATTCCCATCGTAAGGTGATAATCACGCCGGAAACCTTTCTACATGAATCACCTGCGTACAAATGACAGTTCCGTCAATGCACTGTCCTTTAATACCTTGTTTACGCGATACTACCGCCATCTGTATATGTGTATGTCGCTGTCCCAAGACGTTTGCCACCTCAATTGTGTTAAGAGATTCATTTGTTTGTGAGCAACAAAAACACTTTGTTTATTTAAAAACTTTTATTTTGCGGTATGGTCCTTACTACCCGATACTTTTCTGAACAGCTCGATATGTAATTCATGGAAAATCTTTTCCTGCTCTATGTCATTTTGGTTAGGGATTTTTTTTCAATATTTACGCCAAAACAAGTGTTCATGTAAATGTTTTATGCAACTATATTTTATTCCAACACAACAACGAAACTTTCATATCAATTTTGGCTCAAGTGGGCCATACCAGCCACCGTTGGCGCTCGCTGAAATACTGAAAGGTGTATCCCCCCCCACACACATATCGTCCTTGAAACAAAGTGCAAGGCAAGTACGCTGCTACACTTTCCGTGGTTTGTTTTGTTATTGCTCAGCTTATTTCCGTTGTCACGTTTCCGTAAATTTGCGGGTTGCGATGGCTAACCTGAAAGAGTAGCGTGTCGGTTCAAAGATTTCCTATAACCTTGGAAAACGTCTAAACCCTTTGTGTCACACAAAGAGCTGCAGTTCAATAACCTGCGAAAGTCAGGCGATATCCACCTCGATAGATGGGCGGTCAGCGCGGCGGATTGCTAAGAGGTAACTCAATTTTTATTTATTAAATTTTTTATTTTAAGAATGAATTAATTACAGGTATACAGTTTTGTCATTTTTTAAATTACAATGATTTGAAATTTAAAAAAAAAAACCTCTATGGTTTAGTCTTCTCTGGTCCCTTCATTTTGAGAAGGAGGTTCCAGATCTTGCGAAGATGTTGAGGGTGTAAAGGAACAGTATCAAGAGTATGAGTTTTGGCCGTCTGTACTGTGGGATGTTGATGGTGAAGAATGGAATGGAGGTGGAATTGTTTGAAGTGGGCTTAACTGGTTTGAATTGACCTGGGGTGAATATCCTATGGTACTGTACATTCACATTTCCAATTTTAAGAATATGTCATCAATTTCACGCTGGGCTAAGGAAATTTCGATGCGACTTCTACCGCAGTTTCTTAATCTATTGGCAACATGCTCTTCGTAAACCACAAATTCAACTCGGCTTCTAACAGCCTCTGTTAAAGATTTCATGCAGCTTACTGTATCCCTTGCAATATTAACATCGTGATCTGCATTCTTCCTCGTTTTGGGTGTCGGTGGCCTTCTGAATTCTTCTTTTGGTAGAGTGGACTGTCGTTCATCATATCGCTCTTCTTCGGTTCCGTTGTCGTTATCCTCCTAGGGAAAAACCAAGCATTTCATTGAACTTGTTTTGTTCAACAGCTGTTACTTTTATTTATTGCTTTAATGTTATTGTATTTTGTTTAATATTTCAGATGCCAAAATCTAACTCCGAATGGACAGCAGTAGCAGAACAATTCGCAACGAGATGGAACTTTCCTCATTGTTTAGATAGTATAGACAGCAAACACATACAGATAGTGGCCCCAGAAAACAGTGGCAGCATGTATTTCAATTATAAAGGACACTTTAGTATTGTGCTTCTTGGAGTAGGTGATGCCAATTATAACTTCATATATGCTGATGTGGGATGTCAGGGCCGGATATCGGATGGTGGTGTCTTAAAATTTACGTCTTTGTACAAGAAAATGGTGCAAAAGAAACCAAATATCCCCCCAGATAAAGCATTGCCAGGCAGATCTATCCCTGTTCCTTACGTACTTGTAGCAGATGATGCGTTTGCATTATCCACCCATGTGATGAAACCTTATCCAAGCCAGCGATTGTGTTCAACATCAGCAGAAAGGATTTTCAATTACAGGCTCTGTAGAACTCGACGCATTATTGAAAACATATTTGGCATTTTAAGTTCCAAATTCAGAGTGCTCTTAAAACCTATTGCACTGGATCCCGATAAAGTAGAATCTGTGGTTATGACATGTATTTATCTGCATAACTTCCTAAGAAGAAATTCTGAATCAAGGAAGTTTTATACTCCTCCAGGATCGTTTGATTTAGAAGACATTGACGGAAGTTTGATAGAAGGACAGTGGAGATCTGAATCACCAGATAGTCTAATAAAATTGCAAAATATTCCCGCAAGAGCACCTACCGATGTGCACAAAATTCGAGATGAATTCAGAGATTATTTTATATCTCCAGCAGGAGCGGTTTCTTGGCAAAACAATCAACAATAGGGGCAATGGCACATATTTGCTGGGTAATTAATTTTTTAATTATTTTTCCTTCATTGCCAATGAAAATAATTATCTGATTTTAATAAAGTTAAAAATAAATTTAAAAGCTTTGGTAAATTACTTTTAAAATATTATAAAAGATACAAATATACAAAATACTTATGGTAAGAGTAAAAATGACTGTGTAAATTGTTAAATTAAATAAAGTTCACTTACTACGGTACATGTTTCTTCTTCCGCTTCGTCACAATCAGTGTCCCGGCTTCCTCTGGATTCCGTTTCTTGTAACAACAACAGTAATGGTTTGTACCCAAACCAGTTGCACTTTTTGGGGGACTAACCACTTTTTTTTGACTCGGATAACTTTTTATGTTTGCAACTAAACTGTGATTTTAAATTGTGGATTTTTTTCTACATTTCATGGTGTGACATCTGGTATTTTTTAGCTAGAGATTCCATAGCATCCCTCCTCATATTTCTGTTTTTATATTCCTCACATGTCACATCCCAAAGACAAGGGCAAGCTTGAAAATCTTCAATTATTTTCATTGTCGTCTCCATTGTGGCCAGGTACAAAATGATGCACACACGCCAAAGTACACGTACAGACTGCGAAATGTCGCGCGACATTACATCATGTTCCCCGTTTTGACGGGGAACCTGAGACTCGAGACATTTGTATAGCGACAGTCTTGCAACACGAGAAAGTGTCTCGGAACAACACTGAGACCTGTCTCGGGACACGTGTTCCACGACTTTTGTTGCTAGGTGTGTACGCGGCTTAAGAGGCTTGGGTTCGATTCTTGACCGGGTCGGACATTTTCTCCGCTCGGATATTGTGTGCTGTGTTGTCTCACGTTCGTATCGTCAGAATTGATATTCCGCTGTTGAGATGGCTGCATGGGCACATCTCGAAAGCCAGTAAATTAAAAATATCGAGTGATTATCTTGTTGTTATTGTGGTCTTCAGTCTGGATGCTGGTTTGATGCTGATCTCCGAGAAACTACTACAACCCACATCCATTTGACCCTGCTTACTGTATCCATCCCTTGATATCTCTCTTCAATTCTTACCCCCCCCCCTCTCCCTCAAGCTTCCTTCTATTGCCAATCTGACAATTCCCTGACGCCTCTGGATCTTCCCTATCAACGAGTTCCTTCTTTTATTCGAGTTGTGTCATAAATTCTTTCTTTCCCCGATTCGAATCAGGGCCTCTTCGTTAGTTATTCGAACTACCCACCTAATCTTCAGCATTTTTCTGTATCAGCACTTTTAGAAAGCATCTTTTCTCTTCTTTGCGCTGTTTACCTTCCACGTTCCAGTTCCTTACAAGTCTACACTTCCGACAAATACCCTTAGCAAAGAGTCTCTAAAACTTAAATTTATTTTCGATGTTAACAAATTTCTCTTTTTCAACAACAATACTTTTCGCGCAGTAGCAAGTCTTCATTTTATATCCTCTCTACTTCGATCGTCGTGAGCTATTTTGCTGCCCTAATAACAAAACTCATTTGTTCCTTTTAGTGTTTTATGTCTTAATCTGATTCCCTCAGCATCACCTCATTTAATTCGACTCCACTCCACTCCACTTGTTTTACTTCTGTTGATATGCAAAGCACATTCTCTTTTCAAGCCACTATGAATTCCCTTCAACTCCTCTTCTCAGCCAGTTGATGTTTCTGCTAGAATTACAACACTCTGAGTAACCCTCAATTTTTTAAATTCTTCCTCCCACTACCTTAATTGCCTCTCCTTTGAGAACTATTTGATATCACCTCGTATGTCGTATAAACAACTGAAATGTGTATTCCCAGACGATTTCATGTTCGAAATACGATATCATCATCACACACTTCACAAGTGAGCATTCTGGGCGTGTTCTGATCCACCAGTCATCTTTTGCCGATAAGTCGGCACTTAGAATGGTTAAAAACCAGAGAGAGTTCTAACAGCAATGCGAATTTCTAAAATTGGTCTTTACGTAAACTATGAATTGAAGCACTAAAGTAATTTTCAGAATCAGTTTTTTTTTCGTCAAACAAATTTATTTCCCTTTAACAATGAAATTTAAGACAATTGCTTGTACAAGTTAAGAATTCTACGCTTCATATGTAGGTGGTATCTGTTAGTCGCAAAACTTGCACATTAGAAGGAAACTGTGCATTTATGTTTAAGGCTGAGAAGGAAATTTTTTTTTCATTTTCACTGTTCTGTCAAAATTTAAGCTTTAAGATAGCCTGGTAAACAATTACCCAAAAGATTAGCCTTCTGTATCAAAAGGAGAGTTCAAGAGTTGTTAATTTACCAGATTAAGTGCTATAGTGACCACTGCTATAGTGATAATATCACAGTGGCCAGGAGCTGCGCTGTGTGAGTGGCACATTTTAAAGTGGTGCACACTGACTGAAATACAGATTCAAATATACCACACTGGGTTGCTGGCTATTATATGAAATTACGGAATATTGACCTGACCAACGAAAGGCAACATGACTCTAACCTCAACGCGGAGCAGCTATAAAAATGCATGCACACATGAAGAAGACAATGGAGTTCTCCCTACATCTACATCATAAATCTGCAATTCACAATTACGTGCGTGGCAGAGGGTTCATCCAAGCACCTTCAAGCTATTTCTCTACGATTCCACTCTCCAACAGCGCTCGGGAAAAACGAGCACTTAAATCTTTCTCTGCGAGCTCTGATTTCTCGTGTTTTATCATGAGTATCATTTCTCTCTGTGCAGGTGGGAGCAAACAAAATATCGGAGGAGAACGTCGGTGACTGAAATATCACGAGAAGATTCTGCCGCACCGAAAAACGTCTTTGTTTTCACGACTGCCACCCTAATTCACTATCGCCCCTATTTCACGATAATACGAAACGAGTTGCCCTTCTTTGGATTTTTTCGATGTCCTCCGTTAGTCCTATCTGATGCGAATCCCTTCCCGCACAGCAATGCTCCAGAAGAGGCCGGACAAGCGTGGTGTAAGCAGTCTCTTTAGTAGACCTGTTGCACCTTCTAAGTGTTCTGCCAATGAATCGCAGTCTTTGGTTTGCTCTACCAACAATATTATCTATGTGATCGTTCCAATTTAGGTTATTTGTAATTGTAATCCCTAATTATTTAGTTGAATTTACAGCCTGCAGATTTGTGTGACTTTTCGCGTAATCGAAATTTAGCTGATTACTTTTAGTATTCATGTGGATAACTTTACACTTTTCATTATTTAGAGTCAATTTCCATTTTTTGTACCACACAGATATCTTGTGTACATCATTGTGCAATTGGTTTTGATCATCTATTGACTTTACAAGACGGTAAATGACAGCATCGTCTGCAAACACTCTAATAGGACTACTCAGATTGTCTCCGATGTCGTTAATATAGATCAGGAGCAACAGAGGGCCTATAACAGTTCCTTGGGGAACGCCGGATATTACTTCTGTTTTATTTGATGTCTTTCGGTCAATTACTACGAACTGTGACATTTCTGACAGGAAGTCACGAATCCAGTTGCACAACTGAGACGATATACCATAGGCACGCAATTTGATTGGAAATCGCTTGTGAGGTACGGTGTCCAAATCCTTCCGGAAATCGAGAAATATGAAATCAATTTGAGGTCCCCTGTCGAAAGCACTCATTACTTCATGAGAACAGAGAGTTAGTTTTGTTTCACAGAACGATTTTTCTTGAATCCATGCTTGACTATTAGTCAATAAATTGTTTTCTTCGAAATAATCCATTACGTTCAAACACAGGATATGTTCCAAAACTCTACTGCAAATCGACGTTATTGATATGGGTGTGTAATTCAGCGGATTACTCGTATTTCCTCTCTTGGGTATTGGTGTGACTTGTGCAACTTCCCAGTCTTTAGGTACAATAATCTTTCGATCAGCGAGCGGTTGTATATCATTTTTAGATGTGGAGTGATAGTATATGAGTAGAAGACTTTCTGCAGTTGGGAGATAAGGCGAGAAATAAATAGTTCATTCTCAAGATTAAAGAACGCTACCTGCACGTTCATTTGTACTCTTCGAGGCAGCATACGGTGTTTTGTGGGAGTACTGTTTAGAGTCCCATTGTTTGCCTTCTTGTTAACTCTGAGAAACGCTGCGTGGAAATGTTCAGTATCAGCACGCGTCCGTACATAAAACAGGTTCTTCCCTTTCATCACTGCACTCGTTTCAGAATGATTACATGTGGGAATGAGGTATTCTCAGTTGCCATATAATGTAGATCCTTGGAATTTTTAGAACGGGTTCCGCCTCTGTTTACAAGACACAGATTTATCTGACGGTAGTTTTCTTGTCGAAACATGTTTCAGTACATCTGTGGCGTCATCGACGGATCCTTATTTTATTGAATATTTGAGAAAACTGATAAAAGTTGGGAATAAAAATTAGGGTTAAACATTCCATCGTAAAACATACGTGATTACACCCTCTCTCGCCAATTCCGGACATCGAACGCACATGGAAATGGCCTAGCGCGCTAAGCTGGATAGCATCGTACATGTCTTCAGTACAACAGTCCAGCCGGAAACAATGATTTTAACCGTAGACTGTCTGGTAGAAAAACATTCCAGTTTCAGACCAATGCCTAACAGGACAATAAAACAGCGTGCATTGTGCTTAACAAACGAAATAAATCAATACAAGGAATGGCCTGATTGTGGCCTTAGGGGAATTGACGAGAAAACTGCGTACGAAATGAATAAGTAATAATTTTTAACAAAATCGTCAAGTGATCGGGACTCTTAGACAAAATGATGAAGGTAATGGAGGGTGTTGCGCAAATATACGGTCAAATATAAGAAACGTACTGTATACTGGCGTCCATATTAAAGCAACAAATGGAAATTTTGCAAGGTAGCGTTTATTTTGCCACAAAACAGTATGAACAGGTGGTAGAGATGTGGAAATAATGTAAGGAATACAGAACGTATACAGCTACAACATGCATAACGGTAGACATCTGCTGACAGTTGGTATGATTATATCGTGAATTAGACACAGGACGGGAAAATGGCGGTTTTTTGCTATAATTCTGGACAACAGTGGGTAGCATTCTGATAAATGTGCGATCAGCTTGGTAGTTACAGAAGTCTACGCGCTCTGAAGTGTAACTGTTTCGATATTACAGTGTCAGCTATAAAGAGAATCACGTGGTTATTCAACGTACATGTTCGTAATTGTGACAGAAAGGCACTCATTTTTAGAAGATTTTGACTTAACAACGCTTTTTTGGTGGAACTGAAGACAAACGTAGAGCTAAAGTTTTATTGTAAAGTGTTTTTACTGTCTGTGTACTGCCTGGAAAATGAAACAACTGTCGATCTGTACAGCACTGTTATTATTGAATATTTTAATCGGTGACAAATTGTGTAACAACCGTGGCTATCTGTACCACTTCGTAGTAATACCCAGTTTTATTGATTGTAATTATTTTAATGCTATGTATCCTAGGACCAAATGTGCGAATTACTGAGAATAAAAACTGTCAACGAATTCAGTTAACTGTAAGCGAGCAATGCCAGTCACGTGTGTCTATGACGACTTAGTATGGTGAGTCATTGTCTCAATGGCGGAACACTTCCTAGCAGATTAACGGTTATTCCAAACTGGCGCTGTGACATTCGCGGCCAGCGTCCTACCACGTGAGCAAAGGCAAAGATCCATGTCCTGTCTGTAAGGTTCATTTCAGTGCAGACTTAGCTGCGCAGTTCAAATATCGTTTTGTAGAATTATGGCGCTTTTCGGTTAACGTACTGAGAAAAAGGTAAGGCTTTCGATAATAGAGCGAAATTGTCATTCAAGTGAACACTCACAGTGAGAGGAGTGGTTCAGAAAAAAATCTACCTTTTGGGAATTGCCTGCGTATACAATAAAATGGCCACGAAACACAGGATAATGACAAATTACGTGAAACGAAAATTCGTCTGCATGTGGTGTTGATAGGCCATTTGCCGTGGGGTTTCAGAACACAATATGGTATTACAGTAATGACTTGTACGAAATATGTCATTCGCTTCCAAGCAGTTAATTATTTTTCATTAAGCATGTGTGGGACTTCCATCAGGTCTCCTCATTATGAGCAGACTTTTTCTCCTTACACATTACAACTCATTTGTCGTGGTAGGAAGCTGAAGGAGAATGAATAAAATCCCTATAAAACTCGAGAATCATACTCAAGTTCTGTTCGGACACAGGCTTGTACCCGTGCTTGAAATATTTGAGCATCGAACAGAACATGAAAAAATACTACTAATAAATTTGTGTTCTTTTGAGCTCCCTGCACCAAATAGGTTATTACTATAGTTAATTTTGCTTGTTAATGCACGGTACTTCGCCATACGGCTTATCTTGAAGACCAGGTTGAAGAAAGGCAAACCTACGCTTACAGAATTTACAGATTTAGAGAAAGCTGTTGAACGTTGACTGAAATATAATCTTCGAAAATGTGGTGGTAGCACAGATTACAGGCAGCGACATGTTATATACAACTTGTACGGAAGCTAAACTGCAGTTGTAAGAGTCATTCAACCTGCACAGCCAAAGAGAAATTTGAAGAAGGAATCAAAGTTCAGAGAGAAGAAATAAAAACTTGGAGGTTTGCCGGTGACATTGTAATTCCGTCAGAGACAGCAAAGGACTTGGAAGAGCAGTTGGAGAGAGTGGAAAATGTCTTGAAAGAAGGATATAAGATAAACATTAACAAAAGCAAAACAAGCGTTATGGATTGCAGACGAATAAAATCAGGGGACGCTGAACTTAGGAAATGACGTATTAAAAGTGGTAAATGATGTTTGCTATTTCGGCAGTAAAATAATAAAGTTGACATGACATAAAAGGCAGACTAACAATAGCAAGAAAACCATCTCTGAAGAAAAGGAATTTTCTGACATCGAATAAAAATTGTCAAGAAGTCGTTTCTGAAGATATTTGTCTGGAGTGTAACCTGTACGGAAGTAAAACCTAGAAAATAAACAGTTCAGACAAGAAGAGAATAGAAGCTTTCAAATGTGGTGCTGTATCAGAATGCTGAAGATTGGATAGGTAGAACCGATAACTAATGATTAGGTTGTTGCTGCTGTGGTCTTAAGTCCAGAGACTGGTTTGATGCAGCTGTCCATGCTACTCTATCCTGTGCAAGCTTCTTCATCTCCCAGCCCTCTGAATGTGTTTAGTGTATTCATCTCTTGGTCTCCCTCTACGATTTTTACTCTCCGCGCTGCCCTCCAATACTAAATTGGTGATCCCTTGATGCCTCAGAACATGTCCTATCAACTGGTCCCTTCTTCTAGTCAAGTTGTGTCACAAATTCCGCTTCTTCCCAGTTCTGTTCAGTACTTCCTCCTTAGTTACGTGATCTACCCATCTAATCTTCAGCATTCTTCTGTAGCACCACATTGCAAAAGCTTTTATTTTCTTCTTGTCTAAACTATTTATCGTCCATGTTTACACTCCATAAAAATACTTTCAGAAACGACTTCCTTAAATCTATACTCGATGTTAACAAATTTCTCTTCTTCAGAAACGCTTTCTTTGCATTGCCAGTCTACATTTTATATCCTCTCTGCTTCGACAATCATCAGTTCCTTTGTTCCCCAAATAGCAAAATTCATCTACTACTTTAAGTGTCTCATTTCCTACTTTATTTCCCTCAGCATCGCTTGATTTAATTCGACTACATTCCATTATCCTTGTTTTGCTTATGTTGATGTTTATCTTATATCCTCCTTTTAAGACACTATCCATTCCATTCATTTACCTTCCCAGATTCTTTGTTGTCTCTGACAGAATTACAATGTCATCGGCAAACCTGAAAGTTTTTGTTTCTTCTCCATGGATTTTAATTCCTACTTCGTATTTTTCTTTTGTATCCTTTACTGCTTGCTCAATATACAGATTGAATAACACTGGGGAGAGGCTACAACCCTGTCTCACTCCCTTCCAAACCACTGCTTCCCTTCATGCCCCTCGACTATAGTAACTGCCATCTGGTTTCTGTACAAATTGTAAATAGCCTTTCGCTGCCTGTATTATACCACAGCCACCTTCAGAATTTGAAAGAGAGTATTCCAGTCAACATTGTCAAAAGCTTTCTCTAAGTCTACAAATGCTAGAAACGTAGGTTTGCCTTTCGTTAATCTATCTTCTAAGACAGTTTAGGTACTAAAGCGATACAGGTTACAGACTAAAAAAACGATCAACAAGACACGTGCAGAAGCATCAAGGAATCGTGAATTTGGTGTTGGAGCGAAAGAGTGGGGGATAAAAATTGTAGAGGGGGACCACGAGGTGAATACAGTGCGCAGATTCTAATGGATGTAGGTTCCAGCAGTTATTCGGAGATGAAGTGTCTTGCACAGTATAGAGTAGCATGAAGAGTTGCATCAAACCGTTAGGACTGAAGACTACCACCACCCCAACAACAACAAATACATAGTAACTGCTAAAAAAAGGGCGAAAAGCCACATATGAAACAATCAAAGTAAGACCCTTTCCATTTTATTAAGGATTATTGAAGGGTCCGCAACCGGCCACAAATACTTTTAGATAGCTTTGCTTTATAGCCATGATAAGCTTCGGAGGATTACGTCCATACTATACTTGTTTTAGTACTCCTGTGAGTAACGTCAACTGCCGAAAGAAATGCAGCCATTTGAAAGTGGGCGTAATGTCAAGACAGTAAAATGAAGCTTTTCAAGAATATTTATGCCTTCTTGCGGTCTCCCGTAGCAATCCTTATTCGATTAACAGCCACGGAGCTGAACAAGATCCAGCAGCGAATACATAATATTTGAATTTAGCCTGCATTTATACTACTGTCTTTAGATAAAAAAAAGAATCATTCCATGTTCAAAATTCTCTCCTGCCTATCCACAACTGCCCACGTCAAACGCGTCGTAATGGTCGCCTGTGGGTGTTAATTGTGTAGCTAACAAGTTAAAGGTAGTGAAGTCTGGTATTCCGGCAGTGGAACACGGGATGGGCAGAAACTGGCCCGGGACGTACCGGTATTACACAATGGAGGAATCTGAGTCCCGTTACGAAATCTCCATGGGCCGCCAGAAGAACCTCCCTGCGGCTCCTCGCCCTGACGCACGTGTAGCGGTTAACGGGACATTCTGCACCCTCTCTGTGGAGGCTGTAGTCTTCTGGAGATGTAGCAAACCACGCTCCAACTGTAAACACGAACTCAGCAGAAGAGTTGCAATCTCGAAAGCCTACCGGAACGACTAGCTCTTCCACTTGAATGGTCAGAACTTAAATGTTGTTCATCTACATGTGCATAAGTACGCCGCAAACCACCGTGTGGTGTGTGGCGGGGGGTATCTTCTACCACCACTAGCGATCCCTATGCTGTTCCACTTGCAGATAGAGCGAGGCAGAAACGACGATCCAAATCCTTCCGTTTCGAGCCCTAATTTCTCGTATCTTATCTTCGTCGTTGTTACGTGCAATGTACGTTGGCTGCAGCAGAGTTATTCAGTAGTTAGTTTCAAACGCCGATTATCTAAACTTTCTCACTAGCTACGATAACATTGGAAGCTGATGAAGTGAATTAAAATGTGTACTGAGGCCAGGACTCGAACCTGGGTCTCCTTGCTTAATATGCAGATACGCCACCGCAGCATTACAGCCAAGAGCGCTGCACGAACACTCAGGTCAAGTACCCTCCCCAACACAAACCCCAGTTCACACCTCCCCTTATATTGTGACTATTACCAGGGTCTTCGAGTGTATTGAGTTGGGTATTTCGTGCTGTCCCGATACCAAGATGCTGCGGTGGTGTAGTGGTCAGCATATCTGCCTAGTAAGCAAGAAGTTCCGGGTTTGAGTCCTATGGTTACAAAAAAAAAAAAAAAAAAAAAAAGTCCTGGCCGCAGCACAAATTTTAGTTCATTTCTTCTACTTCCAGTGTTATCGTGGATGAATTAGAGACTTAAATGTCTCGGGGAAAATTTAATTTAAGATTTCTCAATAGCGTTTGGCTAATAGAACGTCGCAGTCCCTCCAGGGATTCCCATTTGAGTTCACGAAGTATCTCCTCTTTAATACTCGCGTGTTGTTCCAAATATAGCAGCACCCTTCTGAATTGGTTCGATGTCTTCTTTCGAACCAACATGGTGGGGACCCCAAACAGTCCAGCAATACCTGTACGTAGTTTCCTTAAAAATAAACGTCACTTTTCTAAATTCCACCCACCGAAGTTGACTGTTTGCCTTCCCTACCATCGTCCTTATGTACTCGTTCCATTTCATATCCCTTTGCAACGTTACGCCCAGACATTTGATCGACGTGACTCTGTAAAGCAAGCACTACTAAAGCTCCATTCGAACATTGCAGGATTGTTGTTCCTATACATATATATTAACTTACATTTTTCCACATTTAAAGCTGGCTGCCATTCATCACACCAACTATAAATTCTGTCCAAGTCATCTTGTATCCTCCTACAGTCTCTCAACGACGACAGCTTCCTGTACACCACAGTGCCTTGAGCAAACAGCAGCAGGTATTATTCCGTCCGTCAGATCATTTATGTATATGCATAAATATTATAAAAATGGATGTATGTATATGTGTGTGAGTATGTGTGCGTGTTCCACATCACCTCCTAAACCAATCGACCGATTTCAGCCAAACTTGGCAAATTTGTACGCATATACCGTAAAGTAATTTTTTTAATAGCCAAGATCGCGTACAAAACTGTTTTTTACTGGCCGGTTTCGACAGGTGAGACTGTCATCTTGAGATCTTCAAAACCTTTTTTGATTGTGCGTCATGTTCCACTGTGCGTTCATTAAGCATGCCATGTTAGTATTTCTGTAAAGAGTAATTTAAATTCTACTGGGCCTGCAGCGTTATATATGTCTTGTAAGGACATTATATGTACATTAAGCCAAAACGCTGCTTTTGTGTAGCAGTTGTTATTATTGTGACTTTATTTTCATTGACTATAGGCTTATTTTGGCTCAAAGGCCATTTTCAAGCACTCTGCAACATATAGTACGGTATTTAGATCATTTATCTGTGAGTTTAGGTAATAAATAATTATTTCGTACATTTTGCGTAAAACTTACTTCCATATTACGTCGTTGACGCTCTTGCTGTTAGATATCTTACTTGGTGCGTTTTTAAGCAAAGCACAGGCGAAATTATAAATTACTCGATAAGTAATGTCTCGGCAGTGGAATTTTTCTTTGTTGGCCAGTGTCGTTAAGATCTTGTTAACATTTTGTAAGTTTGACAGCTTCGAATTATGTCAGCGACGTTACATGGTTACAGATTTGTTTCGTGACAGCTGCAAAGATTTTACTATCACTCAACTCCATAGATTTATAAAAACAAATCTGTAACCATGTAACATCGCTGACATAACTCGCTGTCAAACTTACAAAATGTTAACAAGATGTTAACGCCACTGGCCAACAAAGAAAAATTCCACTGCTGAGACATTGGTTAGCGAGTAATTAATAATTTCGCCTGTGCTTTGGTTAAAAACGCACCAAGTAAGATATCTGACAGCAAGAGCGTCAACGACGTAGTATGGAAGTATGGCATATGTACAAAATAATTATTTATTACGTAAACTCACAGATATATGATGTAAATACCGTACTGTATGTTTCAGAGGGCTTGAAAATGGTCTTTGAGCCGAAATAGGCCTATAGCCAATGAAAATAAAGTCACAATAATAACAACCGCTACACAAAGAAGCGTTTTGGCTTAATGTACACGTAATGTCCTTACAAGGTAAAGAGTGTATTGCAGATTCACGCTGCGTGCAATCAAAGTTTTTCAAGATCTGAAGATGGCAGTCTTACTTGTCGAAACCGGTCAATAAAAAAAAACAGTTTTGAACGCGATCTTGGCTATAAAAAATTTCTTTAAACTACACACAGATCGCCTCTTCTCATTTCTCATTGTGACAAACTTCGGTCAAATCGTACTCATGTGCCTTACGGTCAGGCAACAATCCCTGTGGGGTTACGAACAACCTGGCTGTCGTAGTTCAGGAGATATCACCTCATAAACAATGAGACGCGTGAAAAACTGCCGCATCATTCATGTTTAAATTTATCACTTCTGTGGTACTAACTCTATTGGCAACATATTTCGCTGACAGTATCCGCATGTGCCACGGAATGTCCCTACAAAGTTATATCATTGTATGACACACAGATCAGGAGATATGACGTTATAAACTCTGAGATACATGAAAAAATGCCGCATCATGCATCAAGTTTAAAGGCAGTTATTCTTTGCTACAAAGACACTCCTGCAGTCGAGTCAGGTTAAGGAAATCAGTGATACTTGGGAGCGCTTTTGACAGCTTTCCACTGCGGAGAGCAAACGGCTGTTGGCGAAAACAATAGCCGTCCACGTTGTTTGTTGTGGTCTTCAGTCCTGAGACTGGTTTGATGCAGCTCTCCATGCTACTCTATCCTGTGCAAGCCTTTTCATCTCCCAGTACCTACTGCAGCCTACATCCTTCTGAATCTGCTTAGTGTATTCATCTCTTGGTCTCACTCTACGATTTTTACCCCCCATGCTGCTCTCCAGTACTAAATTGGTGATCCCTTGATGCCTCAACACATGTCCTAACAACCGATCCCTTCTTCTAGCCAAGTTGTGCCACAAACTCATCTTCTCCTCAATTCTATTCAATACCTCCTCATTAGTTATGTGATCTACCCATCTAATCTTCAGCATTCTTCTGTAGCACCACATTTCGAAAGCTTCTATTGTCTTCTTGTCTAAACTATTTATCGTCCATGTTTCACTTCCATACATGGCTACATTCCATACAAACACTTTCAGAAACGACTTCCTGACACTTAAATCAATACTCGATGTTAACAAATTTCTCTTCTTCAGAAACTCTTTCCTTGCCATTGCCTGTCTACATGTTATATCCTCTCTACTTCGACCGTCATCAGTTATTTTGCTCCCCAAACAGCAAAACTCCTTTACTACTTTAAGCGTCTCATTCCTAATCTAATTCCCTCAGCATCACCCGACTTAATTCGACTACATGTCATTATCCTCGTTTTGCTTTTGTTGATATTCACAGATCTACGAATAGGCTTTGCCTTAGAGACGTTTATGAAATCACGTTGAAGTGCGCAGAGCAGCAGTAGCTATATATTTGTACATCATGCATATTTCTTTGTACGACTGTTTCATAATTTTAAAGGTGTTTCACGAATATATGGAAATTAAATTTTTTCGACACTATACTACAAATACAGTTCATTTTTTGTTTTGTTTTGTAGTAGATAACTGGCAAAATGAATACCCGTGCGATGCTGGGTTTGTTAGCTAGCAGAGAGTAAGAGCGCTCCTGTCATACTTCCTCGGGGCACTCCTGACAACATCCTTGTCTCTGATGAACACTGCTGCGCGGGCTAGCCGAGCGGTCTGGGCTCCTTGTCACGGTTCGCGTTGCTCCCTCCGTCGGAGGTTCGAGTCCTCCCTTGGCCCTGGGTGTGTGTGTGTGTTGTCCTTAGTGTAAGTTAAATTACATTAAGTACTGTGTAAGCTTAGGGACTGATGACCTCAGCAGTTCGGTCCCATAACACCTTACCACAGATTTCCCAAAAATTTCTGATGAACACTAGGCATCGTAGAGAACCTACTGGGTTCTGTTGTGTAAGAAGTCTTACATCTGGGAATATAATCCGTATACTCGGACCGTCGTTATGAGTACCAAACAGTCTGCAATGGGACAAACATTTTCTGGAAATCTGTAACTATTGAATTCACCGGTTCCTCATACGTACATACAAAATATACATACATTAATCCTTGTTCCATAGATCATGAATATTACGTTTCGTAATGATGTGGAACGTGTCACTTTAACATAAGTTTTCTTTACACAAAATAATTAATTAATTATTTTTTTACCGTTACTACTTCATATCTAATAATTCATCTATTGAGTAGAAGGAGTTGTCATACAGAAATTCTTTTAATTTGCTTTTAAATGTTGATTGGCTATCTGTCAGACTTTTAATACTATTTGGCAAATGACCAAAGCTTTTTGTGGCAGCATAATTCACCCCTTTCTGTGCCAAAGTGAGATTTAATCCAGAATAGAGAATATCATCCTTTCTTCTAGTGTTGTAGCTATGCACTTCGCTGTTATTTTTGAATTGGGATATGTTATTAATGAGAAATTTCATAAGTGAATATATGTATTGTGAAGGTACTGTGAATATCCCGAGTTCCATAAATAAATGTGTGAGGCATGCTGCTGGTGTAAATTTTCCGGCCATGTCAGTTCTGTCAGTAATTATTCACTAGACTTTCCCCCCTTTTGCCAGAAAAAGGCGAAGAAAATTAATCAGTTCCATATCGATTTATTCATTATTGGGTAACATGTTTCTCTGTGCTGTCGGCTTGTCAGTTTGAAGAGACACAAAAAGTCGTAAAAAATAAAAAGTCAAGTATAATTTTAGAAAGGTCACTCGCTGTAAGTTTCATGGACCATTAATAAATGGATCGTATCTAATTCTTTGAACCTAAAGTATGAAAAGATCCACCACACGAAGATCATAACTTTTAAGAGGTTTCCTCACAGTAGATGCCCAAAATATGACCACAAGCTGATAGACCACGTCACGTTGACAATGTCAAATTCGTGGGAATGGTTCGTAATAAATTCAGTTGGGAGGAACATTGTGAATGTTGTCTGTATCTACATTCACAGCTATACTCTGCAATGCACTGTGAAATGCATGGCAGAAGGTGCGTCCCATTGTACGTTCCTAGGGTGTCTTCCCGTTCCATTCATGTATGGAGCACGGGAAGAATGATGGCTTAAAGGCCTCTCTGTTTGCTGTCTATGTTTGCTAATCTTGTTCCCACGATCCTTACGGGAGCGGCACATAGAGGGTTGTAGTATATTGCTAGAGTCACCATTTAAAGCCGAACCTTGTAAGTAAACTTTTCTCGGGATAGTTGGCGTCTGTCTTCAAGCGTCTGCAATTCAATTTCTTCAGCAGGTCAAACAAACTTGTGACTTTTCTCTGCATACGTTCAGCGTCCCCTGTGTCACACACTTGAGCAATGTTCTAAGGTGAGTCGCACAAGTGGTTTGCAAGCAATCTCCTTTGTATACTGATTGCATTCGCCTGGTCTGCCACAAGTTGTACCTGAGACTGAGCCCATGTGATCGTGGCATTTCGAATCCCTAGAAATTGTTACACCCAGGTACTTGTAGGAGCTGCCGATTCCAAGCGTAAGTCGTTGATATTACAGTTATGCGATGCTGCAGTTCAGAGTGTGAGAACGGAGTGGACGCAAGTGTCTTTGGTGTTGTCAGGACATAATTGTAACTCACAGACTGTTAATAATAGCAATGGAACATTTTATACGCTATATTTAACATTGGAACTGTGACAACGCTTAGCTGAGTTGCTTTTTGAGGCCCGAACGAGGTGTGATGTTGGACCGAAATTGACTGTTGTGTGTTTTAAAATGCCATTCTTAATCTCCCTAAAAGCTGTTCAGCTGCCTACACAAAATATTTCTAGTAAATCACATTTCAAGAGGATTTACAAAGGCGCAACCTCTCCTGCTCTACAGACGAATTTGTTTGTAGAATACATTGATCTGTTCTGTACATCTACATCTACATCTACATTTATACTCCGCAAGCCACCCAACGGTGTGTGGCGGAGGGCACTTTACGTGCCACTGTCATTACCTCCCTTTCCTGTTCCAGTCGCGTATGGTTCGCGGGAAGAAAGACTGTCTGAAAGCCTCCGTGCGCGCTCTAATCTCTCTAATTTTACATTCGTGATCTCCTCGGGAGGTATAAGTAGGGGGAAGCAATATATTCGATACCTCATCCAGAAACGCACCCTCTCGAAACCTGGCGAGCAAGCTACACCGCGATGCAGAGCGCCTCTCTTGCAGAGTCTGCCACTTGAGTTTATTAAACATCTCCGTAACGCTATCACGGTTACCAAATAACCCTGTGACGAAACGCGCCGCTCTTCTTTGGATCTTCTCTATCTCCTCCGTCAAACCGATCTGGTACGGATCCCACACTGATGAGCAATACTCAAGTATAGGTCGAACGAGTGTTTTGTAAGCCACCTCCTTTGTTGATGGACTACATTTTCTAAGCACTCTCCCAATGAATCTCAACCTGGTACCCGCCTTACCAACAATTAATTTTATATGATCATTCCACTTCAAATCGTTCCGCACGCATACTCCCAGATATTTTACAGAAGTAACTGCTACCAGTGTTTGTTCCGCTATCATATAATCATACAATAAAGGATTTTTCTTTCTATGTATTCGCAATACATTACATTTGTCTATGTTAAGAGTCAGTTGCCACTCCCTGCACCAAGTGCCTATCCGCATTTCGCTACAATTTTCTAATGCTGCAACTTCTCTGTATACTACAGCATCATCCGCGAAAAGCCGCATGGAACTTCCGACACTATCTACTAGGTCATTTATATATATTGTGAAAAGCAATGGTCCCATAACACTCCCCTGTGGCACGACAGAGGTTACTTTAACGTCTGTAGACGTCTCTCCATTGATAACAACATGCTGTGTTCTGTTTGCTAAAAACTCTTCAATCCAGCCACACAGCTAGTCTGATATTCCGTAGGCTCTTACTTTGTTTATCACGCGACAGTGCGGAACTGTATCGAACGCCTTCCGGAAGTCAAGAAAGGGGTCGTTACACGAAAAATGTAAATAAACTCTTTATTTTTTCAAAAGGAATCACTGCAGCTCTTAATATATTAATCTCATTGTGAGAAAAGACGGTCAGTATCGTCAGGGAGAAATATTTGCAGTTGCCGTCGAAACCATCATTGAACCCAGGCGTCCACCTCCTCATCCGAAGCAAGTCGGCGGCCAAGAATGTCTTTCTTCAGGGCTCCAAAAATATGGAAATTGCATGGGGAGAGACTTGAGGATGTGTAGAGGCTTCCCACCGAAACTTCTGC
The DNA here is from genome assembly GCF_021461395.2 of Schistocerca americana. NCBI lineage: Eukaryota > Metazoa > Arthropoda > Insecta > Orthoptera > Acrididae > Schistocerca > Schistocerca americana. Next base: position 1,131,281,363 of record NC_060119.1, read on the forward strand.
AGCGCAGTGGAAACGCCCTTGGCTTCATGTGAGCTGGCATATTATCCTGCAACAGAATGTTTCCAACAGTGTTTGGACCACACTGCAAAACTTTCAGTGGGACATTCCTACGCATCCTCCATACAGTCCCGATCTCTCCCCATGCAATGTCCATCTTTTTGTAGCCCTGAAGAAAGACATTCGTGGCCACCCATTTGCTTCGGACGAGGAGGTACACGCTTGGTTTCAATGATGTCTCCGACAGCAACAACAAACATTTTTCCATGGAAACGTTGACCCTCTTTTGTCACGGTGGGTTAACTGTATTAAGAGCTATGGCGATTATATGAAATGTCTTTGCAGTTACGAATACGAATAACCATCGGCTGTGTAAGGGAATGAAAATCTGTGTAGGACCTGGATGCGAACCCGGATTTCCCGATTCGGCTATCCGTGCACGATACACGGCGAGACCCAAACTAGCGTATGTCGTCGTTCCTGCGTCACAACCTGTACTAGTACGCACATCATGTAATCCCCGTACAGAGGAGGACATTTTAATTGAAAGTTGCCGCTGGTATCTGCCGATAAATAGGTATCGCAGTCTACATCTACATCTACTTCTACATCCATACTCCGCAATCCACCCGACGGTGTGTGGCGGAGGGTACCTTGAGTACCTCTATCGGTTCTCCCTTCCATTCTAGTACGTGGAAAGAAAGATTGTCGGTATGCCTCTGTGTGGGCTTTCTGATTTTATCCTCGTGGTCTCTTCACAAGATAACACGTAGGAGGGAGCAATATACTGCTTGACTCCTCGGTGAAGGTATGTTCTCGAAAATTCAACAAAAGCCCGTACAGAGCTACTGAGCGTCTCTCTTGCAGAGTCTTCCACTGGAGTTTATCATCTCCGTAACGCTTTAACGATTACTAAATGATCCTGTAACGAAGCACGCTGCTCTCCGTTGGATCTTCTCTGTCTCTTCTATCAACCCTATCTGGTACGGATCCCACACTGCTGAGCAATATTCAAGCAGTGGGCGAACAAGTGAACTGTAACCTACTTCCTTTGTTTTCGGATTGCATTTCCTTAGGATTCTTCCAATGAATCTTGTATCCTCCCCACCGTAATTTTATAAGAAATGTAAATGACAATACTTAATACAAATGTGAGCCGAGTGTAACCTCCCCGCAAAATTTATAATAATTGACAATATTATTTAGGGATGCTAATGGACATTGCTCTATGCGTAACCTGCCCACAATCAAATGTACTGACAATGGCAACAAATGTGAAATTCGCAATCTGACTCAATTATAAATCCTTCAAAAAATTAAAGTCCATTCAGTGACAAGAAAATTCAATTAAACCGAAATATCGGTCTTTGGCCCTGTGTAAAAACAATCAGAATTAAAGTCTTACCTCAGAATAAATGGATGTCACATATCTGCTCTTGTTGTTGCGCACCACTTGGAGGAACTACATTGCAAATAATAATATTCTCCTTTTTTTTTGTAATTCTAGTGAAATTTTTCTTCAAAAAGAAGTGGAATGAAATGGGAAGTGCAACGAGATCTTTAGTTCAAAAAAAATTAAACTTTTGAGAAAATGCTTTTGAAATAAAAAATTATTATTGAGAGACTTGTTGGAGAATAATTACAATAAATAAAATTTTTCATTATCTAATGATTATATTAATTAACAGTATACCTTATTCCTCATCTTGACCATTGTTGCCGACCGCCTACATCACACAACCGCACTGGGCTGCTACTACTGACCGACCGCTCTGCATGACGACTACAGACTGAGTACTGCTCTCAACTAGACAGAGCTACAGACTCGCAACGACTGACTGACTGCTACTCTGCATAGCGACAACTAACTCGCAAAGACTACTACTGACTGAGAACCGCTCGCAACACTCGCGCGGTCAAGCGCATACTCTCTGGTCACAGATGCTACAATGCCTCGCCATCGCTGCTGCGTTACATACGTGTTTCATAACCCTCCACTCGGGGGGCAAAAATTTGGCAGCGATGGTGAGTCATTTGGACTTGCCAAGCGCGGCAAAATTTTTCTTTAATTAACAAAATCCTACAACTTACAGAATATTTAAATGTTGTGCACACGCACTAAGTACAAAATATATCAGACAAGGACAAAATGTGAATACTAAACATAGTAGCAAATCAGAAAAAAGTATATACAAACTTTTTGACAGATAAAGTGCACAGGCACTGAAAAAATTCTTTAGCATATGCAGAACAAATAAACAGACTGGCAAGAATAATTAGATGTAGTACATAAAGTAAATGTTGTGCACACGCACTAAGTACAAAATATATCAGACAAAGACAAAATGTGAATACTAAACATAGTAGCAAATCAGAAAAAAGTATATACAAATTATTTGACAGATAACAAAGTGCACAGGCACTGAAAAAATTCTTTAGCATATTCAGAACAAATAAACAGACTGGCAAGAATAATTAGATGTAGTACATAAAGTAAATGTTGTGCACACGCACTAAGTACAAAATATATCAGACAAAGACAAAATGTGAGTACAAAACATAGTAGCAAATCAGAAAAGTATATACAAATTATTTGACAGATAAAGTGCACAGGCACTGAAAAAATTCTTTTTAGCATATTCAGAACAAATAAACAGACTGGCAAAAAATATTATGTTGACAAGTGTACATGCACTGAAAAATGTCTTTAGCATTTTCACAACAAATAAACATAATGGCAAAAAAAATTCATGTCCAAAGTGCACATGCACTGAAAAATGTCTTTAGTATTTTCACAACAAATAAACATAATGGCAAAAAAAATTCATGTCCACAGTGTACATGCACTGAAAAATGTCTTTAGTATTTTCACAACAAATAAACATAATGGCAAACATCATGTCGACCAGTGACATAAGTGTACTCACACTGGAGTTTAGCGAATCGAAAAATGTATAACCTATGAACATAAATGATGTTACCAAAAAAAATTTTTTCTTTATGTGACAAGAATCAGGATAGGAAAGGGAAGGATTGCATCATGGTTGTAGCACTTTAGATTGCACACAGCTGCTCTGAAAGTCCATATCTTTCCACAGTAGTACAACACCAAGTGACACAACTTGAAGTTCTTTTCCCATCAGAATTTATCAGTGTAGCCAAGACACTGAACTGTCGTAGTAATGTTCCATGTTTTCATTTTGGCAGTACATTAGGTACACCAAACAGTGGGACCATAATAATGTCTTCATCGCTCATGGTGGTGGACAGCATGTCGTGTCAACACCACACTCTTACAAGGCACACCAACGTAGAATTAGTGCAAAACCAAATAGTGCTCCATGATCACTGGGATAAACAGGACAAATGGACATTGCAGTAATTCAGGGTAGTCAGCTTATGAGGTGAAGGACATCAAGTCACATAATATTGACAATTACAGTCTTCATTGATAGTTCGTGGCATTCATAGCCCAGTTATTGAACATTTCTGTACCAAGTATGTAGTATTACAGAAAAATGTTCATTAATTGTTTTACATAGAATCAGTAGCCTTCTTTTCCTGGTTACAAAATATTATGAAATAATCGCATTCTTTTCAGTTACAGAGTATAATTAAGAATCATTAACCTTCTCCTAATTACAGTTAATTAATCATTTGTCATTCCAATCTATTAAGAATCATTAGCCTTCTTCTAATTACAAAGCATTATTAAACAATCACATTTATTTCCAATTACAAAGTATGAACATTGAAAACAAGAGTTAATTAATGGCATAATTAATAACAATTTCGTTGATTGACATTAATTATTGGCACTCAGTGGCCATCAAGTATTGAATAGAATAAAACATAGTTCATCATTCAGTATTATTCAGATCATTACAAAGTCATTATTAAAAATCAGTTAATTACAGTCAAATCATTAGTAATCACAGGCATTACAATAAACAGTGGCAGTTATTAGCTAGTGACAAAGCATTATTTTGAATATAGTCTCATTAAGAGGTCATTACTCGAGTGACATGCTATTCAGAGTTGATCAGTATTATTCAGAATTATCATAAACTAGTGACATTATGTGGGACTGGTAATACATTTTTTTTTGGTAGCAATGCATTGCGTTGGGATCGATAATTAATTGCTGAGGCATAATACTTTTTGCTTTTGACCTATTGCTGCAAATGAGGATAGGTAACGTCATTCGTCATGAGTCAGCTGTAGCAAGATTATGTAACAAGGCAGTACATGTGATCACATTTATAAATGATAAACACAAATGGGTAAAAAATATAAAAATGCAAGTACTAGAACAGGTATAATAAGTAACAGGTTTAGTAAGTGTCATGAAAAACTTCTCCTGGAAAAAATACAAAAACGGATTATTGACCTGAAAGAAGAAACGCACACTATGCTGAAAAGTAGTGAACTTCGAATTAACAAGTAGTGAAATGTGTATAAAATGTGTTCCATAGCTGTCCTTTCCAAAACTTTCCGTCATCCTACTATGCAATGTAACACCTGCTGTCAAAGCAAACCGCAACAAATACTTAAATAACTACGTGGCATAAAGAAAAAAACTTCATTATCCATATCATCATAACTTCACCATTATCATCACCTGTAAAGAAAAACTTCATTATTCATAATACCATTTCCTTCATCATTATTCATCAGTATTCACTATCATCTGCAAAAAATCACTTCATTACTCATTACCTAACTATTCCTTATCTCTAGCATATTTCATCACTAAAACTAAGATGTGTAGTTCTCTCTGACAGCCTGCATCAATCACCTTGTATTCTGAAAGAAAAATTAGTTAAGACTGCTATTCTGTGATGAGTATAGTATAGTCTTGTTAATGCTTGTTAATCCTGATCCCTTTACTCTTCCTCATAAAGTTATTGCATCTCCTTTCGTTTATTCCGTAGGTGAAATTCCCATTTATGTTAAATTTATTTCTTAGAATCATCATTCCTTTCTGAAATTGATGAACAAAGATTAATGTCTTGCATTTAAATCCTATACCCACTAAATAATGACTGGTTTATGGTGACACAATTAACCATACAGCATAACATGACAGAAAACGTAATATGTCCAAGACATTGACAGTGTTCGGATGCGAAAAAATGTACACAGAATAATACAATGCAGTAGCAAAAAAAATGTGAAACAGTCACGATGTTGAGATGTCATAAGGCAAAAAAAAAATGTCAAAGTCGACTGGTGTGTGTTATATCTTAACTATTTCATAGTGCATACAAACAAAACTGGAGTACAGTCATACACACAAAAAAATGGAAAATGTGCACGGTCTGATGTGTAACGACAAGAAAAGCGACCTGCTAACCTTACCTTGCCGGGCACTTGCCAAGAAAAAATACGATAATCATCAATAAGTAGTCACATAAATATAATTGCAGAAATAGTCATAAATGTGTAAATTCATCTGGAAAAATATGCATGGTCTGATGTGTAACGACAAGAAAAGCGACCTGCTAACCTTACCTTGCCGGGCACTTGCCAAGAAAAAATACGATAATCATCAATAATTAGTCAGGTGAATTAATTGCATTAGTAAATGGCATCACAGTGTGTTGAATCATACAGTGGTTTCACTCAATAAACGGTTTAATGTTTGAGATATGGTGATTGCCTTTCGATTTTCTGGTTCTCAAAGTTTCGACGTGTACAACATTGGGGTGAGGGATACTGCGAATCCGATACGGACCTGCGTATAGAAGTTCAAATTTACTGCACTTACCTTTTAATTTGCTGGATAAATAGTGTGTACGTACTAATATCTTCTGTCCAACGTGAAAGTCGCGGCGTGTACAAACCTGTTTTTGCTGTCTTCTCCGGCGCTCTGCGGCACGTTTGATGTTGTTCAGCGCAATGTCAATTATTTCGTGGTGTCGTAGGCGACGATTTTTGGGGAATTCTATTAATTCTTTAATTTTGTTCGGTGGTTCAACGTTTTGCAGTATAACAGTCGGAGATAGCATAGTGGATTCATTTGGAATGGAATTAATTACATCTTGGAATGAGAGTATGTGTGTATCCCAATCAATATGTCTTTTGTGGCAGTATATTCTGCACAGCTTACCAATTTCCTTCATTAATCTTTCACAAGGGTTCGAAGAAGCGTGGTACTTGGATATATAGATCGGAGAAATGTTTCTAGCTCGTAACATGCGTGTCCATACACTACTACGAAATTGAGATCCATTATCAGAAATTACTTTCATTACATGCCCTACATGAGATAGAAAATGTTTTATAAATGCATTTGAAACAGTTTTAGCAGTAGCTTTGCGTAATGGAGTGAAAGTAACAAATTTTGAAGTAAGCTCAACAGCGACAAAAATGTAGCAAAAACCTCTGTTAGTTCTCGGAATCGGACCAAAAATATCTACTGCGGCCATGTGTCTTAATTTCACAGGTATAATGGGATATAAAGGAGGAATATGTGAAGTGGTGTCTGATTTAGCTTTCTGGCAAATTTTACAAGACGCTAAAACTCGTCGTATACGTTTTTCCATGTTGGTAAAATAACAGTTTTGTCTCAGTATAAGAAAACATTTTCGTGCTCCGTAATGTGCGTAACTTAAATGAGTGTACCAAATTAGTTTGTTAACCAGTTCGTCAGGAATGCATAATAACCAAATGTTGCTGTCAGGATGAGAGCGGCGAAACAGAATGTCATTGCGTACAGTGTAGTGGTTCCTAATCGTAACATTTTTCCTATCTTGCCAAAGGTGTTTAATTTCTTTCCACACATTGTCCTTATTTTGTTTTTGTGCTATGTCCTGTAATGACGATGAAATAAAATTTTCAAATGCAACTTGTTGAATGTACATGACGCTGAAATTTGCTTTGCAGAAGTTGGTTGCGATGTCTTGCTGATTGTTGCCGAGAGAACGCGATAGTGCGTCTGCTATAACATTTTGTGTGCCGGGAATATGAACAATCGTAAAATTAAATTCTTGTAAATATAGTTTCCATCTACTTAATCTGTCGTGAGTAAATTTAGCTGAAAGCAGAAATTGTATAGCTCTATGGTCTGTGTAAACGGTGGTATGTCTGCCATAAAGAAAGTGCCGAAATCTCGTAAAAGCCCATACAACACATAATGTTTCCAGTTCTGTAACGGAATAATTTCGTTCAGCAGGTGACAAAATGCGACTTGCAAATGCGATGTTTTTAATTACTGTAGAACCATCTTCTTCAATTTCCTGAAAAATATGTACACCTAAAGCGGTGTTAGAGCTGTCAGTGGCAATGGAAAAATTTCTGGTGAGATCTGGGTGCGATAAAAGTAGAGCATTCAATAAAGCATGTTTCAAATAACATTCTCGTGAACAAAATTCTGCGTGTCAAAAGTAATGTTTGCGTTACTGTAATATAAAACCTGTACTGTGTCTGGTGAAATTCTGTCGTACGTACTATTATTTACGGGAGGATGCTGTGGCATTTCGACTATTTGAACTGCTCTGTTATTTCTTACTGACGTATTACGCTATCGATGACACCTATTGTCTGTTTTATTCGTGATAATATGTTGTTGCTAATGTTCTTGCTGCTGAAAAGATCGACTGTTATTAAATGTACGCTGAAAATTGTGCTCATCATTTTTACGTCTGTCATGATAGTAATTTCTATACGGCGCATAGCGATGCGAGTTGAAATAGTGTGTTGTCTGTACGTAGTTATTTCTTTGCTGCCATGCGTTACTATTTGTTGGAGCTGAGACTATACATGCACGCGGCGAAACATTAAAGTTTGGTTGACCTTGTAGACTGCATTGTTGGTTAGGTATGCTAAGCGGCTGACTTTCATGCTATTGTGGTGAAAAACATCTATTGTTACCAAAAATGTGGTTGCGACTGCCGAAAATTTTGTACATACTGATGATTACGATTTTATCCGTTATTAAAATTACGCTGGTTCTGGAGTGCCTAATGAAAATTGTCACATTCGGTAAAAGTTTGTCACATCGGTTTTCATTACTCGTTTCTTAATACTACAAAGAGCAATAGTTAAAGAGCAGTTTTGATAGATATAAAGGATAGTAGAAGAGAAGGCAGCAGTGCAGAAAACTAAAGATGAAACAGCACTACTACAGCTCGGGGCCCTATGCTCGCTACGGCACATATTCATTAAAGCGTAATGAATCCCCTGAGGTCTATTACGCACTGCAAATAAATTTTAGCTTTTGCGTTGCAGGCAATAGCGGTAAAATTCCAAAGGCAAATTGTTGTATCCGTGCTAATTCCAGTTTCTGCATTATAGGCAATGCTGTTGTAAATACAAAAATAAATTGTCGCATCTGGTTCAAAGCTAGTTTCTGCATTACAGGTAGTAGCGGTGAATGTACAAAGATAAATTGTCGTGTACTGTGCAAAGCGTGTACCTGTACGCTGTCATTATTAAGTTCTTTACATTTTCTTACAAATGCAAATTGCTCGAAATCTACGTTCTCGTCACTCGGTTTGATAACACGTTCAGGTTTGTGTGTGAATCTGTTCGTCTGTGTCATTTCGGATTTCAAGTTGCGTAGCTTTTCATATTTTAAGTCGCGTGGCTTTTCGGATTTTACTTCGCGTAGTCTCTGTAAATTGTTCATATTATACACGCTGCGTGACTTTGACAAATGCTCGCAAAGTAGCGAATTCTGTGACGTATTGGTGACTGAAATAGTTTTCAACTCTGTTACTGTAACACTTTTGTCAATTTGGTTGATTTGTCGTGCAAATTTCTCGTCAACTTCCGTATTCGGAGTGTGTGAAACTTCCACTGACTCTAAATTAATTTCGTCGCGAATCTGTACTTCGTTTTTAGGACATTCTTCAGTGACTGCATTAATTTCGTGTATATGTGATTCGGTTGTGCCTACACGTGTGCTACTGAATTCTTGTGCAACAGTGCCAACCTTTTCATTACTGTTATTAGCACAAGTCTTAGTATCATCACGTAGTTGTTCCTTACTGTCCTGACATTGAACGGTAACAGCTGTAATCTCTTCCCTAACTTGTTTGTTCTGTTCGTTAACGTTGTCGTGTTTTTCGTTCTGCTGTTTAAGACTTTCAGAAAATTCTTTGTTCCATTCTATAAATTCTTTGTGCTGTTCATCAAGTTTTTTAATCATTTGTAGCAATAATGCTATAATTTCAGCCTCAGTAGCATTACCTGCTCTATTCTCTGTACTGTTTGACGGTGTATTTGCCATTGTCGCGTTTTGTGTGACCATTTGGTCATTCTGTAATTTACAAAAAGATTTCTCACTCGAGTCCGTCGTATTTTCGGTACACTGACCACTTTCACGAGAATTTTTCAAACCGGGTGTGTTAGGCTCGGCAGCGCTCATTACTATAGACCGCTCCGCGTCATCAATTGTCGTCAAATTAACAGACGAGACAATTGAGTTCGTTTGTTCATTATCAAGGTAAAAGTCATCACTAGTGGTTGGAATGCACTGATTGTTAGTGAACGCAGGATTGTCATCATTACACTGCGTGTCACATGTCCTATCGGTAAAGTTGTTTGCGTCGGTAATTTCATTCATAATACCTCGCGATACACTATTCACAGTCTTTCGCGGCATTTTTAAAGTAGTCACAATTATTCAAAAAACAAATAATCACAAATGCAAAAACAATACACAAATACAACAGAGCAACGAATTGCCGTTGACCTGTAGAAAAAAGTCACAAGTTAATAAAAGCGTTGCGCCAAATCCTAATTATATCTAAGCAAACAAGAGCAGATATCTGACTGTTGTTCAAAAGACTCTCAACGAAATACGATCCTGGACTGGGTGTCGCCAAGTGTATCCTCCCCACCGTAATTTTATAAGAAATGTAAATGACAATACTTAATACAAATGTGAGCCGAGTGTAACCTCCCCGCAAAATTTATAATAATTGACAATATTATTTAGGGATGCTAATGGACATTGCTCTATGCGTAACCTGCCCACAATCAAATGTACTGACAATGGCAACAAATGTGAAATTCGCAATCTGACTCAATTATAAATCCTTCAAAAAATTAAAGTCCATTCAGTGACAAGAAAATTCAATTAAACCGAAATATCGGTCTTTGGCCCTGTGTAAAAACAATCAGAATTAAAGTCTTACCTCAGAATAAATGGATGTCACATATCTGCTCTTGTTGTTGCGCACCACTTGGAGGAACTACATTGCAAATAATAATATTCTCCTTTTTTTTGTAATTCTAGTGAAATTTTTCTTCAAAAAGAAGTGGAATGAAATGGGAAGTGCAACGAGATCTTTAGTTCAAAAAAAATTAAACTTTTGAGAAAATGCTTTTGAAATAAAAAATTATTATTGAGAGACTTGTTGGAGAATAATTACAATAAATAAAATTTTTCATTATCTAATGATTATATTAATTAACAGTATACCTTATTCCTCATCTTGACCATTGTTGCCGACCGCCTACATCACACAACCGCACTGGGCTGCTACTACTGACCGACCGCTCTGCATGACGACTACAGACTGAGTACTGCTCTCAACTAGACAGAGCTACAGACTCGCAACGACTGACTGACTGCTACTCTGCATAGCGACAACTAACTCGCAAAGACTACTACTGACTGAGAACCGCTCGCAACACTCGCGCGGTCAAGCGCATACTCTCTGGTCACAGATGCTACAATGCCTCGCCATCGCTGCTGCGTTACATACGTGTTTCAATCTCAATCTGGCATCTGCTTTACAGACGATCAACTTTGTATGATCATTCCATTTTAAATCACTCCTAATGCGTACTCCCAGATAATTTATGGAATTAACTGCTTCCAATTGCTGACCTGCTATATTGCACCTAAATGATAAAGGATCTTTCTTTCTATGTATTCGTAGCACATTACACTTGTCTACATTGAGATTCAATTGCCATTCGCTGCACCATGCGTCAATTCGTTGCAGATCCTCCTGCATTTCAGTACAATTTTCCATTGCTAGAACCTCTCGATATACTACAGCATCATCCGCAAAAAGCCTCAGTGAACTTCCGATGTTATCCACAAGGTCAGTTATGTATATTGCGAATAGCAACGGTTCTACGACACTCCCCTGCGGCACACCTGAAATCACTCTTATTTCGTAAGACTTCTCTCCATTGAGAATGACATACTACGTTCTGTTATCTAGGAATTCTTCAATCCAATCACACAATTGGTCTGATAGTCCACATGCTCTTACTTTGTTCATTAAACGACTGTGGGAAGTCAAGAAACACGGCATCTACATGGGAACCCGTGTCTATGACCCTCTGAGTCTCGTGGACGAATAGCGCGAGCTGGGTTTCACACGTTCGTCTTTTTCGAAACCCATGCTGTTGTTGGTGTTGTTGAGAAACACGACGCAATATTCCTTCGGGCATCTTTCCTGTTAAGAACACCACCAAGGCAATATCGTATGGCCATTACTTTCGAAATAATAAACATTTTGCTTACCTTTTTTCCATTTGTCTTGTTTTCACTGCATTTTCACTCGCATTCGGGAGGACGGTGATTCAAACCCGCATCCGGCCGTCCTGGTTGAGATATTCCGTGATTTCCCTAAACCGCTTCAGGCAAATTCCGGGATAGTTCCTTTGAAAGGGCACGGCCGACTTCCTTCCCCACCGTTTCCTAATGCGATGGGACCGATCACCTCGCTGTTTGGTCCCTTCACCCCAAATCAACCAACGAACCTCTCTTGTTTTCCTTTGACTGCCGCTTATAGTTGCATATTTCGTTCCTTGCTATGCCAAAATTAGATTCATTAATGTGTAATTATATCACTTTCCTTCCAGTATCGCCAGTATGTCTGTTACTCTCAAACTGAGAAAGATTATTGGTAACAAATTTCGTAATTGGGAAATGAGTTGTGAGGCTTTCATTAATATTTCCAGTTGTTTAGACAGACGCCTGAAAGATGTACGTTTATGAGCGCACACATAATTCTAATTCTACCGTACCTGGTACACACATTTATGTTGTTCCATAAACAAAAAGTCCGTACTTTACACCATGTGCTATCTCAAATACAAAACAAATTGCAGCTAGAGTTCTGCTGGTGGACACTTTTAGATAACTTCCCGTCCCAAGTCACAAATACCGTCACGAGATATTTCACCAGTCCCAAAGCTGAATATCCGCGACACAAGCTGACTGCTTCAGCAACCTGCGGGAAACAGTTTCCCAACAGTAAAAAATATGTCGCTACAGAATCCTGTCTCGTCCCACCAATGGTACAAGGGATCCACATGGAACTTCTCTGACTTCCAGGTGCAATCAAAACAACTATGAGCATCCCGTAAAAGCAACTCAAAAAGATTTGTGTAGAATTTTAACCTAAACGTTTCCTTTTGTTTTGCTTCAGGGGCTAAACAATTGCCAGAAATGGCTGCACCTAGAGTGAATTTTAAACTAAACGTTTATTTTTGTTTTGTTTCAGGTACTAAACAATTGCCAGAAATGGCTGGTGGTATCCGAAAGCGAAGTACTCATTGCTGCCCAGACAAATTTCCCACGTGAATTTCAAAGTGAGTCATCAGAAGTTAAGACAATTAAGGCCCGGTATGACAAGTTACCAGCCACCGGGAGTGTAGACAGACAATCACGTTCTCGCAGAAAATATAAATCTGATGAAATGGTAGAAGACATCAAAAGGACCTTCCGAAGAAGCCCACCAAAGTCAGTTTGAGGAGCATGGTGAGAGCTAAACATCCCTCTCTCAACCATTCATGACTTCCCTTGCACATTTATAAAGTTCAAATTATGCAATTAAGCACAAAAGGAAAAAGACTTCCAACTTCGCCATTAATTTGCCATAGGCATATTGGACTGGATGGAGAAAAAATCCCAACTGTCAAGGAAATGTTTTCTCTGACGAAGCCATCTTCTACACGTGTGGGAAGGTTAATTCGCACAACATTCGCATCTGCAATTCGGAAAACCTTCACAGCCTCCGGAAACTTACCAGAGACAGCGAAATGGTATACGTGTGGTGTGCACTGACGAAAGACAGAATAGCTGGGCCAATTTTCTTCATCGAGCGAGGAGCGCTTATCTGGACATGCTTGAGCAGTTTGCTATCCATCATCATTTTTTCCCCTTCAGTCGTACGTGATCTTCCAGCAAGATAGCGCAGTACCCTACTGGAATTGACGTGCCCGTGATTTTCTGGACCGAACATTTCGACAGCGATGGATAGGACGTGATTGATCAACTAAGCTGCCACAGCGATCTGCGGATATAACGCCTCCGGATTCCTTCCTGTGGTGTTATGTGAAACACACTACATATGCCTCGCCTGTATGTGACCTGAGCATACCCGTAGAAATGCTGTGTGCGGCTGCGGCTACTTCTGTGTACGTGGGCTGAGACGGAGTATCGTCTATATACTTTATCATATGAAGATGGCATCTGTTCTTTCGGACATGTCCGAAAGAACAGATGCCATCTTCATATCGTTTAAGGCTAACCGGCTGATGACCTTCTTCAGTGCGGATGCACACGATTTGCCTGAACTCTTACGAGACTCGGTGGATTGCCTGCCTCGAGTAATGGGTATAATGGCAGGAACTACGAATGCCAGCACAGTAGCTCAGCGTGTTCGATCAGAGGGCTGCTTGCCCTCTGCAATAAAAAAACTGAGTTAAAGAATCAACGATCAACTTGAACAGATATCTTGTGACGTCCGCCTAGACCAAAAACGCAACGAACTACATCGAACAAAAAGAAAAGAAAAAAAAAAGATGGATAGAGCGTCTGCCATGCAAGCAGGAGATCCCAGGTTCGAATCCTGGTCGGGACACACATTTTCAACCGTCCCGGTATTGATTTAATTGTAGTTTCATATATTTTACGGGTTACGAAAGCATCCAATGTAGAAGTGTGTTAATTTTTTCTGCAACGCTTTTTGAGTTACTTTACACGATGCCGCAAACTTCAAGTATCTACGTTTGATTGCTTTTTTCCGTGCGTATATGTAATACATTAGTAACAGTAAATGCCAGTAGTGAATATACAGGGTGTTTATCTTAACTGGAGACAGCTAAATATCTGTAAAATGATAAATCGTATGAAAAAATGCTCTAGGTGAAAAGTTAATATTAGTAAAGGGGATACCTATGTTACAACTGGCTACCTCCTAACCACCCTTCCTGCGTGGGAGGGGTCAACTTTGAATTTTCAAATGGGAACTCCTCCCCCGTTTTTATTGCGTACTCGGATTCTACATCAAAAAATACATACTGTTTAGCTAAATATTGTTTTCCATTCGTGATAGATGGCGCTTTAATCGGCAAATATCTAGTGTGCCTGTTTCTCCAATTAAGAACCGAGACATTTGATTCTACATTTCGTTTACGACGTAAATGTAAAGCTTTGTGTACTGACGGTTGATATTGATGTTACGTGAGTGTTGCAAATGTGATTGTCCAGTACAAACAGTACTACTAGATACACATTTTTCGGTAAATAAGCTACTTATATGGTTACGCAGTTTTCTGTTCCCTACAGGGTTGGGTAAAATTCCCGCCATGGGTACTCATCGAGATCAAGCGCCCCAATGCTGAAAGGCAAAAGGACTCACCGAAAGTAAGCATACCGATGGGATCAGAAAACTATTACACCCATGTCGTTTGTTCCTGGATCACACTAGACGTAGTTTCTAAACAGAAATGGAAACGGCCAACAATATTGTAGTGTACAATCAAATTTGCAACACAGAAGTAAATTTCGAAAATTAATATCAACCGTTAGAACAGAAAGGTTGCTATTTACATCGGCATTAGTATTTTTTGCGTAATCGGAATGTGCAATAAAAATGGGGGGGTTCTCATTTGAAAATACAAATTTGACCCCGCCCATGTGAGTCACTTGTACTACAGACAGATCCCCTTTACTAAAAATCGACTTTTGACCTAGAACATTTAAACCGCTCTATGCGTTGTTTTCGAGATATATAGTTGTCTCACGTTAAAACCCTGTACGTATTGTGATGGAACACTTGAAGTGCCTAGCTCCTTGTAAAGGTACCTTGTGGCTACCACGGGTGAACATCAAATATTCTTACTGCTCGCTTTTTCGCAATCAGTACTTTCATTCGAAGTGATGAGTGATTATAGAAAATCAATCCATAAGACACTATTGAGTGGAAATAGACAAAATATGTCAGGAGGTTGATTTGTTAGTTTCCAAGACAAGGAATTATACTAAGAGAAAAAGCAGCTGAACTTAATTGTTTGAGAATCTCAGTAATAACCATCTTCCGGTTAAGTTTTCATCAGTATGTACATCCAAAAATTTGGAGTGTTCTGTCCTATTTTCTGACTCCTGGTCCGGCTATTATTGAGCTACATCAATTGTTCATATGGACGCCATTTGTTGTATAGAACGGAATATGGTGTGTGTTCTCAAAATTTAGGCATGGCCCATTCTCAAAGAACCACTTAATAATTCTTTGAAAAACATAATTAACAACATGTCTTCTGTTACTTTCTCTCTAACTGGATTTATTAAAACACTAGTATCGTCTGGAAAAAGTACCACTTCTGCTCAATGAATGTTAAGTGGAAGGTCATTCACATACATCAAAAATATCAGTGTTCCCAAAATTGTACTCTCTGAGACTCTCTTTCTGATTTCTCCCCACTCACTAAAGCCTTCCGCCTTTTCCAACATTGTTTGAATTATTCAGCTCAACGTTTTCCTTTCTGTTTGTGAAGTATGATTCAAACCAGTTGTGTGTAAAATATAGGTTTTTCTAACAGAGTAACATGATCTACGCAATAAAATGCCTAGGAAAGACTACTAGACATGTCAGCTGGTGATATTTTGTTATTTAAGTCTTGTAATGTTTTGTGGGTGAATATATAAATAACATTCTGAGTCCAGCAACTCCTGTGCAATCCAGTCTATGATATGCTAAGTAAATTGCTTGTACTTAAATGCGAGATTACTCTCAAGTACATTACTTTTTCGAATATACTGGAAAAAGATGTCAGTAAGGAAACAGGGCGATAAGTATTTAAATCTTTCTCGTCACCCTTATAAAGAGGTTTAACAACTGTTTATTTTTATCTGTCTGGGAAAATTTCCTGTGCCAGTGACGAGTTAGCGTTACCAAGGACATTACCTACAAGTTAGAACAACTTTTCAGAATTCTGTTCGAAATTCCATCAACACAATATGAGTTTTTGCCTTTTAGGACATTTATAATTATGTTCATTTCAGTGAAGGATGTTGGTGCTACTACTGCTTAAAAATATGAGGAATGACATTTTCAGTGCATTCTCGTCCTTCTTCAGCTGATGTGTTTGAATCCTACTTTTGCTGTAGAAAGCACTTGTTAAAAGTACTTGCAACCTGTGAATTATCGGTCACAACATGGTCATTTAGTTTAATTGTTCTGGTATCTTGTACTCTGACTCGCTGTCCTGTCTCCCGTTTGATGATGCCCCATAAAGTTTTAGTCTCATATCTGCATTATTAATTTCTATCAGGACAGACATACCTCTTGACATCTTCATGACTTTCCTTGAAACATTACAGTAGTTTTTGTACTGTGCAAGTAATGTCGACATTTTTGTGACTTTCCTTAAAATATTACAGTAGTTTTTGTACTATGCAAGTAATGTCGAATCTTGAATTATTCTGTCCTTTATATAAATTTTCCTCTTTCTCTTACATGAGAGATTAATTCCTTCAGTTATCCATGGGTTACTTGCTTTTTTAATGGATATTCTGCATAACTTTTAAAACTTTTAAGGGAAGCTACTTTAAGATATCCGCACACATTTAATAGGTAATACACCTCATTTCCTTCATATATCTCGTCCTGTAGAACCTCTTCTGAGTTATTCTTAAATCACTGTGTTGTGTTCTCAATAATAAGCATCATTGCTTTGTGTGAACCTGCCTCAGGACTGTAAGGTGGCAGTTGTTTATTTTCATTAATTGTGCAACATGGTCAAATAGTCGATTAACCGTTGTGTACGTACTAATTGTTTCAGTCTGAGCATTGTCTATAAAAATGTTATCAATTTGTATTCTACTGTCTTGCTGCAAACAAGTTGGAGAATTGACAACTGAGACTGAAACACTGAAATAATGATTACAGTTCATTTTCTCTCCCTGTGTCTTTTAAGAAATCTATCCTGAAATCTCTACAAACCACACTCATGCTCACAAATTAAGGATAATGCTAATACATGGTGAAACAACGATCTAGTGGGCGGTTTGCGGGTTTAAATCACCTCGGGGTATGACCATGCAGTTGCTTTAACGTCTGTAGACGTCTCTCCATTGAGAACAACATGCTGTGTTCTGTTTGCTAAAATATCTTCAATCCAGCCACACAGCTGGTCTGATATTCCGTAGGCTCTTACTTTGTTTATCAGGCGACAGTGCGGAACTGTATCGAACGCCTTCCGGAAGTCGAGAAAAATGGCATCTACCTGGGAGCCTGTATCTAATATGTTCTGGGTCTCATGAACAAATAAAGCGAGTTGGGTCTCACACGATCGCTGTTTCCGGAATCCATGTTGATTCCTACAGAGTAGATTCTGGGTTTCCAGAAATGACATGATACGCGAGCAAAAAACATGTTCTAAAATTCTACAACAGATCGGTGTCAGAGATACAGGCCTACAGTTTTGCACATCTGCTCGACGACCCTTCTTGAAAACTGGAACTACATGTGCTCTTTTCCAATCATTTGGAACCTTCCGTTCCTCTAGAGACTTGTGGAACACGGCTGTTAGAAGGGGGGCAAGTTCTTTCGCGTACTCTGTGTAGAATCGAATTGGTATCCCGTCACGTCCAGTGGACCTTCCTCTGTTGAGTGATTGCAGTTGCTTTTCTATTCCTTGGACACTTATTTCGATGTCAGCCATTTTTTCGTTATCACCAATACCGTGGACTTACAGATCTGTGTCGTGTGTGTTCCCTATGTGCCTATGCTATCAGCGCCAGTTTTGTGTAGTGCCATGTTGTGTGGGACCACATTCTGCAATTGTCCTTAATTTGTGAGCATGAGTGTACTAATTGTTTGTGATTCTTGAAGTTCTCTCGGCGTACTGAATATTCTATGAGGTTTCGTAACTGCAGCCAGATCAACTTGACTGGACGGTTGCCAGCCGAAATATTGTGGCAAGAAGTCAAGATGACCCGGCTGCAGTCACGAAACCTGATGGGATACCAACTGTTTCCCCTTGTCTGACAGGAAGATCCATAGTACAACTAGATTTCTGATAAACAGCTGTCCGGCAAGGTCATGATTAATATTTTTTCATATTCATTACTCTTAGAAACTACGGTGTATTAGCAGTGACGCGTCTTCTTCCACTCGCAGGTTTAACATAAACATTCTCGGAACCTCGTCGCCTTTATGCGTGCGTACCTGCTGTCGTTCTGTCTCTTGGTGCTGGAGGTAATTGCTAGCCACACACGCATCGATTTCTGCTGGCGCCTCGGACTGCGTGTGACGCCCTACACTAGAGGCAGCGCCACGCCCTTCTGCAGACTGGAAGGTACGAGAATCCTACCAATACAATGTGCGCCATGAATTAATAAATTGAGAGAAAAGGTGGCGACTGTGTGAAAAGTTTTAGGGGACATAGCCCGCAGCTCGTGGTCGTGCGGTAGCGTTCTCGCTTCCCACACCCGGGTTCCCGGGTTCGATTCCCGGTGGGGTCAGGGATTTTCTCTGCCTCGTGATGGCTGGGTGTTGTGTGACGTCCTTAGGTTAGTTAGGTTTAAGTAGTTCTAAGTTCTAGGGGACTGATGACCACAGATGTTAAGTCCCATAGTGCTCAGAGCCATTTTTTTTAGGGGACATAAATAATCCTGCAATTCTTTCTGGATTACATACACCACAGGGTGAAAGAAAATCATCTTTTCGTTGTTGTATTAAGACGATATTATTGTTCAAATGTGTGTGAACTCCTAAGGGACCAAACTTACACACTACTTAAACTAAGTTACGTTAAGAACAACACACACACCCATGCCCGAGGAAGGACTCGAACCTCCGGCGGTAATGGCCGCGCAGTCCGTGACATGACGTCTCAAACAACGCGGCTACGATATTATTATCCTGATTATTTCAGCTGATAATGCTGTTAATGTAAAGAGTTTTGCTTTGTGTAAAATCCAGGTCTAGTGTAACAGAGTGCCCAAAGCACTAAAGTGTTCAGGTTAAATATACAAACAAATAAAATAAAAGCTTTGCGGAGGAGTATAAAATGACGAATTGCTTCTACACTGGTGTGCAAAACGCAAGGACAAAGTAACATAGCTCGATGAAATGTGGACTATACATACAAGGAACTGCTATAGTATACTGCAGAACGGAAGATAACTGAATGAAATACGCTATGAGAGGAAAAGAAATGACGATCTTATTCAAAGACAATAATTATAGTAAAGTCTCCGGGGTGTGTCATGGTTCGCTGTGTAACGCCGGAAATGCATATCCTCCTATTTCCATCTATTGCACTATAATTTCTTTTCCTTTATTTTGTTACCTGAAGATATGACGTTTCTGTGTCTTTATATATTGTAATTGTTTTACTATTTGTATATATATGCATTTATGTCGATGTATAATTGGTTTGTTTTGTGAATATTATTTGTATTTATACGGTGGGTCTGGCCTAGGGAAAACTATGCTATCGAACGAATTCATCGATAGGTCGTGTGGAGAACCAAAGTGTTTAGGATCTTTGGTAGTGTTAACGCTGTCGCATGGAGCGCGGGCAGAGGGGGGGTCTGGCTGGGGTGATGCAGTGGAGCAGGTGTGTTGTGTGAAGCTCCCGCGAGTTGCCGTGCTTTCGGGGTTTGGCAGAATGTAATTGCGCTCGACTTGCGATGATAGTTTCTGACATGGTGTCGCGGACGGGAAGCATTAGCTGGCGCACATCAAGAGCCCGTTTCGTCTGGTGACCGTGTCGCGAGAAGAAGGCGCGCCAACATCCAGCTTCAGCAACAGCGACGGCCGACAATGAGTGACTGTCGCCACCTCCTCGATCGACGGCTTCAAACCTTCAGTCAGCCAACAAGGAAGACTGGAAGCACGTAAAGTTTTAGAACTGTATGGCAGACCTCAGCTTTTCAAACTTTTAAAATTGTTGCATCACAAAATTACAGCAACCTACCACGAACGTTTGTTGCTCATTGTCCCAATTGCATTACCAAGCAGGGTCTCTTCCTTTTCCGGAGTGAACCCGAGTGTCGTTGAAATTCAAACGCCAGCATCATTCGATTTCACTGCTTTAATTTCAAAGTTCAGTTAAGGTATTCATAGCTGGCTACAATATTCAGATTACACAAGCACAAATTAAGAGTGCGAGTTTTGTTACCGTATTTTAGCTTACCTGTGACTGCAGCTCAGCTTGGTACGTACTAAATTTTACTACTGTTAATTATTCAGAATCATTTAATTCAAGTTCAAAGTTAAATCCCTTATTTCTAAATTGCGTAGATTCAAGTAGCTTTTGAAATGATTGTTGAGGTAGTCCAAGACTAACCGTATTTTACTGAATTTCGATGTGCTTCAGAAAGAAAGCTCACTATTAACTTCAGTCACTAAATTAACTTTCGATTTTCCGGTTTTATTAATTCTTTTGCTAAATTAAGTCAGAGTGTAGCGAAATT
This sequence comes from Schistocerca americana, assembly GCF_021461395.2. Classification (NCBI taxonomy): domain Eukaryota; kingdom Metazoa; phylum Arthropoda; class Insecta; order Orthoptera; family Acrididae; genus Schistocerca; species Schistocerca americana. Next base: position 1,131,302,043 of record NC_060119.1, read on the forward strand.
TATTATTTCTGACAAACTTTCAGTTTTCACACTACACGTGTCAACCTTCAGTTGCCACGCTTCTAGTGCTAATTATATGTGTAATAACCTTTCTTTTTCAGTTACTATAGTAATTGTCCTCAGGACTGGCGACCGTAATTTCCCCCAAATCTCAAATATCTAATTACCGCTAGTTAATTGTTAACGTAACGGCCGCACATTTACTTTCTTTATTAACTTTACCCCTTTTCGAAATTAATTTCCACCAGTTTCATTTGCATTTTTCCTTTCATTTAGATGTAACCCTTTCCTCCCTCTTTACCGACAGATTAACTTCGGTGACAATTGCTTTTCCCAAATTTCCATTAGGTACACGCGGTTTAATTTTTCACTGTCATTAAGGTCGATAAGTGAGGGGGAGGTTACAACTGGACATTACAAAAGGCGGGGCGTGGTTTTGAATACGCTGTGTGATCACCACAGACGGTTGCGTATGTTCTGCTATGTGCTGCCATGCTGGGCAGAAGCTTGTTAAAGCGTTATTGTGGTAGGGCGTTTTATTCCGACACCAGCGCGGTTTGACAAGTGCTGGATGGTCGAACATCCTATGGTTCCAAGAGCCCCTTCACTCTGCGCTTTTTGATGCGGTCACTCACCATCAACCATTAAAAATTAACCCAGGGCCGTATGTAACCGTGAAAAGGCGCACATTGGGAATGAGTACGGTGTCATAATAACAGGTACCGTGTTCAGAGATTTTGAGGTCATGCGACATTATGCTTCCGCACCATAACACCTGCACCGCAAAAAGGACCATGTTCGACAATGCTCCTGGGTGCATTGCGTGTTCCCAACTCTCCCGATGTGAGGGTACGTTCAGAATTGCACGGTTTGATGAGCCAGCCAAAGGGAGACTCACAATGAGGCCCCTTTGTCAGGTGTTCCTTTGTCTCACACAACGTGCGCGGCACGCCATGTTTCTCACAGTGATCACTCAACATCTGACGCTATAACGAACGACACTAACGCGCTCTGAAATTACAATGAAATCCAGACCTTTAGCTGCTTACAGGCTTTGATAAATATCAACGTGGGCAGTTGAAAATGTGTGCCCCCACAGGGGCTCGAACCCGGGAAATCCTTTATCCGACTTTTTTTTTTACTTATCAATTTAAAACGAATTCTATGTATTAGAAAGTGATTGCCTCCTGTGAGGTTTGAACTCACGACCCCTGGTTTACGGGACCAGTGCTCTGCCACTTTTTTTCGTTTTTTAGGATGCAATAATCTTTATTGAACAAACTAAAAGTACATATATATACACAATGCAATAATTCTTCAAGGTACAATTATATACAAATGATTGTTAGTTTAACATAAATATTAGAAAAACATTAAATACAACAAAATATATTTTGACGATGCATGAGAACGTGGATAAGGAAGTTGCGTCATGTGACGGGTAGGCATGGCACACCCCAACTTTGAGGGGGATCCAGGAAGACGCTGCGGAGATAACCGGCAAAAGTTTGGCGGTAAGATGGTTTTCGGGTTAGGGTGCTACGCGCGCTCACAAAACTGAGCCACCGAGGACACAGAGGATACTACGACTACAGGGACTTATCTCTGGCACGCTCCCCGTGAGATCCACACTTACAACTTACTGTCCACACCCTACATTTGTAGTGCCCCTTCCCACTATACTCATTACTCGCGGCAGTCAATCTACCGATTTCCGTAAGAGTTCGGGCAACGTGAGTGCATCCGCACTGAAGAAGATCTTTGGCCGGTAAGCCTTATCTATATGAAGATGGTATCTGTTCTTTTGGACATGTCCGAAAGAACTGATACCGTCTTCATATATTCATATACTAATTCGCCGTGGTGGTGGTTCTAGTTATCGCAGAGAACTGCAACGCTGTTTACTTACACACTCGCCAGTGGTGTGTTCGTATACGAAGTTACGTTCACATCCGACCATGTGTTCTACGTGCTTCAGTTTGGTAAAGGGCATAAAATGTGTCATAAATAAGGAAATATAGTACTTGCATAGCGCCACACATTGAGTTATTGTTGTTGTGGTCTTAAGTCAGAACACTGGTTTGATTCAGCTCTCGTGGTCAAGCCTCTTCATCTCCCAATAGCTACTGCAACCTGCATCCTATCGTTCGTGTGTAAAACTGTATGTCTACGTTTGTGTGCACTGTTGAACTTGCTCGTAAAACCAGTGCCTTCCGGGAACGCCTTCATCTTATTTCTTATGTATGTCTCCTGTTTCTACCATTCATGTATATATGTTTTTCTACCGCCATGTTTGCTATCTCTTTTTCTCTTGGCCGAAGAGCGGCATATGTAGGCAGCTGCCGGCCCGCCTCGTACGGGGCATGAAATTACAATAGAGAAAAAAAAATCCTTCTGAATGTGCTTACTGTATCCATCCCTTGGACTCCCTCTACGATTTTTACACTTTCATACTGTCCTCTTTTACGAAACTGACGTTTCCTTGTTGCTATAAGAGGCCAACCCCTTCTTTTAGTGCAAAATTTCTAGGAATGAATATTGATTCTCAGTTGAACTGGTGTGAACACACAAAGGCAAACAGAATGGCATCAGCATGTTATGCCCTTAGAATACTATCATCAGTGTGTAACATGCAGTGTCTTTTAGTTATATACTATTCATGTACACATTCAATTCTTAGCTATGGCATTCTTTTTTGGGAACAAATGCACAAAATATCAACATAATTTTCAAACCCCAGAAAAGAGCCATAGGAGTAATAACCAAATATGGTAGTCGAGCTCATTGTAAAGATCTGTTCAAAACACTGGGGATTTTAACTGCTCCGTGTGAATACATTTACCATTCAGTTGTACACATCAAAAATAACATAGGTAATTACTGCACAAACACCTCTGTACATGACTATGGAACAAGAGCTAGACTCAACTTACATTTGCCAAGAAAAAATAAACATAAAACTCAAAACAGCATTTTCTACCAAGAAATAAAACTGTACAATAAATTACCAAAAGAGATCAAATAAACTGCAAAAATACACTTATTTAAAAAGGCAGCTAAAAAGTACCTGTTATGCAATACATTTTATACCCTTGAAGGAAACTTAGATAAAACATAGTAGGGGTTTGGTAAAATAATGTTATACAAAGAAATAACAATAATGATTATAAAACATCCAATATTCCACGTAACACCTTCACACTATGTTTTTTTCCTTCGTTTTTCCTTTTGTAGAAAAATTTTCTCCCAAGCTATGCATTGGACAATAATAACACCTCTTCCTCTTTCTGAGCTCAACATCTCACCCATTATAGAGGGATGCTGACTCAGTTTTTCAGGATAGCAAATCGGAAGTTGTGGTACAGAAAACGGCCCAGAGATCACCAGGGTATGTGTATTTGTGCGTGTAGTGAGTGAAGTGTTATGAAACTACATGTGTATAGTGTGTGCAGTGACTGATAGTGAGATATGAATGAACAGTGTGGCATTACATTATTTAGTAAGTTATTTGTAAAAAAAAAGAATTGTATACCAGGAGTAAATCTAATGATTGTCTCTAACTAGAAGTCTGTAAATGTATGTGTATAGGAATTAGCTTGTATTAAATTGGTCTCAGCTTCTAAATACTTTGACATGTCCTATATCCTTGTAAAAAGAGATCTACGGATGAATAAAGCTACTATTACTACTACTAGTAGTAGTCAAGTTATGCCATAAATTACTTTCTTTCCAATTCGATTCGGAGTCTCTTTACTTACCCGTAGAGTCTTCATCAGATGAGCGACCAGCACAAAATTGTGTTTCCATTATTCCTGTTTCAGTAAATGGCAGTGCAACTGAATTTCATAAACTCAAGCTATGTTTAGAGAAATGTAGGATGTTCCTGTGTTATTGCATATGGCAGAAGGAAATAGTTGCACGAGTGCACAATTTGACCGCATTATAAACAACACTCTTGCTTCAGCCATCGTCCGCTCTTTCCGTTCACAGCTGCAGTTTGTCGCTTTAAGGAGCAGACAAGATTGTGACCTCCAGGTTCTTTGATGAGGCGCGGGCACCCAACACCTTGTCGCCTAGTCGCGGTTCTACGAGTGTGACTCCAAAAGAAATGCACACAATTTTTTAAAAAATACAGTTTTTATTCTGCATGTGTGAAAGTTTTACAGTGTGTGGACACATCCTTCCCGCTTGTCTTAAAACTTAGTTCAACCTGTTCCCGTGAATGGCGCCGTCACAGCATGTCTTCAAGATGGCTGCTACACTTGACGTTCGTCAGAAGCAACGTGCTGTCATAGAATTCCTGTGCTGTATAAACGAGACAGTGGGAAACATACAGAAGCGGTTGAAAAAGGTGTATGGAGACCCTGCTGTCGATCGCAGTACAGTTAGTCGGTGGGCAATCAGGTTACGTGATGAAAGCGGGCACGGCAATATTGAGGATTGTCATCGCAGCGGCAGGCCTCGTACTGCACACACTCCAGACAGTGTGCAGAGAGTTAACGAAATGGTGACTGCTGACAGACGCATCACAGTGAACGAATTGTCACGCTATGCTGGGATAGGGGAAGGAAGCGTTTGCAGAATACTGAAAGTGTTGGCGTTAAAAAAGGTTTGTGCCAGGTGGGTTCCCAGGATGTTGACAGTGGCTCACAAAGAAACAAGAAAAACGGTATGTGGCGAACTTTTGGAACAGTACGAGAATGGTGGAGATGAATTTCTTGGAAGAATTGTGGCAGGTGATGAAACATGGCTCCATCATTTTTCGCGAGAGACGAAGAGGCAATCAATGGAGTGGCATCATGCAAATTCACCGGATTAAAAAAAAAAATTCAAAACCACACCTTCTGCTGGAAAAGTTGTGGCTATGGTGTTTTTCGATTTTGAAGGACTCTTGCTTGTGGACATCATGCCAAGTGGAACCACCATTAATTCTGATGCATATGTGACGACATTGGAGAAACTTCAAGCTCGACTGAATCGTGTTCGACCACATCGGCAAAAGCAGGATGTTTTGCTGTTGCACGACAATGCACGACCACATGTCAGTCAAAAAACCATGGAATCGATCACAAAACTCGGATGGACAACACTGAAACACCCACCTTACAGTCGTGACCTGGCTCCATGTGACTATCATCTCTTTGGGAAACTGAATGACTCTCTTCGTGGAACAAGGTTTGAAGATGATGACTCCCTTGCGCACGCTGCCAAACAGTGGCTCCAACAGGATGGTCCATAATTTTACCGTGCGGTTATACAGGCGCTGGTTCCAAGACGGCGTAAGGCAGTTGAGAGGGATGGAAATTACACTCCTGGAAATTGAAATAAGAACACCGTGAATTCATTGTCCCAGGAAGGGGAAACTTTATTGACACATTCCTGGGGTCAGATACATCACATGATCACACTGACAGAACCACAGGCACATAGACACAGGCAACAGAGCATGCACAATGTCGGCACTAGTACAGTGCATATCCACCTTTCGGAGCAATGCAGGCTGCTATTCTCCCATGGAGACGATCGTAGAGATGCTGGATGTAGTCCTGTGGAACGGCTTGCCATGCCATTTCCACCTGGCGCCTCAGTTGGACCAGCGTTCGTGCTGGACGTGCTGACCGCGTGAGACGACGCTTCATCCAGTCCCAAACATGCTCAATGGGGGACAGATCCGGAGATCTTGCTGGCCAGGGTAGTTGACTTACACCTTCTAGAGCACGTTGGGTGGCACGGGATACATGCGGACGTGCATTGTCCTGTTGGAACAGCAAGTTCCCTTGCCGGTCTAGGAATGGTAGAACGATGGGTTCGATGACGGTTTGGATGTACCGTGCACTATTCAGTCTCCCCTCGACGATCACCAGTGGTGTACGGCCAGTGTAGGAGATCGCTCCCCACACCATGATGCCGGATGTTGTCCCTGTGTGCCTCGGTCGTATGCAGTCCTGATTGTGGCGCTCACCTGCACGGCGCCAAACACGCACACGACCATCATTGGCACGAAGGCAGAAGCGACTCTCATCGCTGAAGACGACACGTCTCCATTCGTCCCTCCATTCACGCCTGTCGCGACACCACTGGAGGCGGGCTGCACGATGTTGGGGCGTGAGCGGAAGACGGCCTAACGGTGTGCGGGACCGTAGCCCAGCTTCATGGAGACGGTTGCGAATGGTCCTCGCCGGTACCCCAGGAGCAACAGTGTCCCTGATTTGCTGGGAAGTGGCGGTGCGGTCCCCTACGGCACTGCGTAGGATCCTACGGTCTTGGTGTGCATCCGTGCGTCGCTGCGGTCCGGTCCCAGGTCGACGGGCACGTGCACCTTCCGCTGACCACTGGCGACAACATCGATGTACTGTGGAGACCTCACGCCCCACGTGTTGAGCAATTCGGCGGTACGTCCACCCGGCCTCCCGCATGCCCACTATACGCCCTCGCTCAAAGTCCGTCAACTGCACATACGGTTCAAGTCCACGCTGTCGCGGCATGCTACCAGTGTTAAAGACTGCGATGGAGCTCCGTATGCCACGGCAAACTGGCTGACACTGACGGCGGCGGTGCACAAATGCTGCGCAGCTAGCGCCATTCGGCGGCCAACACCGCGGTTCCTGGTGTGTCCGCTGTGCCGTGCGTGTGATCATTGCTTGTACAGCCCTCTCGCAGTGTCCGGAGCAAGTATGGTGGGTCTGACACACTGGTGTCAATGTGTTCTTTTTTCCATTTCCAGGAGTGTATGTGGAGAAACGAAAATATTGTTCCTAAAGGATGTATGTGCTCACTGTAAAACTTTTAAACATGTAGAATAAAAGACGGATTTTGAAAAAAATAGTGCGCATTTCTTTTGGAGTGACCCTCGTATCACTCTTCAGTCAGTTTCCGTACGTGCTCTCGCGAACAGCCGACCAGCTCCGGCGTTCCCGATACGCTCGTTCCCTCTGCCCTTCGCCAGTCACTTACGCCAGTGCATTTCTCCTTTTTGGACCCGTATCGTTGCTAGAGTGATTCTCTGTTCGTCTTTGCTCCACATATACATTTTCCTTACCATGTCACCTGGCTGCTTTCAGTGTCGCAGTGGTAATGTTTTGGCCCAACAGTGTTCAAAAACATCATGTGCTAAGAGCCTCGCTGACCTTCAGCTTGACATTCAGCTTGTACACACCAGATCGTGTACGTGTACCTCGAAAAGTGACGGCCTTGTAACTTCTACCGCAGGAGTTTCGCAGGAGTTTGATAAGCATTTCTCTCGCTTACGGTACACCCGAAGTTATTAATAAAATAATGTTTCTTAAACTGTCAAGTTTTTGGGGTTGGCATCAGAATACGTTTCCGGATTGATTGTAGCTGTGTTATTCATAAAGTTGGGTGGTATGTGTACATGTGTGTGCAAGGAAGAAGGTTTTTAAGTAGTAGGGTAGTTTGGCTCAATCCAGCATTGCTGTGTACCTTATTTGTTATTCCGTATTCTACGTTTTCTGTGAAATTTAAATTTTATTGTCATCTTATCTTATGCCCCTAACGTTAGGGTTTTAGAGTTGTTGGTTTATTCTCTGATTGACGGCTTGCAGTATGGTTAAGCCAGAACTCAATCACGAACTGCGAGATTTTGTAAGATACGTTGAAGACTGATTAGGTCCCCTTCTTATTGAACTACTGATATTGCTATTTCTGTCACTAGACTTTTTCTGGAATTATTGTTTGGATATTATTATTATTATGGAATACCAAGCAGTAAGTTTTTCTTTATATTTTGGTGCTCTCTTTAAATGATTGCTTTTGGACACATATCATTTAGTATTTTAGTATTGTGTGGATAATGGTGTTGTTAATAAATGGCAGCACCGTTATGTTATAATACGGCCCTCACAACCACCAGACACAGCTGCTCCACAGCCTACGTTGCAGCTAGTTCCCACTGTACCAAAAGCAGCATTCCCAATTTTTTACAGCTGCGCTATGCGAACAGATGCTGAAACTTAAAGAAGAGAAACAGATGATCAATAAATGAGAACGGTGGAAAGCAAACAAAAATTACAAAGAAGAAGGCAGGTCCTGGTAAGGCAGACCTTACAAATTATAAGAAAAAACATGGAATTTGCATCTTCTGGATCGGGTTCTGATTAGAAACAAGAAGTTTGTTTAGTGTGTGATGAATTAGAAAAAGACATAAGTTTGGTACAGATTTATACCCCGTATCCTGCATCTATTGGAGCTGTTCAGAATGCATAGGATATGACAGTCCACATAATTATTTATTTTTTATACAAGGGAGAGACTGAAAATCCTGAGAATCCCATGGTTCTGAAAACTAATGATACCTTTCTTTTTACATCAAATTTCTATCGTTTTGGAGCTGATTTACAATTCCGACGGCGAATTGAAAAAATAAATGTGTTTTTCTTGGTGATGAATGTATTGCCGCTGTTCGAGAAATGCTTGAAGAATATCGACGGACATATTATAAATTTATTCAGGCGATGTTGGGTATTGGTATGACTAAAATCCAAAATAATTTTTCGTCAGCAGTTAAACATGAGAAAACTTTGCTGCCGATGGATTCCACATAAATGGAAAAAAATGATTCACATAAACAACAATACTTTGATTGGTATACAAAATCTCTGAAAAAATTCCAAGGTTCCACTTCAAATTTGGTCTGGAATATCTTTACTAGTTACGGATCGTGAATTCATTGTTATAATCCTGAAAAGTCAGTCGCCTCAGTGGGTTCTCCGAACAGAACCTAAGCCTACAAAAGTCCGACATAGACACAGTGCTGGTCAGAAATAGTTGCTAGTTTTTCTTTCTAATATCTTCTGGTAAACCTTGCGGGCGCTACAGTTGCTACAGCATTAAAGAAAATATACGTTCCGTTACTGCCGAGTGATATACAAAAGCGTGTCTACCACAAAATTTTGAAAAAGTTCGTGCAAAAAAGTGTTCAAATGTCTGTGAAATCTTATGGGACTTAACTGCTAAGGTCATCAGACCCTAAGCTTACACACTACTTAACCTAAATTGTCCTAAGGACAAACACACACACCCATGCCCGAGGGAGGACTCGAACCTCCGCCGGGACCAAAGTTCGTGCAAAAAAGAATATTTTTTCCATGACATTGTTACACAAGCCTACAGCAAAACTGACAACTGGGTATCTTGGTGCTCGGAAGGTCAGCACCCTCGATCCTCCACCATACAGCCCTGACATAGCACCTTTCGATTTTTTTTTTGTTTCCAAAAATTAAAGATTATAAGTGCATAATCAAGTTTTCGTCATCAGATGAAGCAGTGGAACACTAACAAAACCTAGTTTCTGATGTGCCTCAGGAAGAGAAGCATCATTGCTTTAAGGACTGGTTTCGTTGAATGCAAAACTGTATCGACATTAAAGAGGGACATTTTGAAACCAGTAAAATCATTTAAATTGTCTTAAAACTAGCCTTCTTTGATTTTCTACATATTTTCAGATTCGCCCCGTATGTTTAAGCAAACACTTTATTTCCCGGATTGCCGACCGGTGTGGCCGAGCGGTTCTAGGCGCTACAGTCTGGAACCGCGCGCCCGCTACGGTCGCAGCTTCGAATCCTGCGTCGGGCATGGATGTGTGTGATGTCCTTAGGTTAGTTAGGTTTGAGTAGTTCTAAGTTGTAGGGGGACTGATGACCTCAGAAGTTAAGTCCCATAGTGCTCAGAGCCATTCGAACCATTTCTCGAGTTCTCCTTGAATCCCTTCAAGGCAGGACTTAAAGCTTTATTTCTATAGTTTATACTGATATGTTCTGTTTTATAATGAGTCTGATTTGGAATACTTAGCACATTGAAGTAAAATCTAACTGTAAAAGGTATCATATAAAGCAGAAAATTAAAAATCTTACAATGCGCGGTTTAAGCACAAGGTGATGCGCCATTTTCCATACCATGTTCGAGTAAAATGCTGCAATGCAATAATTAGGAGATATGTGGTATCATAAAAACAATAACATCCAGAAATCATGTCATTTTAGCGCTGAATTATGAACAAATGGGTGAAAGTTTAGCAACAAATTCCGTGATTTTACCAATAGAATATTATGTGTAATAATTAAATTCCCTAACAATGGCTAATTCCCCATCCTCTCCTAATTGATTTCTTCGAATGTCGATGAGTCGTTCACAGTAATCCTGTGCTCAGCCCCCTCAGTTATAAAGGTGAAGGCACTGCTGAGAGTACGGTATCTCGCTTCACCAGCTTCCTGTCGATAAAGCGGGGCTCTTGGAAAACAGTCGCAGAGAAAGCAGATTTGCTGCAAACGGCGCTCTTATCTAGAATGCTATGCGGCGACCCACGTCAGAGACGGAACAATACGACTGCTGAAACAGCTCGCATTGCATTTGCGACAGGAGGAAGATGCACCTAAAGCGTGTGTGCGTAATTATTTAAAAAATACCGTAACTGTAAGCACAGATTAAATGCCTGTATTATTTTTACAGGATTGTTATATTCAAGTACATTCTATTGCAAGATCCATATTAAGAGCACGGAAAAGTTTCACGATTGCAGCCTTAAAACTGTGAGAAGTAGGCTACAATGGGCACAATAGCGTTTGAAGAACCTGACAGCTTACGCCCAGAAAACTTCTGAAGAGTGTAATATTGACTTAGGAAGCACTTTTTACAATATGAACTAGAAGCTACTCTTTAGAACTATGTAAAGACTAGGACGTGACTGGAAGGATAGGAGAATGATTAATCGACTGTATCGGAACCAAAGCACAAAAATAAACATCGATAAGGCAGAGGAAGAGGCCAGGATTAGAAAAGGAGTTAAAGAATGTGCCCTGTCTCCATATTTATTTAACATGATCATTGAGGAATCTGTTCAAGACATGAAGGAGAGGACAAAAGGAATAAATGTCAACGGTGAAAGGATACACTGTATTAGATTTGCTGATGACATCGTAAAAGATGCAGTCTCTGGAAAAGAAATGAAAAGAATGTTGCAAGTCCTATCAGAAACACTAGAATTATAGAAATTAAAAGTGAACAAAGAATTGATCATCTGATGGCGACACGAACAAACGTAAAAATTGATCACATCAGGTGAAACAATTTTGTTATTTAGGTGGTATAATCACAGAGGACAACACCTGCTTAATGGAGTGAAGTGAAGGATTACATTGGCAAAACAGATATTTACGACTAAGAAAAACATTTTAACCAGCAAACGAATGAAAACAGATGTCAGAAAATACTTCGCAAAATCATTTCTATGGGGTACACTGCTGTATCGCAGTGAAAGTGGGACTCTGGGTAAATTCGAAAGGAATCCACTTGAAGCTGCTGAAATGTGGACATGGCGGATAATTGTAAGAACGAAGTGGACGGAAAGAAAATCAACCCTGACGTCTTGAGAGATGAAAACAAGGAAAGAATCGTATTAAAGGAAATGAACAAGAGATGAATAAAACTTACTGGTCATGTCATCAGACACAACATCTTCATCATTAATTATTTATTTCTCGTTCGATCTGCCAGATACATTTTACAAAGAACAGATAAGATTAATATAAGTCACAGTAAACGTTTCGATCTCACAATGTGGAAACAAATTATATCAGATATTACATTACAATTATATCAGGGAAACTACATTATTACATTAAATGGAACAAAAATCACATAAACTGAAGACAAGAACCATAAAAGAAAGTTGTATACATGGACAAACCTGGAGATACTAAAAGGTATCAGATAGATTATATAATGGTAAGACAGAGATTTAGGAACCATGTATGAAATTGTAAGACATTTCCAGGTGCAGATGTGGATTCTGACCACAATCTATTGGTTGTCACCTGTAGATTAAAACTGAAGAAACTGCAAAAAGGTGGGAATTTAAGAAGATGGGACCTGGATAAACTGACTAAACCAGAGGTTGTACAGAGTATCAGGGAGAGCATGAGGGAACAATTGACAGGAATGGGGGAAAGAAATACGGTAGAAGAAGAATGGGTAGCTTTGAGTGATGTAGTAGTGAAGGCAGCAGAGGATCAAGTTGCTAAAAAGTAGAAATCCTTGGGTGACAGAAGAAATACTGAATTTAATTGATGAAAGGAGAAAATATAAAAATGCAGTAAATGAAGCAGGCAAAAAGGAATACAAACGTCTCAAAAATGAGATCGACAGGAAGTGCAAAATGGCTAAGCAGGCATGGCTAGAGGATAAATGTAAGGATGTAGAGGCTTATCTCACTAGGGGTAAGATAGATACAGCATACAGGAAAATTAAAGAGACCTTCAGAGAAGAGAGAACCACTTGTATGAATATCAAGAGCTCAGATGGAAACCCAGTTCTAAGCAAAGAAGGGAAAGCAGGAAGGTGGAAGGAGTATATAGAGGGTCTATACAAGGGCGATGTACTTGAGGACAACATTATGGAAATGGAAGAGGATGTAGATGAAGATGAAATGGGAGATATAACACTGGGTGAAGAGTTTAACAGAGCACTGAAAGACCTGAGTCGAATCAAGGCCCCGGGAGTAGACAACATTCCATTGGAACTACTGACAGCCTTGGGAGAGCCAGTCCTGACGAAACTCTACCATCTGGTGAGCAAGATGTATGAGTCAGGCGAAATACCCTCAGACTTCAAGAAGAATATAATAATACCAATCCCAAATAAATCAAGTGTTGACAAATGTGAAAATTACCAAACTATCAGTTTAATAAGTCACGGCTGCAAAATACTAACGCGGATTCTTTACAGACGAATGGAAAAACTAGTAGAAGCCGACCTCGGGGAAGATCAGTTGGGATTCCGTAGAAACGTTGGAACACGTGACGCAATACTGACCCTACGACTTATCTTAGAAGCTAGATTAAGGAAAGGCAAACCTACATTTCTAGCATTTGTAGACTTAGAGAAAGCTTTTGACAATGTTGACTGGAATACGCTCTTTCAAATTCTGAAGGTGGCAGGGGTAAAATACAGGGAGCGGAAGGCTATTTACAACTTGTACAGAAACCATATGGCAGTTATAAGAGTCGAGGGACATAAAAGGGAAGCAATGTTTGGGAAGGGAGTGAGACAGGGTTGTAGCCTCTCCCCGATGCTATTCAATCTGTATATTGAGCAAGCAGTGAAGGAAACAAAAGAAAAATTCGGAGTAGGTGTTAAAATCCATGGAGAAGAAATAAAAACTTTGAGGTTCGCCGATGACATTGTAATTCTGTCAGAGACAGCAAAGGACTTGGAAGAGCAGTTGAACGGAATGGACAGTGTCTTGAAAGGAAGATATAAGACGAACATCAACAAAAGCAAAACGAGGATAATGGAATGTAGTCGAATTAAGTCGGGTGATGCTGAGGGAATTAGATTAGGAAATGAGACACTTAAAGTAGTAAAGGAATTTTGCTACTTGGGGAGCAAAATAACTGATGATGGTTGAAGTAGAGAGGATATAAAATGTAGACTGGCAATGGCAAGGAAAGCGTTTCTGAAGAAGAGAAATTTATTAACATCGAGTATAGATTTAAGTGTCAGGAAGTCATTTCTTAAAGTATTTGTATGAAGTGTAGCCATGTATGGAAGTGAAACATGGACGGTAATGGAGGGTGAAGCTTTGACAATGCCAGCCACTCGTGCTGGCGAAACGTCGGAAAAATCATTAGATGAACGTCGGCCGAAGAACCCGAGACAGAAGCCAATAGGCAGTTTGTCAGATGGTCCTCCGTTGGTCTTTATGGTCTTCTGTAACAAAGCGTGCACTCATCTTTGAGTACCCCAACTGGTGGCCGAACGTGTCAGCACTACCAACAGAGAGGTGCATTTGAGCAACGAAGTGTTTGATTTGATCTGTAGACTATATCAAATGAGAGTGTCCGCACGTTCCAACATCGCAGGAGTGACGGCTGTGTGCGGCTGGCCGGCACGCGGCCTCGCCCAACGACTCGCAGTGCTTTTGTTCACTGAAAGGTCTCCGTAGACGTGAATACCCGCGACGCTCTGGTTTTCCGCCAAAAGGAACTCAATGACAGGTCTCTGCTTGGAATGCACCTCCGTTGCAGATGACATTTTGTAGGCTACGTGTAGCGCCGCCACCTGTAGGAACTTCATGAAACTACAGGGGCTGAAGCGAGGATATTTCATGACGTTCCACAACAAATTCCGCATTTTTTTCGACCGAAATTGTCCGAGAAAGAAAGTGTCGCATTACTTACTGATTGCCCCTCTAGAAGGGTTCTGAGCCGTGTTGCGGATCGCGTTGGTGCCGCTGGTAGTTTGGCATCGTGTAATAGGGATAGTGGTGTCTCGTTTTCTTCTTGTGTTTACTGGCGCCACTACGTTTGCTAGCGTTGTCTGTGCGCGAGTGGCAGCAGCAGCGGTTATCAATATCTAGTACCGTGGTACTGTCTTTGGAAGGATGTCAAGTGTTTTCTGGGTCAGGTGTGTCGGCAGTTCGGTTGGGACAGAGCAGCAGTGAGGTCTGGCAGTGCTAGGAGATGTCGGGACCGCTGGCGGCATAGCAGGCACTGCCGGATCGAGGGGCTGTAGTTGCGAGGGCCACAACCTCGTTGTCCACCGGACCCAGGACGTTTGAGTTGAGTGAACATTAACCCAGTACTGAAACCTCCGCTATTTTGAGACCACGCCATGTGTTCGCGCATTGCTGCTCGCAGGGTCACTGGGACAAAGAGTAACGAGTGAAGTGTTCGGAGTTGGCGAAATTAATTACCCGTCCTCCACTTCTTATTATTAATCTTTCAATTCCTTGTGTTTATTGACCAAGTTCAACCAGCGGTATTTTTCTGCCTAGTGGCCGCTAACGCCCCAGGTACCTGCCCTGGAAGTTAGCGTATTTTCGCGGCAGTGTACCTTTCCTCGCCTCGCCGCTGCTGTTTGGTAAGGCGTGTAGTTCGACAGCCTCCTTGATTGTGGTTCGGATAGTTTGTTCTTTTTGGCTACCTTGGTCGTAGTGGTTCCTTCTGCTTCTGGATGTTCTAAACACCGGATTCTGAAGACGCAGCGCTGTCCGCCGGTTTCACCTTGCCTGGGTTATTCCATCGTTGTGTTTGTTACCAGACGTTAGGTAGATTTTGCAACAGTGTTGGTCTGCGTTTAAACTGTTTGAGTTGCCATCCGGTTAAGTGAATACAGCTCTTGGCTGCCTGTCTCTTCGGTTACGAAGTTGAGCGACTTTCCCAGGCCGATCCCTGGAGCACTGTCTGAGGCCCACTTCTCTCTTGGTTTGATCAGATTGTGATGCTTGTTTTATTTTTTTTATTTTAATTTTGAGTTATTACTATTGGGGCCTTCAGCCGACAAATAATATGAATTTCTGCTCGAAAGGCCTTCAGACGTGAATGCAATTTGTCTTATGAATTTTTAATTAGATATTGTCTCTTAATAGTGAAATGTTGATGATTGTTTTCTTAAATATTTTAGTATCTCTTGCAGAAGTTCAACTGTTTTTAAGAATTTGCTACCCAGGCCTTCAGCCATCAAATTGTCTTTGAGTTATTACTATTGGGGCCTTCAGCCGACCAATAATTTGAACTTCTGGTCAATAACGCCTTCAGCCATGAGTGCAACTTGCCTAAGAATTTTTTATTAGACACTGTGTCTTAACAATCAAATTTGATAATTGTTCCTTATTGTCAACCTCATTTGCAATTGGTTCCAAATAAGGTGTACGTGATTTAAAAAAAACTGAGCAACCAACGGGAGCTGAGTAAGGCTCCGTCCACACCGAATGCAGCCTTTCCCTAAGTCCCATGTTTCAAGTTCCCTACACACGACTATTTAATCTCCCCACCATCTACAGAAAAAAGAAAACAACGTGGTGGGTGATGTAGGCAGTACAGTGGATAAAAAAAAATTCTTCCCACTCTGGTAAATACGAACAAGGAACAGTAAACACATCCACCTCAGCAACAGTCATAGAGCACCATGCGTTATGCAGATCGCCCCTGTATCGAAAATACCATTAGCCGATGCTTGACGCTAGCATCTAAGGAAATAACCTTGCCTTGAGTGCCCATAAGCTGCAAACATGGCGTCTGCAGTACATCAGATTTCACAAAGAAGCACGGAGGGGTCCCTTTCCTCTTTTCTAGGGTCGATTTTCACTACGCATCAGGCACAAAGCAGTGTCGCTCCCTGGCGGGAAAACAGAAAAACGCTATGAATCCCCGTAACGCGTACCCGCGGGGTCGTTTGAGGCGAATGACGTCGGTTTCAGCCTTCACGAGAAAGTTCCCACGCTGTTGTTACCTCCGCGCCGGCGGCGAAGACTTGTTGCTTGATTGTTCCAAGTTACACGCCGGATGCGACTAACAGACCGCAACAACATTTGTTTGAAATTGTGTTCTTGGAGATGTACTTCATCTGTCCAACTACATAAAAGGCTGTTTCTTTGTGTTACGTAAGCTTTTCGCTTCTTTTTATTTATGAAGCACCTTCAGTAGTCTGTATTACATGCTTTTTCTCAGTACATAAAAAATTTTTTATGCAATGATTCCAGATTCGTTGTACATTACAGTTTTCTGTTATTTTCTTATTGCTAGGTAAGAGACACGTTTATTCGAGTGTATCTTTCGTAAGCTTAAACTACTCTTTGGTTCTACTTACGATTGTGTGATATTATTCCAACCTTATTAGTTACGTCCCATAAGATTTCACACACCTTTGAACATTTCCCTTTGAGCTACTTACGTTGTGCATTATGTAACCTGCTTTCAAGACGCTATGCATTCCTGTCGACTGTTCCACCAAATCATTTGCTGTCTCTGACAGAATTACAATGTCACCCGGAAACGTTTTCAATATTTGAATTATCCTCCCTGAAGATTAATTTCCTTTCGAAATTTCTCTTTAGTTTGCTTTAGTGCTTGCTCAGTTCACAGATTGAGTGACATGAGTATCGGTTACAAAGCTGTCTCAATCTATTGTCAACTACTGTGTGCCTTTCACGATCTTCTATTCTATTTGTGACTGCAGTCTGGCTTCCGTACAATGTGTATATAACCTTTCGATGCCTTTATTTTACCACTTCGAAATTTCGAAGTGTGCATTCCAGCTTATAGCGTCAAAAGTTTTCGCTAAGTCCACGATGGGAAAAAAATGTACTTCTCATTCCATATGCTACGATAAGTTCTGAACTCAGTATTGGCTTTGCCTGTTCCTGTCTTTCTCCGGAACGCAAACTGATTTTTCTCGAGGTTGATTTCTAGTCATTCCACTATTCTTTAAATATTTGGCGCGGCTCCATAACACTCACAGCTGTGGCGCGCACCTTGTTTGGAATTAAGATTATTACATTCTTGAAATCTGAGATATTACGCCTTTCTCGTAAATCTTGCATAGGAGGTGGAATAGTTTTGTCATGGTACGTTCTGCCAAGGATCTCAATGATTATGAGAGGGTGTCGTTCACTCCAGGTGCTTTGTACCGTCTCAGGTCTTTCAGTATTCTATCAGATTCTTCTGGCAGCGCCGTATCTCCCATCTCCTCTTCACGTACTTCCTCTTTGCTTTACGTCGCCCTTCCACATATTCCTTCCACCTTCGAGCCATCTTTTCTTTCCTTAGTGCTCTCTTTCCATCTGAGCTTGTGATATTCATACAACTAGAGTTGTACATTGTTGGCCTGCGTCCACCAGGATGTTCGATTGTCGGCGTTTTGGAACACATTCATTTATTTTCAAGTGGTTCAAGTGGCTCTGAGCACTATGGGGCTTAACTTCTGAGGTCAGCAGTCCCCTACAACTTAGAACTACTTAAACCTCACTAACCTAAGGACATCACACAATCCATGCCCGAGGCAGGATTCGAACCTGCGACCGTAGCGGTCGGGCGGTTCCAGACTGTACGGCCAAGAACCGCTCGACCACCTCGGCCGGCCATTTATTTTCACCCTTTCACTGTGTCTCGGTGGTATGTGTTTACTGTATACAGAGATCCCAACTGCCGCCCGCGCCGCGATGTGTAGCCGCGCGGTCTTAGGCGCCTTGTCACGGTTCGCACGGCACCTCCTCCCCCCCCCCCCCCCCCCCCCCCCCCGTCGGCGGTTCGAGTCCTCCCTCGGGCATGGGTGTGTGTGTCGTCCTTAGTGTAAATTAGTTTAAGCTAGATTAAGTAGTGTGTAAGCTTGGGGACCGATGACCTCAGTAGTTTGGTCCCACGAGACCTTACCACAAATTTCCAACTGCCGCTATGTGTTTTGCATTCGTCTTTTATTTTTACTGTTCTGTCTGTACGTAGTCTGTTGTTCGTCTGTGTTATGTGTGTGTTCTTACTATTTTGCTGGGTGTACCCTCATACGACAAGAGATGGTAACACGGAAGGCACCCAGGAAAATTGTTGAACTTGACCGTTTTGGCGGTGCAGGTGTTAGGGCATGAGAAACCGTAACGTCGCTTGGGCCTATTGACATCCAAACCCTTGAACACGGTACACGCTATTTTGACAATGAACTCCCTCCGCAAGTGCGTCTGTTCAGGAGAGCATACGACCACGACGTCATTTTGATGGATTACATTGCACGACCTCGTCTAAGAGCACACTTGGAGCAGCTCTTGGAACGAGAGAATATTTGGCGAATGGACTGACCTGCCTGTTCCCGCGACTTACATCTCATCGAGCACGTGTGGGATGCGTTGGGAAGAAGTATTGTAGCACGTCCACGTGCGCCAACCACCATCCACTGCGCTGGTGGAAGAAATGAAACGCCCTACCACAACAACTCCTTGCCAACCCTGTGTCCAGGATGGGAGCACGTTTCAGAGCATGCACTGTTGTCTGTGGTGAACAGACATCCTACTAAGAACCGTCTCCTGCTTTTTTTAATGTCCAGGTGACCATCATAAATCGCGGTGACTTCACTATCGTCTTTGGATAAAACTGTAATTTCAATTCCTCTGATTGTGTATTTCTTTCAGTTACCTTCTGTACTATATTATGGCAGTTCCATATATGGTTCAAGTTTCATCGAACTATGTTGCTGGGCACTGAGACATCATACGAAAGTTACTTTTGTCCTTAGGTCTTGCACACCATTGTATATACAGGGTGGTCCGTTGATAGTGACCGGGCCAAATATCTCACGAAATAAGCATCAAACGAAAAAAACTCCAAAGAACGAAGCTCCTCTAGCTTGAAGGGGGAAACCAGATACCGCTATGGTTGGCCCGCTAGATGGCGCTGCCATAGGTCAAACGGATATCAACTGAGTTTCTTAAAAATAGGAACTCCCATTTTTTATTACATATTCGTGTAGTACGTAAAGAAATATGACTGTTTTAGTTGGACCACTTTTTTCGCTTTGTGATAGATGGCGCTGTAATAGTCACAAAGGTATAAGTACGTGGTATCACGTAACATTCCGCCAGTGCGGACGGTATTTGCTTCGTGATACATTACCCTTGTTAAAATGGACCGTTTACCAATTGCGGAAAAGGTCGATATCGTGTTGACGTACGGCTATTGTGATCAAAATGCCCAACCGGCATGTGCTATATATGCTGCTCGGTATCCTGAAACTTAATGTTCATCGCCAGGAAACTCCAGGATCATCTACAATTAATCCAGAACTGGGCAAACCTGTGGAAGATAACCATAAACAGTGCCAAAACACAGGCTATTACGTTCATCCACAGGAGAATGAGCCCCAACATAGCCATTAGATTTAACAACGTAAACTTTGAATGGAATGACCATGTAAAATACTTAGGCATAACATTTGACAAAAGACTAACATTCAGCGAACATGTTACCCAAATCTGCAATAGAGGGTCACAGCACATATGTACATTGTACCCCCTCCTCAAAGGAGAAGGACTAACAGTAAATACCAAGCTAAAACTATACAAGTCAGTAGTGCTACCATCGATACTATATAGTTCAGAACTCTGGTCACTGGCTTCAAACACGAACATCAAAAAAGTTCAAACAGTGCAAAATAGATTCTTGCGCTTGGCACTAGATGCGTCCCGCTATTTGCCAAACAGACATCTGTACCTTTTGGCAAACATCGAGCCCATCTCCAAACTCATCAGAATAAAACCAGAAAAATTTTTCGCCTCAGCCTCCATTTCTAATCATCAAACCATCAGAAACTTAGGAATCATTCCCGACAACCCCACAGCAAAATACCCGAAAATGACGCTCACACGACAATTTCACGTCTAAAAACAAACAATCCGACTAACATTCAATCATGAAACACTACTCATTACGTAAATCAAACACATCGCTCATCATCCTACCACATCATCACGAAAAACTACTCATGACGCACTCCAAACCCATCATTCCAATCCCCCCATCTCAGACAGAAGGTATGGGCTTCAATCAGTCCCGGTCCTTCGAAACAAATTAGGGGTCCAGAACCCATCCGACACTCCATCCGGACGACATCATCCAAGTGTCCGGACCGTTCGCCGGATAGTTACGTTATTTATGGAAACAGGAAGTGTTCAGCCACATGTGAAACGTCAACCACGACCTGCAACAAATGATGATGCCCAAGTAGATTTTTTAGCTGCTGTCGCGGCTAATCCGCACATGAGTAGCAGGCAAATTGCGCGACAATCGGGAATCTCAAAAACGTCGGTGTTGAGAATACTACATCAACATCGATTGCACCCATACCATATTTCTGTGCACCAGGAATTGCATGGCGACGACTTTGAACGTCGTGTACAGTTCTGCCACTGGGCACAAGAGAAGATGACAGATTTTTTGCATGCGTTCTATTTAGCGACGAAGCGTCATTCACCAACGGCGGTAACGTAAACCGGCATAATATGCACTATTGGGCAACGGAAAGTCCACGATGGCTGCGACAAGTGGAACATCAGCGACCTTGGCGGGTTAATGTATGGTGCGGCATTATGGGAGGAAGGTTAATTGGCCCCCCATTTTATCGATGGCAATCTAAATGGTGCAATGTATGCTGATTTCCTACGTGATGTTCTACCGATGTTACTATAAGATGTTTCACTGCATGACAGAATGGCGATGTACTTCCAACACGATGGATGTCCGGCACATAGCTCGCGTGCGGTTGAAGCGGTATTGAATAGCATATTTCATGACAGCACGTTCACCGGATCTGACGTCCCCCGATTTCTTTCTGTGGGGAAATTTGAAGGATATTTGCTATCGTGATCCACCGACAACGCCTAACAACTTCCGTCAGTGCATTGTCAATGCATGTGCGAACATTACGGAAGGCGAACTACTCGCTGTTGAGAGGAATGTCGTTACAAGTACTGCCAAATGCATTGAGGTTGACGGACATCATTTTGAGCATTTATTGCATTAATGTGGTGTTTACAGGTAACCACGATGTAACAGCATGCTTTCTCAGAAATGATAAGTTCACAAAGGTACATGTATCACATTGGAACAACCGAAATAAAATGTTCAAACGTACCTACGTTCTGTATTTTAATTTAAAAAACCTACCTGTTACGAACTGTTCGTCTAAAATTGCGAGCCATATGTTTGTGACTATTACAGCGCCATCTATCACAAAGCGAAAAAAGTGGTCCAACTAAAACATTCATATTTCTTTATGTACTACACAAATATGTAACAAAAATGGGGATTCCTGTTTTAAAAAAACGCAGTTGATATCCGTTTGACCTATGGCAGCGCCATCTAGCGGGCCAACCATAGCGCCATCTGGTTTCCCCGTTCAAGCTAGACCAGTTTCGTTCTTTGTAGTTTTTTCGTTTGACGCTTATTTCGTGAGATATTTGGCCCGGTGATGAACAATGGACCACCTTGCATATGAAAACGACGCACCACCAAGCAATTATCGGAATGGAACGGAAATCAGTAGATTTGGTTTACATGTACAGACAAACAAATTATTACAATTTCAAAAAGTGGATGATTTATATAAGAGACAGAGCTTCGCAAATTGAGTACGTCAATGACGCGCTGGTCCACCTATCGCCGTATGCGAGCAGTAATTCGACTTGAGATTGATTGACAAAGTTGTTGGACGTCTTCGTCAAGGATATCGTACCAAATTTTGTCCAATTGGCGCGTCAGGTCGTCAAAACTCAGAGGCGGTCGGAGAGCGCTGATCATAATGCTCCAAATGTTCTCAGTTGGCGGAGAGATCCGGCAACATTGCTGGCCGAGGTAGGGTTTGGCAGGCAGGAAGACAAGCAATAGAAATCCTAGCCGTGTGCGGGCCGGCTTTATCTTGCTGAAATGCAATCCCAGCGTTGCTTGTCATGAAGGACAACAAAAAGGGGCGTAAAATATCGTCTACGCACCGCTGTGTTGTAAAGGTGCAGCGGATGACAACCGAAGAGGTCCTGGTATGAAAAGAAACGGCACCTCAAGACCATCACTCCCAGTTGTCGGGCGACAGTCACCTTTGCATCCCTCCACCGTCTCCATACACGTCTTCTCTGGTCATTAGGGCTCAAATCGGAGCGGGACTCATCGCTGAAGACAATTCTACTCCAGTCATGGAGATTCCCGATCGAATACGAGTCTGGAGACACCTCAGACAGCAGTGGGATGCCAATCTAGCTGCCACCCGCCATACAGCCCGACAACCAGAAGTCATGGTCTGGGGTGCCATCTCTACTCATAGCGGAGCCTCTTTGACTGTCATCTAGGGCAATCTTACAGTACAGCGGTACGTAGACTATACTGTAAGACTCATTTTGTCGCCTTCATGGCAAGCCATCTTGGGATTACATTTCAGCAAGATAATGTCCACCTGCACACAGCGAGAATTTCTGCTGCTTGCCGTCCTGCCTGCCAAACCCTACTTTGACTGGCAATGACATTCGTGGTGTGTCGTTTTTTTGTCTTAGAATGCACAATGCTGTAATTACCACGCCTGCGCTGGGATTACGGAAGTGTCCGATTCCACCCGTCTGCTTTGACCCATGACGTCATCCATATGGCGGAAATGGCTATTATAAGCGTCTCAAATATGGCGCCTATGATGTCACTACATACGAACGGCAAAAAAACACGATAATACGCATAAATAAGACAATAGCATCTCCCTCCAAAAATACAATCAAACTAATTGGACAACCGCGAGAAACTGGGTGTTTTAGGGAGGGGACAAACCAAATATAACAGTAAAAGAAAACACACCACGATCTCAAAACACACAAAATGACGACCAAAAAAATATTTACAAAATCTGCAGGAATCGGACTATAATATCAATGAGTGACAGTTGGACCGGTCTACTTGCACTAAATACTTGTTTGTAACTATTTGTGGGTATATGAAATTGAACGAATGCATAGACTCAGTCGTTGGTAAAGCTGGTGGTAGACTTAGATTTATTGGTATAATACTAGGGAAATGTAAACAGTCCACAAAGGATCTTGCCTAGTAATCGCTCGTCCGACTCGTCCGAGAATACTTCTCAAGTGTGTCGGACACATACCAAATAGGACTAACAGGAGAAGGGCAGCGCGAATGGTCACAGGTTTGTTTGATCCGTTGGAGGGTGTCACAGAGATATTGAAAAAAAAAAAAAATGAAATGACAGCCTTTTGTAGACAAACTATACGAGAAACTCTACTAACAAAATTTCAAGAATCGGCTTTATATGATGACTCTAGGAATATGTTGCAGCCACCTATTTATCGCAACGTGAGGATAAAATTTGAATAATTGCAGCACACGTAGAGGCATTCAAACAATCATTCTTCCCAGGCTCCGTACATGAATGGAGGAGGAAGAAACCCTAATAATTGGTACAATGGGACATACGCTCTGGATGTAAATGTTGACAAACACGAGTTTCATTCGTGTAAGACCGCACACTCAGATTATATTTAAGCAAATCGGCGATCGTTTATTGACCGCTAACCACAAGGAAATACGCGTACTATGCCTGCACTATTTATATAGAATACCTTCCAAATCGTAACGTTCTTTGTCTAAATAAACACGCCCTGTGGCAGTTAACTCGACCTCCCACAGACTGCTCTCGGTTTGCACAGCTTTCCAGACCAGTAATTTACTTACAGAGTCCTTAAACGTACGTTTTTGCGTTTCTCGCGCACCGTACCGCCAACTACACCAACAACTTCATTTGATTTGATTTATTGTAGCATTCCTGTATCTCATCATTACAAAATGATATAGGATTTGTCATACACGATCTTACATAGACAACAGCACATGAAAGATTTATAACTATATGTTGACTAATAAAATATTTTTTACCTATAGCATGGGACCATACATACAACAACAATCATAAATGAATAAAATTTATTTATCAAATGAGCACTTCTGTTCACTATGATGAAGGAAATAAGCTGATCTATTTTGAATGCTGATGATTCAGGCTATTCTTTGACACTATACATACTCTCGATAATTAGCATTTTTTGGGTTCTTTTTTAATATACCGAATTTTTATATTCTTTAAATTTCCTTTAGTAGTTCACAATTGCCACTGCTTGTCTCCCTCCACCTAACTGTTCTTCAATTGCCTCCGTCTGTTTCCCTAAGCATAATACTTCCACGATACAAAATATACATGTACGGTATTATTATTAATACTACTACTGTTCACGTTTGGGCGCAATGGACCACGCGATTTACAAAGTGGTTTATTTTCTTAGCTTTCCTTTGTGCCCATATTTTCATTCTCTCATAATGGGCTCTTTTTCCGCTCGGCGGACCAAGTTACTCCGGTCTTCTTGGGTTTTTCTGCAACACCAACTGGCCCGTCGTGAATTTTATGCCTAAATGTTTTCGTGTCTCGTATATCAACTTGGCTGATTCCTGCGTCACCTGGTGACGGCAGCGTGATTCCCCGGGACAACGCTTGCGTTTGTTCGTGCAACGCGTTTATAATTGACTCCCATCCACTTTCTACTGTAAACGACGATGTAGACTTCCGAAAATTGGATGTACACCGCATTCGGAGCCGGTGTGGCGCGCCGTATGTGGGGCAGATAAAAGTCGAGGAGTGGTGCAAGGCACATATGTGACGCACCAGACTGGAACCACGCAAGCCGAGGCAGTCACAGGGCACTTCCTGGAAGGTAGTCGTGAAATGTGATCATACGACTGAGATTAGTGTCGTGGTGCAAGTTTCCGACACATCGTAATTGAATACCTTATTGGGAAACCTAGTAAATAGACATGGAGATTACACTTTAACCCTTTGACTCACAACAATTGGGAAACCTACGGGGGGCAGGCTAAAAAGTAATGCCTCCGAATTATTTACGTGCAAACTCTCTAAAGTTTTTTAAACACAACAAATCTTATTAACATTCTACACCTTTATTCTTCACGTCTACAAATTCATTTCTCAGCGTAGTCACCTGGCAATAAAAATATTTCTCTCAGCGACAGATTAGTTTTATGATAGTGTCACTGTAGATGTTTGACTTTGTTGACGGAGCCACAAACTCATCTCTGCTGGCATCGCTTCATCACTATCGATGTGAACTCCTCGAAAGTGTTCTTTAAGTTTTGGAAACAGATGACAATGGTACGGGGCCAAGTCGGAACCCAAAGCATCGGATTGTTGCAGATGCCGCAGCGTTGGTGTGAGGTGTGGCATTGTCATGCTGAAGCAAAGGGTGCCCCAAGTGTGGACGCTCTTCGAATCCGAAACTCGA
Source organism: Schistocerca americana (assembly GCF_021461395.2). Taxonomy (NCBI): domain Eukaryota; kingdom Metazoa; phylum Arthropoda; class Insecta; order Orthoptera; family Acrididae; genus Schistocerca; species Schistocerca americana. The sequence goes on from NC_060119.1 coordinate 1,131,327,655, forward strand.
TTACAGCAGGCTGTTTCTCAGGCACCGACATAGTTACGCTACACACTGCCAAGTTACACGCTACAATTCAGACCCCTCTAGTGGCAGAGGGCTGCAAATAAGTAGGCATGAAGATTAATCTACAATGTTAATAACGCTTGGTTTATTGGAAAGCTTTAAGACTTTTCAGAAGAAAAAAATTCGGACGCATTACTTTTCAGCACGCCGCCGTATATTATTTTAAAATTTTGCGTAAAATGAACCTTTACTACCATGGTAAGCAATGACAACAAGAAGAAATCGCAGAAAGTAAACAATGATTTCTTCTAAGTAGGTGGTTTCACTTTTGAACCACTTCGGACATATAGTTTTCAAACAACCATGATTTCATGCGATACATTTGAATGCAGTTTCGCATTTTTATGGGCACTGTCCCACTTCTCGATACGTTCACGAACTCATAATGCGTAAAACAAATTATAGTGCTAAATAACAAGCAGGAATGGGCCTAAAATTTAACAAATTTATATCAAAGGTACTTTCTGCTCCAGTGGTTTCATTTCGAAACCACTCATAGAAGCAGTATTGCGACCCCAAATTTAAATTACAGCAAGTATTAGCTGATTAGCACCAGTTCTGACATGGTGTCTGCAATCGTTGTTTGTCTTCTATTATACCATGTTTGTACAAGCACTATGAACCACATGACGACAGCAGTATCTTATTTTTGACACAGCATCTTATTTTTGACACAAATAACGCGGTGGTTACAACCTTCTGAAGAAGGACACTAAGTGCGTGAAACCGTTTGAGGAAATAAAATTTCGTTTTGCAGCTGGTTGCTGCGTATTTCGATATACACAACTACAGTTGCCGAATATGTATAAAATACCATTACAACAACTTTAGATATACTTACTTTTACTTTCAAAAATCTCTTCGATATGAGTACTATACAAACAAACTTGACATCAGAATCTCCTACACTAACGCAGCACATCACCGAGCCAGCTGTTGCTTTGAACGCAGTAATTGAGTGCTACAATGCACTCAATTCGCAGAAGTACCTCAGTGCACCACTAGACATCTCTGTCTTACAATAGCTCATAATGGCTCTGAACACTATGCGACTTAAATTCTGAGGTTATCAGTCCCCTAGAACTTAGGACTAATTAAACCTAACGACATCACACATGTGGTAGGATTCGAACCTGCGACCGTAGCGGTCGCACGGTTCCAGACTGAAGCGCCTAGAACCGCTCGGCCACTCCGGCCGCCTGCCTTACAATAGCATCGGTGCTTTGATGCGAAAGGCATTGGTACTTGAAAACAAAAGTGATAAAATTGTGGTGTGAGGCAGAAACCACTGGTGCTCAAACGGTCAGACATCCACGAATCTACACTCAGGAAAACAGAAACTGCTACACGACAAACACCAAACTGATTCTCCAGTATTTCCCTGCCAGGGGTGTATGTTGATTAAACTTTCATCTTTGTGAGAGCTTATCTTTAATAGTGAAAAAGCCATTCCTACAGATGAAGAACGGTGCGGTTACATGTTGGCTATTGGGTGTCTCCAACGTCAGTGGAACTTAAGTTTTCAGGTGGAGCTTACACACACCATGCCCAGTGGACGATCAGTTACAGCTTATCGTAATCTTTCCGTCCTTTAGGTCCCATACTCCGAGGAGCGGAAGGGACGATGCGGGAAACCCGCACCCACGTACCTGGCAGGGTCCTAGTGGAAGTGGCTCGCCATTGCCGTCTTCCGACCGTAATGGGGATGAATGATGATGATGAAGACGACACAACAACACCCAGTCATGTCGAGGCAGGAAAAAAAATCCCTGACCCCGGCAGGAATCGAACCCGGGACCCAGAGCGAGATAAGTGAGAACGCAACCGCAAGACTACCAGCAGCGGGCCGTCCTGGAGGAAGATACAATTATTTGCATGACGGGAATAGAAGCATCCTACCGACAGGCGGCGGTGGTGCCATGACTATAGAACAGGTCACGACGTCGACTCAGGGCGACAGTGGGGCAAGAGGAACAGCCTGGGGTGCCCGAGGAAGCACTACACGACGGGACGGTGGCTACTCTCACGAATGAAATCCGGGCAGCGGCTACAGGCAGAGCGCCACCACGAACCATCGCGAGCAGATCGCTGGAAGCTGGGTCGAGATCTCTGGTTGCCATGCAGTGACGGCGTTCACCACAGACCGCCGAGAGTCAGAGTGAACTAGGAGAGTGCGTGGCATTCTGTGTCTGGCTTCTGTCCGTGGCGGCCACATCGTCGCCACTGTGTCTCTAGGCGACCTGGTGAAAGGTCACAAAACGCAGAGAATCACGAGACCCGCGCCTCTCCGGCTCCTGGAGTCAAGTGGTGGGGACCTACTCGATACGACAGCAGTACTGATCCGGCAATTATCGATGTGAGCGCTAAGGCTCGCCAGTGTGCGGGAAGAATGATAAACCCTTTTCCCGTAACCTTTGTAATCACGCTATGAAATGGCACATTGTAGCAGTGACGCGACACAGTGCAGTCCATACCATAGACTGCTTGAGGAGTGGACCTGTCTTTCCTTCATTGGTGGGGCCGGTCCCCTGATTTGCCGCCCACGCAGCATGTCTGGGATGCGATAGGAACACGTGAACTTTCATTCTGCTCTCCAGGCAGCAGTCCTCATGAACCGATAGACCACACCTTCAACTTTTGTAGTCCTGCCTTCTTCAGTTGCGTGTAATATTACGGTATACTGTGGAAAACAAAAACCCCAAGTGGCAATTGTAACAAGAGGAGCACCACCAAAAATGGAACAAAAACATAACGTGTATTAAATCGTCCACACAACCTGTAAGTAGAATTACTACGCCATAGAAAAACCAACCATCAGAACTCAAAAATGTTCGAATGTGTGTGAAATCTTATGGGACTTAACTGCTAAGGTCATCAGTCCCCAAGCTTACACACTACTTAACCTAAATTATCCTAAGGAAAAACACACACACCCATGCCCGAGGGAGGACTCGAACCTCCGCTGGGATCAGCCGAACAGTCCATGACTGCAGCGCCTGAGACCGCTCGGCTAATCCCGTGCAGCCAGTCATCAGAACTGTTTATAAGCTATAAGTTCAAATGGCTCTGAGCAATATGGGACTTAACATCTGAGGTCATCAGTCCCCTAGAACTTAGAACTAGTTAAACCTAAGTAACCTAAGGACATCACATACATCCATGCCCGAGGCAGGATTCGAACCTTCGACGGTAGCAGTCGCGCGGTTCCGGACTGAAGCGCCTAGAGCCGCTCGGCCACTGCGGACGGCACCTATAGGTAGATTGCCTCAAAACAGAAACTAAATAGTAAAATTATATACACATTCCAGGCCACTGAAGATGCCTTGCAGAGAATAAAGGCTAAACGCCTATGCCACAAAAATTTTGTTTCCTCCAGTTGTTGTTAGGTGGTCCAAAAGTAAAAATTATCAATATACCGTAATCATACACCACATGTTTCAAGCATGGTAAGGAACTCCTCAAGATGACATTCGAAGGCTTTTTGTTTCCAAGGCATAACGAATACCTGACTGTATTCATCCCTGTGGGGTGTCACAGCTCAGAATGATGGCATCTGATTATTTAATACCCGTTATTGGAAAAAACATCCACAACTTGGTGCTTCATGGTGTAGGGGACACGGAGACTGCATACAGCAGAATTAAAAGAAAAAAAAACCAACTTCGTAGAAAATAGGAGCAGTTGTATGAATATCACAAGCTCAGATGGAAAGAGAGCACTAAGGAAAGAAAGGATGGCTCAAAGGTGGAAGGAATATGTGGAAGGACGACGTAAAGCAAAGAGGAAGTAGGTGAAGAGGAGATGGGAGATACGACGCTGCCGGAAGAATCTGACAGAATACTGAAAGACCTAAGACGGTACAAAGCACCTGGAGTGCACGACACCCTCTCATAATCATTGAGATCCTTGGGAGAACGTACCATGACAAAACTATTCCACCTCCTATGCAAGATTTACGAGAAAGGCGTAATATCTCAGATTTCAAGATTGTAATAATCTTAATTCCAAACAAGGTGCGCGCCACAGCTGTGAGTGTTATCGAGCCGCGCCAAATATTTAAAGAATAGTGGAATGACTAGAAATCAACCCCGAGAAAAATCAGTTTGCGTTCTGGAGAAAGACAGGAACAGGCAAAGCCAATACTGAGTCCAGAACTTATCTTAGCATATGGAATGAGAAGCACATTTTTTTCCCATCGTGGACTTAGCACAAACTTTTGACGGTATAAGCTGGAATGCACACTTCGAAATTTCGAAGTGATAAAATAAAGGCATCGAAAGGTTATATACACATTGTACGGAAGCCAGACTGCAGTCACAAATAGAATAGGAGAACGTGAAAGGCACACCGTAGTTGACAATAGAATGAGACAGCTTTATAACCGATACTCATGTCACTCAATCTGTGTACTGAGGAAGCACTAAAGCAAACTAAAGAGAAATTTCGAAAGGAAATTAATCTTCAGGGAAGATAATTCAAATACTGAAAACGTTTCCGGGTGACATTGTTGGAACAGTCTACAGGAATGCATAGCGTCTTGAAAGCAGGTTACATAATGCACAACATAAGTAGCTGAAAGGGAAATGTTCAAATGTGTGTGAAATCTTATGGGACTTAACTAATAAGGTCATCAGTCCCTAAGCTTACACACTATTTAATCTAAATTATCCTAAGGACAAACACACACACCCATGCCCTGGGGAGAACTCGAACCTCCTCCGGGACCAGCCGCACAGTCCATGACTGCAGCGCCTAAGACCGCTCGGCTAATCCCGTGCGGCAAGTAGCTCAAAGGTAGTGGTGTGTAGTTTAATTAACTGAAGCGATACTGAAGCAAATGAGACGCTAAAAGTGGTAGCTGAGTTTCTATTTGTGGAGCCGAATTAGAGCGGATACAAAATGAAGACTGTCAATAGCAAGAGAGATTAATGTGTTACAAAGTTTAGTTTCAGGACTTCCCTGTGAGTGTCTGTTTGGAGTGTAGCATTTCATAAAAGTGAAATGTACACGATACAGTACACGCACAAAGAGAACAGAACCTACTAAATAGTGGTGTTGTAGAACAATAGTGAAAATTACATAGCTAGAGCGGATAAATGATGAAGAGGTACTGAATCTAATCGGGAAGAAAAGGAATTTGTGGCACAACTTGACGAACAGAAGGTATAGGATGATAGGAGACATACTGATGCATCAAGTAGTCAATTCTGTAACGGAGGAAAGCGTGAGGGGCGGGGGGATTAAAATTGTAATGGGAGACCAAACGTGTTCATTGGGATATTCAGGGTGAACCAGAACCACACCGACAAACTTTCGCAAGTGGCAGTATCGACCAAAACAAGAAAAAAGTAATATAGTAAAGATGGGCTCTTAGCAGCCATGAGCACTTGTTCTTCACTGTGAACCACATCTCTTCTAAAGCGAGCTCTTTGATTTCCATATTTTGGAGGAAGTAGTAGCTGGCCGCTGTGGCCGAGCGGTTCTAGGCGCTTCAGTCCGGAACCACGCAGCTGTTACGTTCGCAGGTTCGAATCCTGCCTCGGGCCTGGATGTGTGTGATGTCCTTAGGTTAGTTATGTTTACGTAGTTCCAAGTCTAGGGGACTGATGACCTCAGATGTTAAGTCCCATTTGGACTTTAAGAGCCATTTTGAGGAGGTAGTATGAACCAAAACAAGAAAAAAAATGCCCAGTAAACGTGGGATGTAAAAAGCGAACTCATCGGCTATGAACGCTTCTTCATTATACAGTAGAAGAGACGTCTTTCACAATAGCGAAGATGAACAAGTGCTCATAGCTCTTAAGGTATGCACTTTAGAGCCCATATATACTAGATACTTTTGTCTTGTTTTTGTCAATGTACCACCTCTGAAAGCTTGTCGATGGAGTTCTGGCTCACCCTGTAGATTGCAATAATTCTGCAGATTAGGCTTATACATTAGAGGGCTGTATCAAATCAATCTTCAGACTGAACACCACAATACCAACTACATGCTGAAAAATTTGAAAAAAAATGATAGTACGCTTGAATTTTAAGAATTTTTTTTCCATTTTTTACACTCGCTTTTACGTCTGACACTGTTTTGTTTATGAGTAAAATTCCAATCTGCGAAATGGTTTGGTATCCTCGAAAAATTGCAGGGACTCCAATAACCGAGCGGGACAAATCACTTTATGCGTAAGAGGAAGGCAGAGTGCGTGCCACTGCGATGAGATCATGGCGGGTAAGGTACTATGGTGCTCACACCATCTTCCCCATTGCTGGACTTCTTATCACTTTCACACTCGCTTTCAGTGAATACTGTTGTTGTTGTGGTCTTCAGTCCTGAGACTGGTTTCTTCTTCATCTCCCAGTACCTACTGCAGTCTACATCCTTCTGAATCTGCTTAGTGTATTCATCTCTTGGTCTCCCTCTACGATTTTTACCCTCCAGTACTAAATTGGTGATCCCATGATGCCTCAGAACATGTCCTACCAACCGGTCCCTTCTTCTTGTCAAGTCGTGCCACAAACTCCTCTTCTCCCCAAATCTATTCAATACCACCTCGTTTGTTATGTGATCTACCCATCTAATCTTCAGCATTCTTCTGTAGCACCACATTTCGAAGACTTCTATTCTCTTCTTGTCTAAACTATTTATCGTCCATGTTTCACTTCCATACATGGCTACACTCCATACAAATACTTTCAGAAACGACTTCCTGACATTTAAATCTATACTCGATGTTAACAAATTTTTCTTCTTCAGAAACGCTTTCCTTGCCATTGCCGGTCTACATTTTATATCCTCTCTACTTCGACCATCATCAGTTATTTTGCTTCCCAAATAGCAAAACTCCTTTACTACTTTAAGTCTCATTTCCTAGTCAAATTCCCTCAGCAGCACCCGACTTAATTCGACTACATTCCATTATCGTGAATACTGTATAATTCTTAAAATTAATAAAAGTTACGTGTAGTTCAGTACCAAATGTGTTTTCACTTAATAAAATTTGTGAGCACTCAACTCTGGAGTTAACTTTTTGCCTGATCAGATGTTGCATGCCGTTCTGTAAACACGATAAGAATGAAAATCATCACTTTTTGCTTTCATTCAATGTAATTTCAATTCACCATCCCGAGTACTGATGAAGATAATCACCCATTCAGGAACTACATGTCGTTGTGGACTTCTTTTAGAAACATGGGAGAGTTTTTCTTTCAAACTTGTTCCTACACGGATACTGATCGAGGTGACGTAGTGGGTAAGTGATGGACTCGCATTCGGGAGCATGGCGTTTGAAATTTTCGTTCGACCCTGCAGATTTACATTTTCCGCATGTTTGGTGTCCTTTCCGTCGTTTCTCAATATCGCTTAAGGAAAACGAGAATTAGAAAGCTCGTGCCACATCTCTGATGTCCTCGTCGTCCAGGTGCGGTTAAACCCGTACCTGTCTTCCTGCCTCCTACAAGTTATCACTTAAGGCAATACAGATCATGCGGTAATGGCTGAAAGATAATGTCTTAGCCCCTGTGCGGGAAGCACGTCAGAGCTATGACGCTCTCTCTCCGGCCGCTGCCTGCTTTAAATACGTAGGCTTCTGTGTCGTCACCCGCGTCTCCTTGAGAATGTAGGCGGTGAGCCAAGTCAGCACGCGTGTCCGTAAAGTCAAGCCCCGTGCCGCTGTCCGACGCTAACCCACCTATGGCGCCATACAACAGCAGTCTGGAGGTGTGCGTATTGTACGCATACCGCTCTCTCAGTTTATAAACGGCGTCCCTTCTCCATAAATCTATAGGGCTCCTAACTGTTTGCACGAAGGTGAGTGAGCTTCGTTCATAAATTTCTACGCAAAATTCTTTAGCGTTAGGCCTAACTTGAATCGAACGCACACTCTTCGTGTTAGTCGGACACACACTGACGACTTCAATGAGAAAATTGACCAAACTCAACCAACAGTTTTCTTGGTAGCATGCTTAGAGAGAAAAACAAACGCTCTCCTAGTTTACGGTGTTAAGACACGCATAACCTAACTTACACGAAAGAAAAGATATTACGTACTAACAAAATATTTGACCTATACCTGTAATCTTTTTTATCAGTCATTTATTTGGGTACAAAAACTCACTACATATAACGCAAGTATCATGGGCGTACCCAGCGAAGAGCAGGGGGGGGGGGGGGGCAGCTGCCCCCCCCCCCCCTAGAAGATATTCGAACTCGTTCGCGCAGATCCTGGAGTAATTTTTTTCGTCTTCGGCTCGTTACTGTCGGCAGGGAAGTTTATAGAAATAATAAATTTAGCGATAAGCAATCCGCTCTGCTATTCGCAGGCATGTTACGTCGCCAAGGAACAGAGTATTCACGTGTAGGCAGTAAGGGATCATGACTATGTGAAGTTTCTAACGAACAACATTGTTTCTCCTACTATATTTAAATGTAAAATGCTTTTCTGCTCTTAAACTATTAATTTTTTAGTTACAGCTGACACTAACTGTAGATTAATAGCAGTTGACGTGCAGGTTATGACAAGCAGTAGATGGTGAGACATTTAGTGCAAGTGATTTATAAAATAATTTTTAGAACGTTCCACAAAACTGGCCATCACCGAAAAAACTACCGGGCACTTCAGTAAAGCCCCATTAGGGCTGCCTGAAGCCCTTGCTCACTTGCATAATTTAATGAGTCCATTTTCTGGGTTGTTACTAAGTGACGAAGAAAGATTATTTATCAAGAAATTATCGGCGGCTAGAGTGCTAGTGGAACGCACGTTCGGATTTTTGACGAGCAAGTTGCATATTCTCAAAAAGGAAAAAAACTCCTTTAGAACACGAAGACATTGTTATTCAGTACATCTCCTTCTTTCACAAAATATTAATCGATAAAGGTAGACCCAAAATCTCCCTTCAGTTGAGTTTTTACCAGGGCATAATAGAAAACACCGCAGAATTGTTTAAAACATATTATGGATTGGATGATATTGCCGGAGAACTGGAACTATGGTACAATTTGTGGAGGAAACAGAATATAACTGAAGCTAAATTAAACGATATGGAAGTCGTTGACCTGTTTAACGAGACCAATAATTTTTTCCCTAGCATGAAAAAAGCACTGAAAATTTTGAGCACTATTCCATGCACAACAGCGACTATGGAACGATCCTTCAGCACACTTCGAAGAGTGAAGGCGTGGCTCAGAAGCACTATGGGAGAAGAAAGGCTCACAGGATTGTGCCTGATGAGCGTACACCGCAATTATGTAAAAGAAAATTGCGAGATGTTAGAGAAGAAAGTAATTGAGAAATTTTCGGCAAATCCTAGAAGATTATTACTGAATTAAAAAGTTGTATTTTTAAACAAGTGCATTCTTATATTTAAAATGTATATTGAAAGAGTTCGAGTCTCGGTCGGACACACAGTTTTAATCTGCCAAGAAGTTTCATATAAGCGCACACTCCGCTGCAGACTGAAAATCTCATTCTAGTTTTTCACTAGTTTACTTTTTTATTTAATAAGAAATGCTGCACGTTTTCTCGGATTGTACAGGTGCATTCTTGTATTTAAAATGTTTATTAAAAGCAGTTTTTCACTGGTTTACTGTTTTACTTAATAAGAAGTGCTGTATGTTGTCTCGAGTCTTTGTTTCCTGAGACTAGTATGACCTGCCTCCCCCCCCCACCCCCCCCCCCCCCCCCACCATAGTTCAGATCCTGGGTACGCCCTTGGCAAGTATTGCAAACTACGGTCAGCATAGCCACAATAATGAACGTTATATATTGTTTCAGCTTGTTGAGGAGAATCGATGAAGCAACTGCAATCTTGCTGTAAGCTGAAATCGAGAGCCCATAGAAAACGTGGTTGCAAAGCGGGGGAGGGGGTTTCGAGGTCTGAAGTATTTTTAATATTCTGCAAGACGGATGGCGACTTGCAAGTAGCCATAAAAAAGTTTCAGTTCCGACCTCGTTAAAAATCTGCGTAATAAGGACTTTTAAATCATTTTGTTGAAAGAAAACCACATGAATACACATTTTTTCATTTCCTTGCCCCCCCCCCCCCTTCCCTTTCCTTTCCGTGGCTATGAGCGCGCTTGATCAACAAAATATCTCCCAGTTCTGTATTAATTAGGTCACATTATCATTGGAGAATAAACGATTACATTGAGTTACGTTCAAACCCCCGTCGAAGATCCTACTCTCTCGTAATCACTCCAACAGAACAGTCTCATTATTTTTATAAGTGCACGCTGGAAATACACACATGCCCTTGTCAAGAACCCAAATATTAACTCGTTTCTTCAAATAAAAAAAACTCGTAACAAATGCAAACAAACAAAGCA